>NC_140967.1:56175093-56265093 GCF_056783735.1 Eptatretus burgeri
AGGCAAAACACTGACCAGTCCAAGAATACTCTAGAAATGATTCAGGGAAAGTGGGAAAATAAAGCTGTAACGGAAATTATGGACCAAGGTAATGTGATCAATTGGAATCATGGTATGAATGAATATAAAAGTACCCATATGCATTCCTAGAGTAAGATTCGTTAAGATATGCATTTGTGAATAAGCTCGAACCAAACTTGAAGGTTGTAAGATGTGTAGGGAAGAAGCATGACAAATAAATAATGTTGTAAAAAGAAAAAAAGCAAACTTGTAAGTGTTAAGATTAAAAGAATAAGTTGAGAAAACACCTTGCCCCACCCGTGCAAATGCAGTACACAGAGCAGGGAAATCAAGAGAGAATACCAGGTAACCCATCCGAGGGTTTCCTTAATTCGTCGAGGTTGTGTCCAAACCTGGAAGGTACGAGGTCGCTGGCCACGACTTTTGCCTTCCCGGTGAGGAGGTGGCGGAAAAACGCAGGCGGAAGGGAAGGTTACAGTGCAGCAAACTCAAAATCGGTAAAATATCCATGAAAAGAACAGGAATTGAGATTAGTTCTGATGTGATAATATTTTGAAATTTAAAGCGAAGTTCTGAAAGAACAGCGGACGAAGCTCGGCTGCTCGTGAAAACGATGTGTGGAAATGGAAGGTGGGTGAGAATGATTCCCCACAGAGGGAAGGATGCCCCCATTGTGAGAATGATAACCCACAGAGGGAAGGATGCCCCATTGTGAAGTGGAGGAATGTGTGCGTCTTGCCTGAAGGGTAAAGGTTGGGGTCGTGTTCCTCTTTGAGAGTTTTTTTTTTAACGACTCCAAAACGAGTCAACGGGAGAATTTGTGGCAGATGTGCCGAATAAAGCCTTCATTGTAATCTCCAAGTCCAGGAGTCCATACAACACAAATTAAATTGAGAATTATTTAATCGCGGTTGTAAATAAATAAAAGGTAATTTAATATAGAGTCAAATAGTTCTGAAATGTGGTTAAATTGATTTGTATACGTTTTAATGTGTGGGTCGAACGTATGTACGCAGTTTGTTGTGGATGTGGATGGGGAGAGACGCGGGACCAAGGTGCGAAGGAAGGAGGGGTAGGATAAAAGGTGGGGGCGAGCTGTGTCGAAGTGCACATGCTGTGCCCAGAGGCGTGCTGTGTCTTCACTCGTCGGTGAATGAAACAATGACATCCAAGAACCAGGACAAAGACATTAGGCAAGCTGCAGAAATGTTTTTGGGGGAGATGACTAGTGGTCTTTGAACACGCGGCCATTGCGGACCTTGTCACGGAGCATCAATCCTCTGCCTGGCGCGATCAAGGATTTTTTTGTATGAAAGCGGACAGAGGAGCATGTTTGTTGTCCTTATATGAGCCTCTATCTGTCAGGATAAATTATTTGGATTAAAATTGACCATAAAAGCGGTTATCGTGCTAAATGTGTTGGTGCCCTGATGTGATGTGCGGGCTGTGCGCGAGTTTTGCTTGGGAGAGTCGGGCTGCGTGAGGTTTGCCTGAATACGGGGAGAGGATTTGGAAAAGAAATATTTTTTTTAACCGAGTGAGGCACGGAAAATTATCAACACGGTTGGTTGCATCATTATTGTGAGGAAGTCGGTTTTACAATCAATTGTGGTTGGCATCTGTGGTTGAATGTACAAAGTAAGCCGTGTGTGAAGCCCTCGAAGGAGGGAGGGCTGTACGGTGTGCGAGATGGAGCACGAAGCACGAGTGTGGTCAACATCTGGGCCGCATTGAAATCGGCCGTGCCGAGGGTGCTGTGTAAATTTTCGAAGCAGTTCATCCTGGCCTTGTAAGTTTGCAAGTACACATGTGCAAATGGACAAGACCATTGTGTGCTGGACCCTGAGTAAATTCCACAATGTGCCAACCCCCTACAGCCCCCTGCACCTCCGAAGAGTCTGGAGGTATGGCTGCCCTTTGAGCTGTGCAGCCTCGGTTCAAATCTCAACGCAGCTCTAAACTGCCATCCTGGTGTTTCACATGCACTGCGAGATCTGCTAACATCGGTTCGTGGACATCAAAGATCCCACGATGCTTTTTGCGAAGAGTTGGCAAGTTATTCCAGGCACCCTGAACATTAAGCTACAAAACTGCTGCTCGAACGTGCAGGGGCACAGCTGCTGTCAGGATGGGCATGGGTCGGGACTCGAGTCGTCAGTTGTGTGCAGTACGTGGCGACAGATTAGTATCAATTGTCACAAGGACGTGTTCGTGCAAATGATGCAGTGTCCCTCCACCGATACACACATTGGAATAAATAATCTCACCGACCTGGGTGGAATGACAGGCTGAGTCAACCTCAGGAACCAGGGATACTGAGAGTCAGGAGTCGCCAAGAGCCACAAACAATAGACAGTGTGCCCTGACGGTTTGAAAGAGTAAATGCGAATCGTGCAAGTGAGGTGCGAAGTGTGTGTTGGGATTTACTTTAGGCTCATGTAAAAGATAATTGAGAATTTGGCAGATTTTAAAAACAATTACCATGACAAGTTTGAATGAAGAATGAGTTAAAATCGCAACTGTGGCTGTGGGCATAATTACATACACAACTCAGCCGGGAACAGAGGAAAATACTTTATTTTATTTTATTTTGGGCAGCACCAAATGCTTTGCAGAAGTGTGGTCCAAATGGATGAATGGATGATATCTGATTAGGCAGTGTTGGTTGACTCACTGTTAGAGTAAAATGTGGTAATCGAAAGATGTCCGATACTGGACATAACTGTCAGGGTATGTAGTGTACACTGAGAATAACATCTTGGAAAGTGATTCTGTGCTAATTGCGGTATGCAATCTAGCCGAGGGTGAAAGCATATTCCTGATATGTGAATACTGTACAGATGGCACAATGTAGGGGAACTGTGGAAATAAGAGGATATTTAATGTCGCAAAGTGTGCTAGTCAAGAATAGTTAAATCGATAGTAATATATTGAGCACATATGAAGAAAAAAAAACTACAACAACGACATCCTCCCTGGCTACCTTCCACCATCGCCTTTTCGATAAGCATACGTGCCGAGCGCCTGTGGGGGAGTTATTTGGAAATCAACGCTACCTAACTACCTGGTGCTTGCAGCGGTATCGAGTTGCAGGTTCAAGTACCATCGAGCCGGATTGTCAAGGATTGCACGAGGCAGGAAGGTCCAAGGAAGCTTCTCACCTCCAGCTCACCTTCCCTCCGAGGGGGAGTATCAATAACGACCCAACGGGGTCCCTTTTGGGGGGGGGTGTGTCTGGTGGGGGCCAGTCCTTAAGCAGCACCTGTATGGGTGCTTGTGTATAAATTTCCATTTATTTTATATTCTAATGACTCTGCCCTTATGTGCTTCTTATGGGCTTCATGATGGTGCCCAGGGAGCCACTGGGTTGTCTGGACCGCCTGGAGAAGCGGGAGGCAGTGGAACTGTTGGTGGTTCAGGTCCTATCGGACCTCCAGGCCCAAGTGGTCATGATGGCATGATTGGCCCTCAGGGCAATGCTGGAGACAGGGGTCTGCAAGGGGAGTCTGCAACACCAGGACGCCAAGGGGCGATTGGGATAATTGCACCATCAGGATCATCTGGGTCAGTGGGTGAGCAAATGGTGGGTGCAGGTGAGCACATGCATCTGTGGTGAAGGTAGTGGTGTGAACCCATGGGTCGGTTCAGACAGGCAGAATTCACATCTTTGTTTACGTTGAGATCTGAATTTGTTGTCTTCTGACGTCAGCATCGGTTGGTATTTTAAAAACGCGTTTTTCATATCATAGCAGCCACCGTACCTGGGAAGGCTCTCTGTGCATTGTATTGTCATAATGGTAGACCGTGGGGCTATGTACGCTCTCTGATGACGACCAACTTATGAATGGGAAAGAAGGGTGCGGTCGGTGGAACTAACTCTACTGCTCCCTCTAGCGGTCGTGCTTGCTGCTGATACCCAGCCCCTACAACAAAGTGGTTACCCAAAAGGTTTTGCTCGCTTTGGCTCATAAAAATGAGCTGCACGAGCAAAAAAGGGGGATGATGTAGAAGTAGGTGCTGAGAATATGGTACACTCAAGAACTTGCAGAGGTGGGAGAAAATCGAAAATTTGTAAAATCGAAAGTTTTGGAAGAAGCTATGTGTTACCAAATGTTTGTGGTGTGTGCTGCCTTTGGGCTGTTGGTTGCATCACTGGTTGGAGCATGACTGTGCTGCTGATGCGGTGTCCCTATTACCAGTGTACTGATGTTCATTTTTTTTTTTGCCAGTCTTAAAGGAGTGACAGGCTGAGTTAGCCCTCTGGGGTTCGTTTAGTGGTAAATGAAAGTTGAGCTCAGGGCTCTGGGATCCTGGTCACCAATTTAAGGGCACGGCCAAACAGTACATATAATTATTGGTAAAATGTCTGTAAAATATATGGACATGTATAAATGAATATTAACTCTTGTGATGCGAATAAATATTGTGAAAGAGTTTGACAACAGAGTGTTCGAATGGAGGAACGTCCTAAAGATGCAGTGGACTGGACCTTTTCAGGTATTATTGGTTACCCATGGAGCTGTCAAGAAAAGGTAAGCCAATCATGGATTCACGCATCTCATTGCAAAAGGATACAGGAAATCGAAAAGAGAAAGAAATGTTACTGGAGGTTTATGACAGATGTGGCAGTGTTTGATTAGCATGAGTATAATCGTGATAATATGGACAATAACAGATAGTGAGGACATTTTGGGAATGTCTTAGAGATCAGAATGTTTGGTAGGTCAATGGTAGGGGAAACAAGGAATGGGTTGTGACAAGGTGCACAGGGAAGAAAAAAGGTAAACATTGGGATCAATTGCATTAGGAAGGCGTATATGGGAAAACACGGATTACCCTTGTTTGCAGTTCCACTCCAGGGGGAGAACATGTGTGGGTACATAGTCCGTAGACAAGATAGACCAGTTTTAACTAAAGTAGAGAAGGCATCAGTGGAAGGTAGAATAATAGAAATAAAAAGTAATTGGGAGAAGGGGGGTTATAATTGCACGAACTATGCGCATTGGTATTACCCTAAGTACAGAACTATTAAGCAAAAGGCTGTGGGACAGGGCCCGGCAAGAGCAATAAAAGTAACGAATTATGATGGATTGAAGAAGGGGGGGGATTAGAAAAGTACCCCCCACATTTTCAGCTCATGCACAAACAAATTGGATTGATTTGTCTAGTTAGAGGACAAGGGGGGGACCCCATTTAGGAGAATCAACATGCCAGTACTATGCTAGACATGGGGATGAAATGGTGACCATAAAAGGGCGAATTAATGGAACAACCATACCTGTAAAAATCGAAGTAAATAACCTGCTTGAACCTCAGGCACCCCTAAATGGTACATATTTTGTGTGTGGGTATAAGGCATACTCATGGCTACCAGTGGGATGGAGGGGATCATGTTTTTTGGGATTTATACTGCCCAGGATTCGGATCACTGACCAATCACCCTTTGTACCACAGGTCAGATCGAAAAGAGCCATTTCAGAAGTTGAGAGGTTTTTCATGATTGCATTCCCCTTTTATGGAGCAGGCAAAAGTGCAAGGGAAATTATCAATTTGGCAGCATCTTTGGAAAAGCTTGCTAATACCACCAGCGAAGGATTTCACAAAAGGAGTGCCGAGCTGGTAGCTATACGGACAACCGTGATGCAAAACCGCATTGCTCTGGATATGCTTTTAGCAGAGAAAGGAGGGACGTGTGCGGTTATAGGTGTGGAATGCTGCACATACATTCCAGATAATTCAGAAGAAATTGATAATTTGGCTGAAAAAATTAAAGCTGAAGGTGCAAAATATCATGATTTTAACAAGGGATGGTCAATGGGATCTTGGTTGAAGGGAATATTGGGGAGTTGGGGAGCCTGGATAATCCATTGGTTGTTTATAGGGCTCATGATCTTCATAGCAGTGATTGTTGTCATCACTTGTATTAAAAATCTAATCAGGGAGTGCGTGAGACATTGTTCTTCTACAGCAAAGAAAACAACAAAACCGGAGACGGTCCTGGGGAAGCCTGCTGTGGTTGCTGTGGTCAAACCGCTGCCAACACCTCCGCCGTCTCTACCCTCCCCGATAATTCACTCTGGTTTTCCTCCCCAACCCATAGACCCTGAAAAGTACTGTGAACTTAATGGGACTGTTGACCCACTGCTTACACTCACATTGGATGAGTGTCTCGAATTGCTTGTACCAATGACGAAGATGGAAAGAAATGTTATCTGAACATTGCTTTGTTGGAAAATGTTGGGACTTTTCTTTAAAATTTTCTTTCACTCTGGCTTGCAGTTTATATTCTTGTTTGCTGATATTCTTTTTGTTGGTTCATAAAGAACACAATATATAGATTCTTACTTGTTGTTTATAAAAATTATATTCTTGTTTGCTGATATTCTTTTTGTTGGTTCATAAAGAACACAATATATAGATTCTTACTTGTTGTTTATAAAAATTATATTCTTGTTTGCTGATATTCTTTTTGTTGGTTCATAAAGAACACAATATATATAGATTCTTACTTGTTGTGTATATAAATTATATTCTTGTTTGCTAATTCTGACTTCTTTATAAAAATTATATTCTTGTTCATAAAGAACCATAGTTAGTTGAAAATATATGTATCTTTTTGTGTGTGTGAAATAATTTTGTGTAAGTTGTTTTTGAAAGGTAATTTTTTGCTTCCTCATGACCTATATTCAAGTTATAATTGTTGAAATGTATCCACTATTCTATAGTGGGGTGGGGTATTGATGGGCCGGTCGGGATGGTGGAGGGGGGGCTTTTCTATGAAGCAAGAAAGTGCGGGCGGAGCTTTCGTGATGTAATGACTCACTTGGAGCTACTCATAAGAGTGGGCCACTTCTGGACGAGACTCCCTTTTACCACCTTGCCGCTCCATCAAGATCCCATCTCTAAAATATATTATAATTGTGGTGTTCCTTTTCCACTATGTTTCTAAGTAACAGAGGGGCAAATGTGGAGCTGTTGAACAGCTCCCAAGATGAAAGCAGCCATTTTAATAGGATTACCTTTTCTTAAAATTGAATGTAGCATTTAATTGAGGAAGCCAAAGCATTTAAGATGCTCTCAGTAAGCTACCATTTTTGACTGTTGGTAATCAAAGCAAGTCGGCTATCTCTCTCTCTCTCTCTCTCTCTCTCTCTCTCTCTCTCTCTCTCTCTCTCTCTCTCTCTCTCTCTCTCTCTCTCTCTCTCTCTCTCTCTCTCTCTCTCTCTCTCTGTCTCTGTCTCTGTCTCTGTCTCTGTCTCTGTCTCTGTCTCTTTGTCGTGCAGCTGAACATCTGGCTTTCTTGTTGGCCCTTGTAACAACATTCTTTGAGCCTTGGGCTCAGAGAAGCCCAATCATAAATCAGCACTGTCTTGGTATAGTTCAAAAGGGAACATTTGTAGCAGAATGAGACGATAATATATATTGTGATAAAGATCTGCCTGATCAATAACAGATCTTCTTGCTTGTGAAAAGATAAATGCTTTGTCAGGCCAGGAGAGAATATTTGCTGGGGTGTTTTTACTTTCAAAGAAAACAGATGAGCAGGAAAAGTATATATAAAGTAAACCAAACTGCTTGCGGGCCAGAGTTTTGACTGGGCTGGTATACTGTAGGTATTCTGTGCCTTTCTACTCTCGTGTGTACACTTTTGATGCGCATTAAACCTCTTCTCTACGACGATTGGTGTAGTCATTGCTTGATTGCAGACCCTGATCTCGACATATATATATATATATATATATATATATATATATATATATATATATATATATATATATATATATATATATATATATATACAGTATGTATATATATATGTATGAGGTCCGTCTGAAAAGTAACGGGACTGATTCACAGAAATTTTATTCCAAAAAATATATTAATCACAGCTTGTCCCCTTCAAAATAGTTTCCCTCCAGTCTCACACACTTGTCCATCCTCTTCTTCCACGCTTTGCTGCACCCCCCGGAAGACTTCTTCTGGAATCCTCCGGAGCTCCCTCTTCACGGCCCTTTTGATGGCCTCCACATCAGGAAATCTGGTCATCTTGATCACCCCCTTAAGCTTGAGAAAGAGGAAAATATCACAAGGGGCCAAGTCTGGTGAATACGGGGGTTGCTCCAGAGTTGGCACATTCCTCTTCACCAGAAACTGTCGGATGCTCAGGGCACTGTGAGCAGGGGCGTTGTCATGTTGGAGCACCCAGACGTTGTTCTCCCACAGATCCCTCCTCTTGGCCCGGACTGATCTCATGAGGCGCCGGAGGATCTCCTTGTTCACGTATTGATTCACTGTTTGACCCTGTGGTAGAAACTCGAAGTGGACGATGCCTTTGATATCAAAAAACGCGATGAGAATCACCTTGACCTTCGACTTCGACATCCTTGCTTTCTTTGGTCTTGGTGATGCCGGACTTTTCCACTGACGATTTTGCCGTTTGGTCTCAGGATCGTATTCGAATGTCCATGATTCATCACCAGTAAGACTCTCCCGAGCAGGTCTGGATTGGTCTCGAGGCGCTCGATAATGTCTTGACAGACAGTTACTCTTTGCTGTTTCTGGTCCTCGGACAACAGCTTGGGGACCATCTTTGTACACACCTTGCGCATTTCGAGATTTTCAGTGATGATTCTCAGGACAGTGTCCTTGTTGATGGAAACTTCCTCAGCAATCATCCGCACCGTGAGTCGACGATCTGCGCGCACCATCTGCTTCACACGCTCAATGATGTCTGCCGTTCTGCTCGTTGAAGGTCTTCCAGACCGTGGATCGTCTTCAACCTCCTCCCGTCCCTCTTTGAACCTCTTGTGCCGTTCAAATGCACGTGTACGTGACATCGTTTCTTCCCCGTAGACTTGCTGCACCATTGCGAAGGATTCGGAAAGTGTTTTGCCAAGTTTGGCAAGAAACTTCAGATTGACGCTCTGCTCACGACTCATAGCGCGACGACTCAGACTAGACAACGTGTAAGACACGACCTGTAAAAAATTATACAATGACGCAGTCAACAATCACCAATCATATATATATATATATATATATATATATATATATATATATATATATATATATATATATATATATATATATATATATATATATATATATATATATATATATATATTGCGAAAGACTGTGACGCAACCCGTTCATTCAAGTTGTGTAAGTGGAGCACACAGCAGGCTCAATCCCATTACTTTTTATGCATGTGTATATATATATATATATATATATATATATATATATATATATATATATATATATATATCTATTATAATACCAAGCTTGCACACTAAAAACTCGGCTCGCCGTCACACGATCCCTATGAAATTATATGTATATGTGTGTATGTGTGTGCAACAGCTCGGTTAAATGCAATAGGAATGGCTGCATTCAGAGCAGCTGAAACTCCTCAACAGGAAGCTAGAAGACAAAAGGAAAATACTGCAACAAAAGCTGCATCCAGAGCAACCTTAACTCCTCGAGTGCAAGAAAGAAGACGAGGGGCAAATGCAACAGGAATGGCTGCATTCAGAGCAGCTGAAACTCCTCAAGAGTATGAAGCAAGATGAAAAGTAAGCACAGAAGCAATGGCTGCATCCAGAGCAGCTGAAACTCCTCAAGAGCAAGAAAGAAGACGAGAGGCAAATGCAACAAGAATGGCTACATCCAGGAAACAGCCCTGGAAGGTAAAATAAACTTCTGCATTCTCCTGCAATCCAGCCTTGGATTATGCTTCTGATCCAATTGTTGCTGTTGGCTCAATGTCAAATACTTGCAGGCACTTTGATGCGATGAAATGGACAGGAGAAGCTCCAGGGATATGCTGCAATAGTGGCAAGGTTTGGCTGACCCAAACTAATGTTCC
Source organism: Eptatretus burgeri (assembly GCF_056783735.1). Taxonomy (NCBI): domain Eukaryota; kingdom Metazoa; phylum Chordata; class Myxini; order Myxiniformes; family Myxinidae; genus Eptatretus; species Eptatretus burgeri. Next base: position 56,184,983 of record NC_140967.1, read on the forward strand.
TCCTGAAGTCATTTCCAAAGCAACATCAGAAGATACAACTCGTGCTTCAACATGGCATCTTTTGGCACCACAAAAGAGATCAAAGAATCTGGCTACATGGCCACATTTAATGTGCAGGGACAGGTTTCTCATCAGATTGGCAGTCTACAGCCACGACCAAATGAAGAGCCAAAATTCCTGCAGATCTACTTCATTGGTGACAATACAAAGCAGTCTGAACAGCGCTGCAACAATGGCATTCAAACCAAGTTGGAAGTGGTGTTGCAGTTGCAAGATATGCTCCACAAGGAAAACCACTATGTTTGGAGTCTCAAGTGTGCCATGGAGAAGATAACACCTGAGTACAAAATTGTCATTCATTCATACAAAACTCCAGCTGGGGAGCATGAGCGGCACTTCAATGCACCCTCCACATCAGAAGTGGCTGTCATCCTAGCTAGGGTGCATCAAACGCCCCCTTTTTTGCGAAAGTTTGAAAAACATAACGGCGATAGGACAGATGTGTTCGAATACATGAAAAAACATTTCTCATTTTTTTTCAGAATTTTCGGTCATCATCTTGGGGGTCCACATCGGGGTCAAATTTCAGGCATGCAGCTTCTGCGCATTTTTCAGAATAAGTGTTATTTTTCACTGTATAGTGATCAAAACTTGTGTCTGGTGGTGAAATAATTCTGACATATCAATGTACTGCTCCTTTGGTGATGTTTGTAACACGGTTGGCTTGTAATTTGTTGGCACAGTTTCCTGGAAAATTTGATTGGCTCTATATCACTAGAACATCACAAAAGGAGCAGTACATTGATATGTCAGAATTATTTCACCACCAGATACAAGTTTTGATCACTATACAGTATACAGTGAAAAATAACACTTACTCTGAAAAATTTGCAGGAGCTGCGTGCCTGAACTTTCACCACGATGTGGACCCCCAAGCTGATGACCGAAAATTCTGAAAAAAAAAATGAGAAATGTTTTTTCATGTATTCAAACACATCTGTCCTATCGCCGTTATGTTTTTCAAACTTTCGCAAAAAAGGGGGCATTTGATGCACCCTAATCCTCGCTGGTGAACAACATTGCGATCGAGACATTATGCTGCAACTCTGACACAACTCCCTCCAGAGAATTGCTGAGGCACACCCATCATATGATGCACTTCATTATCCATTAATTTTCTGGCAGGGTGATGGTGGGTATGATATTAAACTGCAACAAACGTACCCAGCAACAGGACTGCCAAGTGAAAAGAACATTTCTGCTATGGACTTTTATACCTCCAGGATTATGCTGAGAGCTGGTAACTTCAATCATATTGTTGTGGTTCCCACCCGCCGGCGTGCGGGCGACCGATTTTAGCTAATTGCAGCCGCACGCCCAACGTACGGGCAATCCTAGTCGCAGCTTTCGGATCAACGCCGAAATCCAGCTACGGGTGTGTTTTTAACCACACCGTAAATCAGCCAACTCTTCTGTCCACGTGCGACAGGGTCCGATCGCCGAATTGTCGATTTACCTAAGTATGCGCGCAGACAGAAATGCCAGGGATTTACACCTCGACGGGACCAGTACGGATAGGAACTGCTTTACGCAGCTCGCGCCATTTGCAATTTGCCGAGCGGTTGTATATCGCCAAGCCCCGTCGGATCCGATTACTTTATCGGCTATTAAAAGCCAGCTAATATTCTGTACATAATTACAGCAGCTCAATGGAGGAAGAGGATGCAACGAGCAGGTGAACATTCAAACGATGACATTTATTTGTCACATATGCAGATATACAAGCATGTATGCAATGCAATGAATGGAGGTAGGGACAAGACACGAGCAACCCAAAGACCTGCAGCCATATCTATTTATTATGTACACTTATCACTTAACCACAATTCTACTTATGGACAAGTCGCCACCACTTTCATGCAAAGAAAACCCCAGGAAAGGAAAGGGTAAGAACAGGGCCCGTAGGCCTTTAATGTTCGTGGAGCTGTGGAGACCGAAGGAGCTCTGTGAGACCGGGCTGGTTACCTGCCACCCTCGTGGTGACTCGCTGGGCGACCCTCGATGTTCTGTCAACACGGTAGTTGGTGTAATGGTGACTCGGTTGGTCCGGGCCTTGCCGTGCGGCCTGGTTGATCGGGCCTATCCGACGACGCCTCAGAGGAACGAACGGGCCTTTGCTCTTTCAAGAGTTGATGCTCTTTTATGAGCCCGCCCATTCCTCAGCGTTTGCTCCGTCATCCGCGTTTCGCTGGCTGGCGACTTCTCTCCGGCCATCACCACTGACCCACAGTTCGGCACGGTACTGCAGGCTTGGCTGCGCTCCAGGCTTCGCTGCGCTCCGATGACCCCGACTGCCCTCCACTGGACTCGAACCTTGGCGCTCTCCACCCCGATTCCAGCTCGACTTCAGACTGCAATCCCGACAGACTGCTCACTTGGCGTTCCAGTCCGCCTTTTTATGGAGTCCGGGGGGTGAGTTTGATCTTCCACCTTCAACCTTTCACCCCCTGCTGGCTCCGCCCCTGTTGGTGTTTTGATCCGATCTCGTCGCCAAACGCGGAGAGAGCGGACGTTGTGGAAATCATCGGCTCCCGCCCCAACGAGGGAGTCCCCACGCCTGTCGGCGGAGATGCCGTTCGTCTGTGGGATTCGCCGTGGCTGGCGAAAAGATGGTGGCGCAATCGAGATGAAGGTGAGGTGATGTTGTTTGTTTGTGGAGATGTTGTTGAGGAGATGGTGAGGAGATGTCGTGGTTGGCGCTGTGGTGGGGATGGCGTGGTTGTTGAGGTGTGGTTGTGGTTGTTCAGATGCGGTTGTTCCAAAATAAAGATCGCAAAAGAATAATACTACCTCAAAGATCACAGCCCTTTAGACAGTGGTGGGGAAATCTGAACACACACTTATCGACATAACTGATCTCTGAGAAACTTGAATGGTGTTCTGTGAATTTCCACAACCGTAACAATATCTTGCATTGCAAAGATCTCTTCCACCAATTTGTTGTGGACATGTATGCCAAAATTGAGGCAGAAAGGCTGAGATTCATTCGAAAGAATCAAAAGAAACTCCGAGTCAAAAACTGTTCACCTCAAGGATGCCATGAACAATGATGGAAATGCTGCCAATGTTGGCCAATTGGTCATCTTGCCTTCCAGTTTCACAGGTATGCTACATGCATGAGCGCACTCAGGATGCCATGACATATTTGCAAAACTATGGCCATCCTGATCTCTTCATCACCTTCACCTGCGATCCAGCTTAGGAGGAAGTGGCTAATGAACTGATACCAGGCCAAAAACCACAGCATCGCCATGATTTGCCTGCAAGAGTATTCCAACAGAAAATGAAGGCATTGATGAATGTCATCACCAAAGGAAAGATTTTTGGAGCCTTTAATTGCTACATGTACACAATTGAGTGGCAAAAGCATGGTCTGCCACATGTCCACATTCTAACTTGGCTTCAAGATGAACTTCATTTGCACAGAGTGGATGACTTCATCAGTGCTGAACTCCCAGACCCAGTAATTGATCCACTTCTGTTCAGCACTGTCAAAACACAGATGGTGCATGGTCCCTGTGGAAGCATCAATCCAAACTCACCATGCATGAAAGATAACAAATGCTCAAAAAGGTTCCCACCATATCTTCTGAAAGAGACACAGACTGGACAAGATGGATACCCACTGTATCATTGGAAAAAAAACAGAAGATGTTGGATTCACAACAACCATCAGAGTTTGTGTTTGTGAGATTGAAGTTGACAACAGGTGGATTGTTCCATACTGTCCACACCTCACATTGCTATTCAATGCACATATCAATGTTGTGTACTGCCACTCTTATCTCATTCTCTATCTTATATAGAAGTTCAGATTCTTTGTTCTTGAAAAATATACTTCATGGATGACTGTAAATATGTCTTGTCACCTTTTTAGTATTCTAAGGTAGGGTGTGTCTCCATGAGTGAAGGCTGCCCAGGGGCCAGCACATGTCTAAATTTGGCCCTCACACATTCTCTTAAATGTTTTTGTTTTCAAGGTACACAGAAAAAACATCTAAAAGCACTGACGGATTTTAACCTATATACAGTATGTTGGACGCCCCTTCATATGAACCTTTCTTGAGCTTTACTTGGTTCCTCCTAAGAACACAAGGGTAGTCAGCATGCACACGAGATTTTTTGAATGCGCCTTATTTTCTATCGTCTGGCATTTTCCATAAGCCTGGAATGTCCCTTCTTTTCTTTTGTTTGGCATTTTCTTCAAGCTATGCAATCTCCCTTGTTTTCTATAGTTTGCCACACTGCACATACTATATAAAGGGGCCTTTTCTATGCCCCTGGAATTTTTCCCAAGAATAAACATTTTGCTTCCTTCTGGTTGGGTAGGCAATTGGACAACAACACTGCACTGTAAATGTTGCTTTTAATGCTACGCATCTATGCAGCACTTTTAATGCAAGGTGAAATCAATTGGCCTCCAGTTGCCCTAAATTCAAAAAGGTATCTCGGGGAAGGTTGCACAAAACGGGATGATGCCCAAGGCAGGATAGGGCCCATGACAGGATGATGCCCAAGACAGGAGAGTGTAATTATTATTTGAATTTTTGTTTTTCAAATAATTTTCACAAATAATGAGAGCTGGCACAATCATTAACACATTCAAAGAAAATGGTGGACCCTGAGAACAATGGAGACGTACACTGGATTGCGGCCCTGTTGATTACATAAAAATTCAATCTCCCATATTGAGCAAACTCCTCAAACTCTGCATATGGAATTTGACCAATTTTGAATACCTTTCTGGGGCTGAGGAATGAGTGCATGAAATGGAAATGTTTGCTATATCACCATCTATAAAGATCATATTTCTCCAGTAAATATCAATATAATTTTAAATTGGGGTGGGGGAGTACACTCGGGTCACAATACATTAGGACCACCATGTATGTATATGAGTTTAAAAAGAAAATTTTACCAAAATAGAGCCCAACAAAAGTAAAAATTTCATCAAACCTTTTAAAATTTGATGTTTACATGCTCATGTATAAATACCTGCATAATACAACCAGGATTTTTACATATTAATAATGTTATTATAACAACTCCATAATTGTATGATTTTATTACAGTGATGAAGTTGTAATTTTACAAGTTGTTTCTGCTGGTTTGACCAAAATTTGTAACCTCAAAGGCTACATTTTTGTAAATTTATTATTTCGACTCACCGGCCAAAAAGTTCAGGATCCCACCAACGGCAACGACTCGACATTTAACGTTTTCATCATTTCCACTGATGCGGGAGCATTTCAAGCCCAAAAGTGCCACAGTGATTCCAAGTAGGCTCAGCATCATGGAAATGATCATGATAGCCTGGCAGGCCTGAACATAGGCTACGGGGGTACAATAAATAATTCCATCAAGTCAATCAGAATCCCCATTGCTTTAAAATGTTTCAACAAAGTATAAACCATTTTTGGTTTGCAGACATGAGAAAATTGCAAAGGTTGAATTTACAAATCACGAATAAATGAGTAAACAAGAAGACGTCATGCATTTCATGATACTTGCAAAATCCATAAAACAAATTTGACCTCAAAAATAATTGTTGGTTGAATTAAATGACCAAATATGCAACTCCTTATCAAATTTCAAGTGAATTGGATGAAAATTGACAATTTTAGAAATCTGGCCTGTTTTGACCTTTTGGCCTATGTGAACCTCCAAAATAATTGGTGGTTGAGTTCATTGACCTGAAATATATATCCTCTTCAAATTTGAAGTAAATTGGATGAAAATTAAGGATTTTAGAAATACCACCCTGGTTGTTGACCTTGGCCCTATGTTGACCTTTTGGTCGATGATGACCTCAAAAATAATTGGCTTGTTGAATTAACTGACATGAAATATAAATCTTCAAATTTCAAGTCAATCGGATGAAAATTGAACAATTTAGAAATCCCACCTCATTTGTTGACCTTTGGCCTATGTTGACCTTTTGGTCCATGTTGACATCAATAATAATTGGTTAGTTGAATTCAGTGACCTAAAATATAAATCCTCTTCAAATTTCAAGTCAATCGGATGAAATTTGAGGATTTTAGAAATCTCACCGAAGATGTTGACCTTTGGCCTATGTTGACATTTTGACCTCAAAAACAATAGACCACTTCCTTATGACAAATTCTACCATGTGCTGAAGTTTTGTGAAGATCGGTTTAAAATTGTGACCTGGATGCGACAAACAGGCAGACAGACAAACAGACAGAATAAGAAGATGTCATGCAGAACACGACACTTGCAAAATCCACCCCCTTCCTCAAAGGTTGCTATGGATGCATCAAATTGTCCACTTCAGCAAGGTTAAAATTCAGACTCTCAAAGTTCAGGTCAATCGGATGAAAAAAAAATTTCAGATTGAAATTGATGATTTTGGAAGTTTTACCTTAGGTTGACCTTTAACCGTTTCACCTCAAAAATAGTTGGTTTCCAAATTCAATGATGCACTATGCAATTGCTGCTTAATTTTCGGGTTAATCGGATTAAAATTGACAATCTTTCAGATAAAATAGTTGATTGTAGAAGTTTGATCTTGAACTGACCTTTGACCTTTTGACCTCAAAAATAGTTGGTTTCCAAATTCAGTGACGCAATATGCAAATCTTGTTCAAATTTCAAGTCAATCAGATGAAAAATTACGATTTCAGAAATTCAACCTCAAGATGACATTTGACCTTTGACCTCAAAATGAATAGGCTTCTCAGCTGAGACTACCTCTACAACTTGTTAAAGTTTCATGATGATCAGTTAAGAATTGTGACCTGCAGGCGACAAACAGACAGACAAACAAGCCAGTAGGTGGACATGGGTAGTTGACTACCCAATAGAACCTGACGCAATGGGCCCGTTCGATGGGGAATGACCTGAGGATTAAGCACAAGAAAATTCATGATTCTTGCTTCAAGGGTTAATGCTGCAGATTGTTTTTTCATTAAAATACCCCCACATTTAGAGGTTTTTCGGCCGTTGCTAGGCAACGGAGGGGTCCATAGCAAAGGTTCTCATTTGCACACAACTAGGTCATGGTATGAACCTACCAACCAAGTTTCATCAAAATCGCCGTTGCATTAACGGAGCACTGGACCGAACAGATAGACAGACAGACAAGCCGGTAGGCGGACATGGGTAGTCGCCTATCCAATAGAACCTGACGCAATGGGCCCGTTCGATGGGGAATGACCTGAGGATTAAGCACAAGAAAATTCATGATTCCAGCTTCAAGGGTTAAAGCTGCAGATTGTTTTTTCGTTAAAATACCCCCACATTTAGAGGTTTTTCGGCCGTTGCTAGGCAACGGAGGGGTCCATAGCAACGGTTCTTTCTCACACATAACTCGGACATACCATGAACCTATCCTACCAGTTTCATGTATATCTGACTCATAGTCTCTGAGATATAACGAAGTTCGTTTTTTTATTGTTTTCGACCAGGGTTCATTCAAAGTCTATCTTCTCCGACAGTTTTCATAGGATCCGGCTGGAAATTTTTGACAATATGGCTGAATGTACTGCCCACCGTCGCTCGTGGCCCGATTTTTGTTTTCGAAAAAATAATTTTTTTTATGATTTTTCAAAAATTTCAAAGTCCCGTTGCTAGGCAGCGGTGGTGTCCATAGCAACGGTTCTCATTTGCACACAACTAGGTCATTGTATGAACCTACCAACCAAGTTTCATCGAAATCGCCATTGTATTAACTGAAATCGCCATTTTAAATACTGATAATAAGGGTAGAAGAAATTAAAAAAAAATTTGGAAAAAAATTTTTTTTTTCCACTGGATCGACTACCCAACAGACAAATATATCGACGAAAATACTGATAATAAGGGTAGAACAAAGTTCAAAAAAAATTTTTTTGAATTTTTTTTTTCGACGAGATCGACTACCCAACAGACAAACATATTGACGGAAATACTGATAATAAGGGTAGATCAAAAAAAATATTTTTTTTCGACTGGATCGACTGCCCAACAGAAAAACAAGCCGGTGGGTGGCGATGGGTCGCCGAACATGGAAACTCTAAGATATAGAGCAAAATGGATGTCATATAGCGGATAGGGAATCACCTTAAGATTATGCATATCAAATCTCATCCAGTTCCATCTGCTGATAACTACTTGCTATCCATTTGAATGAAAAGTACCGAAAATGCGGTTTAAAATCGGAAATCACAGAAGTTCGAGGGGGGTGCTGTGGGTGAACAAAGATCTAAATCGAAAATCCGGCTCGATCGTTTGTGCACAATGTATTCCAGACGATTAGTGTGAATTTTCATGACCCTCCGACCATAACCCTAGGAGGAGTAGCATTTGGCGCGAAGGCACCTCCAGCTCTCGCATATTATCGATTTTTGCACTAATTCACCTTTGACCCCTGACCTAAGCGAAATTGGTCAATATGTCCTGAGGCAAAGTTGTAGTACTCATTGAGTACCATGAACCTGCAAAGTTTCATTCGTATCGATGCACTCACCTGGTCGCTAGGGGGCCTTCAATTTTCACGCATACCCTAATTGTAGGGGGCGCTGCAGGTAAAGTATTCCATATATCACAAAAACCGGAATATATTTGACAGAGCATCACCTGTAGATCATTCGTGCCAAATTTCATAACCCTACATGGGATAATGGCTTTTGGAATTGATTTCGCATGAACGAAACTGATTTTGAAGGTTTTTTTTTTTGGTTGTTGCTAAGGAACCAAAGCGCCCCTAGCAACCATCACAATTTCCAAAGCACTAGGTCATAAGATGTACCTACCACCCGAGTTTGGTCAAAATCCGCCCACGTTTACTACCAATTATGCTGATGACAAACGAACAAACATCCAAACAAGCCGGTAGGCGGACATGGGGAGTCGGCCGTTGCTAGGCAACGGAGGGGTCTATAGCAACGGTTCTTTCTCACACAACTAGGACATACCATGAACCTACCATACCAGTTTCATGTATATCCGACTCAGAGTCTCTGAGATATAACGAACTTCGTTTTTTTATTGTTTTCGACCAGGGTTCATTCAAAGTCTATCTTCTCCGAAAGTTTTCATAGGATCCGGCTGGAAATTTTTGACAATATGGCTGAATGTACTGCCCACAGTCTCTCGTGGCCCGATTTTTGATTTTCGAAAAAAATTTTTTTTATGATTTTTCAAAAATTTCAAAAAATTTCAAAGTCCCGTTGCTCGGCAACGGATGGGTCCATAGCAACGGTTCTCATTTGCACACAACTAGGTCATGGTATGAACCTACCAGCCAAGTTTCATCGAAATCGCCATTGTATTAACGGAGCACATGACCGAACAGAGAGACAAACATATCGACGGAAAAAGTGATAATAAGGGTAGAACAAATTTCAAATATTTTTTTTTTGAAAAAAAAAAATTTCTGACGAGATGGACTACCCAACAAACATCCAAACAAACAGACAGAATTAATGACAATAAGGGTCACCTATTTCGGCGACCCAACAAACACAGAATAACAAACTCGACTTTCCAATATACTTGAAAAATCTTTAATTTTGCAAGCAATGAAATCGACTGATCAATATACTTGAAAAATCTTCGATTTTGCAAGTAAAGGCCTGGTCACACCTTGACGTTTTAGCCAACGTATGCCGATTTTTGAATTTTTTTTCTAAAACGCTGGCACACGTTGAATACGTTATGGGTAAGTTTTGATAACATTGAGAGCACGCTGGCATACGTCGTAGTACGTTGCCATAAGTCGTTGTACGGTGGCTTTAAACGTTGTACTTTTCGGTTGTCCTCAAATTTTTTCATGCTTGAAATTTCACGACGTATGCCGGCGTATGACTCACACGTTCCGCTACGCTGGCCACAAGTTGTATGCACGGTCTGCGATCGTTGACAGACGTCAACACATGCTACTTGTAAGTTAATCATAAGTTGAGACACGCCGAGGTAATGTTTAGCGTACCCGAAACTTATTTCTAACCTATGATTAACGTGTTGTTGGCACGTTACGCGATCGTTGCCACACGTCGACAGACGTTATTTTTAAGTTACTCATAGGCTGAAAGACGTCGGTATAATGGATCGTCCTTGCGTCAGCGTCCACAGCCTCGGCCAGGACACTTATTTGCAGCATTCTTCAAACTTTTCTTCGGCATGACGAGGATGTTCACACTTCGATGTCTAGCTTGGCTATGATTCCAATTGTCCATCGGCAGCGTCTATTTAAAATAGTCGAGTTTGAGCGTTTTAACACGTTCAGAAGAAACGCTTCAAATTTCCAAACCCCAGCGTCAAAAAAAACAAAAAAAAAAAACAAAGGCGAGTGACAGCAATTTAAATCGTTCATTGTAAACAATGAAAATAGCTGAGTGGTACCGTTTAAAAGTCGTTGAGTGTAAAAAAAATCCAATTGTTGAGCGCAAGCGTCTACTTTCAATAGTGGGGTTTGAGCGATTTAGCACGTTCAATAGAAACGATTAAAATTTCCAAACCCCAGCGTCAAAAAACAAAGGCGAGTGACAGCAATTTAAATCGTTCATTGTAAACAATGAAAATAGCTGAGTGGTTCCGTTTAAAAGTCGTTGAGTGTAAAAAAAATCCAATTGTTGAGCGCAAGCGTCTACTTTCAATAGTGGAGATGCAGCCATTTAAATCGTTGAGTGGCAGCCTATGAACCTACCCGTGGACACGCGGACGCAAGGACGATCCATCATAACCCACACCCTCCCCCTCACACCTCACACACTACTACTGCCAACATCAACAAACTACTGCTAATACTAATACTAATACTAATACTAATACTGATACTGATACTGATACTGTTACTGCTGACATGGACATCGACTCAAAAAGGACTCGAAAACACTGTTGGGTTCCCCTTTTATGAGCAGCATTTTTATATACCAATTCCCAAAACCGCTGGGAACACGTCTTTATATGGCAGTTGTAAGCTAGAAACACATTCATTTTTTTTTTTGTCGACCGGAAGACCTCATTGGAATACGTCTACATACGTCGATGTGTGTTGGGACTACGTAAAGAATTGGTTCAAAGCACGTCAAACATAAGTTAGAAATAAGTTTCGCGTAAAAAAGACATTACCGCGACGTGTTTCGACTTATGAGTAGCTTATAAGTAGCCTTTATGGACGTGTGTAAGCGTCCACATATCGTGAGTAAAACTTATCCCCATGCGTGCAACGCACTATGCCGAAGTTAAACTATCGTTGGGCATAGGTTGTGTAGGCCAACAACAGGTTCAGCATTCGTTGGTATAAGTTATCTATAACACAACGAAACGTTCTGTGTCCATTACTAATATGTTATGCATACGACCAACTCGTTATGAATACGTCCGAATCTTAAAAAAAAAAACATCAAAAGTTCAACGTCAGCCAGCGTTTTACATACATTTTAATACGTTGCCATCGCTGGCTAAAACGTCAAGGTATGACCGGGCCTTCATTGGTTAAAAATTAAGTTTCGGGTATGCTAAACATTACCTCGACGTGTTTCGACTTATAAGTAACTTACAAGTAACGTGTGTCCGACGTGTGTCAACGATCGCGGAGCGTGCAGAGAACTTATGCCAGCGTATGCGGAACTTGTGAGCCATACGTCGAGTACGTCGTAAAATTTTCAGCATGCTTGAAATTTCACGACGTACGAGACGTACCACGGAATATGACAGCGTACTTCCTCGTTTTTCAGCGTGCTCCTAACATATACACAACTTACCCATACCGTATTCGACGTGTGCCAGCGTTTTACACACATTTTTCATAGGTCGGCATACACAGGCTAAATTATCAAGGTGTGACTGCGATGTTGACACTTCCAATTTTCAGGCAGTTATGATTTAAATCGGTGTGCGGCAGGTTTTTAACAGGCTACGCCACGAGTTCGTCGGCGATACGTGCAGCGCGCTATGCTTAAGTTAAACTATCGTTGGGCATAGGTTGTGAACGCCGACAACAGGCGAAGCATTCGTTGGTATAAGTTATCTATAACACAACGAAACATTCTGTGCCCGTTACTAATATGTTATGCATACGACCAACACGTTATGAATACAACCAAAACTTAAAAAAAAACTCAAGACTTCAGCGTACGCCAACGTTTTACATACATTTTTATACGTTGCCTTTGCTGGCTAAAACGTCAAGGTGTGACAGTGCCTTGAGTGGCGTGCTTTGAACCTATGAGTAGCGTGCTTTGAACCTATGTGTAACGTATCTCAAACGCACATTGTCATATGTAGACGAATTTGATTGACGTCTTCCGGAAGACCACAGAACTTACTGAACGTGTTTCTAACTTTCATCTACCGTATAATGCCGTATTGGCAGCGTTTAGGGCAGTGGTTCTTAACTGGGGGTACCTGTACCCCCTGGGGGTACAAAGCATCAAAGCAGGGGGTACGATATATGGTGTCAAATTCAATACTGTATAGTACTTAAATTCCAATAATAATAATAATAATAATAATAATAATAATAATAGTAAATAAATAAATAATTAATAAGAAATGTTTCAATTCATGAATAATTTTAAAATATTATAAATTTTATATTTTTGAGGTAGCATTTCATTTTAATTCTTTACCGTTTTTAACTCAAATCTATGATGTAACTAGAGGGGGCGCACTCGGGAGAGTGCAAAACCTCCGCCGCCAATACTGCTGGGTCACTCAAGTGAACCTTATATCTTATTCATTAAATATAATGTCAACAGTGCTGACAGAGTTATAGTTCTTTTCTCCAACATTTTTTTTTTTGGGGGGGGGGTAAAAATCACTTAAAACATGTAGAAATGCAAAAAAAAAAATTGGGGGGGGCGGTGGGTAAAAATTTTTTGTGGGGGTTCCAAAGCACTAAAAACATGTAGAAATGCAAATAAAAAAATTTTCTCTCAATTTTTTTTTGTGGGGGGTTGGAAATCACTTAAAACATGTAGAAATGCAAATATATATTTCTCTATTTTTTTTTGGGGGGGTAACAATTTTTGGGGGGGTTGGAAATCACTTAAAACATGTAGAAATGCAAAAAAAAAAATTTTTCTCTAACAATTTTTTGTGAGTGTGGTGGAAATCACGTAAAACATGTAGAAATGCAAAAAAAACCTCTTTTTGGGGGGACAACAATTTTTTTGGGGGGGGGGGTTGGAAATCACTTAAAACATGTAGAAATGCAAAGTAAAGAAATCGAAATTTTGTTGAAAAAATGTTGCAAAATTTTTTTCTCTAACAATTTCTTTTTTTGGGGGGGTGGGGTTGGAAATCACTTAAAACATATAGAAATGCAAAAAAATTAAAATAATTTTCTTTAAATTTTTGGGGGGTTGGAAATCACTTAAACATGTAGAAATGCAAAAAAAATCTTTTTTTGGGGGGGAGAATTTTTGGGGGTCAAAATCACTTAAAACATGTAGAAATGCAAAAAACAAAATTTTTTCTGTAACAATTTTTTTGGGGGGGGGGGTTGGAAATCACTTAAAACATGTAGAAATGCAAAAAAATTCTCTAAATTTTTTTGGGGGAATTAACAATTTTTTCGGGGGGGGTTGAAAATCGCTTAAAACATGTATAAATGCAAATATATATTTCTCTATTTTTTTGGGGGGGGGGGGTGGAAATCACTTAAAACATGTAGAAATGCAAAAAAAATAAAAATTCTCCAACAATTTTTTTTTTGGGGGGGGGGGGGACCAAGTCCAAAATTTTATGGCATGATCCTTGGACCATACCTAACCCCCCCCCCCCACCAAGTTTCGTCGAAATCCGTCGAGGAGTTTTTCCGTGATACTGTTCACAAACAAACAAACAAACAAACAGAAAGGGATGAAAACAGTAACCTCCCTCCATCTTCTAAGATGGCGGAGGTTAATTATATTTGTACAAGACAGTGTTACTTGGCTTGTACTTACGGTTTGAGACTTAACGTGTTTCATACGTTGTCAATTTTATTCGTATAATACGCGTTCAGTTCTATGACTGGCACTGTTGCTTGGAAGTTGGGCATTGCTCAGTTGTGTTTTGGGCTTCGGAGGAACAGGTTCGTACTGTTGCAGTGTGGTGTTTGTTTGATATATTGCAAGAAAGTGGTTTTGTAGTGTGATAAAGATGGTGCAATGATCTGATAAGCTATTGTGCAGCAAAGGAGGTATTACAATGGGAAGAGAAATGATAATGTTGCTGCACTGTGGTGTTGTCCTGTGATGAAATTGTAGTAGTGGAATGGTTTTGTTGGAATATGAAGCTGTTGGATGGGGTTGTGATGTGTTGTGAAGGGTTTTCATTGTGAAGGTGCAGATATGAAGACATATAATATTTGTAAATGTGAAATGTGTTGTTAATACCTCCTGCTGTCCAGGAGGTCCGTCTTATCACTGTGGGTTGCGAAATGATTTGAATTATAAGCGGTAGTTTGTGTGATTTCCTGTGCATTTATTTGTTTTGTTTTCCACATCTTGTAGAGATGAAGAATCCTAGGATCCGAGTCCTAGAATATATTGTTTCACTGTTTTTTTGTGTATGACTGTCACTAGTTTTGCTATTGATTCAAAATTTCGTTTACTAATTGTGTGCATTTATTTTCAGTGCTGAGCCATGTCCAAGAAACGCAAGTGGAATGATGACTATGTTCGATATGGTTTCACTTGCATGACAGAAAAAGATGGAACTCAGAGACCACAGTGCATACTATGCAGCACAGTATTTACAAATACAAATCTCAAACCTTCAAGACTTAATGAACATTTTAATAATCGGCACGGGGGTGCGAAGTCGGGAAATTATTTCAATACCTTGAAGATCAAAAGGGGACGATTTGATTGTGGTGGTACCTTACCAAAGCAGGGATTTGTACCGATTGAGAAGCCATTGTTGCAAGCATCTTACCAAGTTGCATTTTTGTGTGCCAAGAAAAAAAAGTCTCATACAGTTGCTGAAGAATTGGTGAAACCTTGTGCACTAGAAATGGCAAAAACAGTACTGGGGACTGAGGTAGAAAAGAAACTAAGGCAAGTACCCTTGTCAAATGACATTATCTGTTCCAGGATTCGTGACATGAGTAAAGACATCTTGCAGCAGGTGATTGCCGATATCAAAGCCAGTCCTATCAAAGTGAGTCTTCAGTTAGATGAGTCAGCAGACGTCAGTTTTTGTAGTCAGTTATTAGTATTTGTGCGGTATGTGAAGGAGAAAGAAGTGGTGGAAGAATTCTTGTTTTGTGAACCATTGACAACAACCACAAAAGCAATTGATGTGATCAATATCGTCAACGATTTCTTCTTGAAGCACGTGATGACTCTCGACATGTGTGGTTCACTTTTCACCGATGGAGCTCCTGCCATGCTTGGAAACAAATCAGGCTTTGCTGCCCGTGTGAAAAAGGAGGTGCCTCACATCACAGTCACCCACTGTGTGCTGCATCGCCATGCCCTTGCAGCTAAGACATTACCAGAACAACTGAAAAAAATGTGTTGTCAATTGTTGTGAGTGCATTAAACTTTGTCAGAGGACAAGACTTGAATCACAGTCTCTTCAAAGTTTTTTGTGATGAAATTGGAGCTGAACACAATGTTCTTCTTTACCACACAGAGGTGAGGTGGCTATCCCGTGGCCGAGTGCTTACTCGTGTTTTCAAACTGCACAAAGAAATCCAGCAGTTTCTTAGACAGCGAGGCAGTGGCATGGCAGAGCACTTTGAAAATTAGAAGTTCATTTTGTCCCTGGCATACCTGGCAGATATATTCAGCCACCTCAACGAGTTGAACACCTCCATCCAGGGTACAGGGATGAAAATGATCACAGCCAGGGAAAAGATGTCTGCCTTCACTAATAAACTTCCAATCTGGATAAATCGCATTGGGTCTGGAAACTATGCAAATTTTCCAAAGCTTGATGAAGTTTCTAATGCAGAAAATTTATTACTCATTGTGACTGAAATGAAAGAACATTTGCATGTGCCGAGTCAGTCCTTCCAGGGATACTTTCAGCATGGAGAGGTTTCTGTTTCACAGGGATGGATGCAGGACCCATTTGTTTTCAACCGAGATTCCATGGATGATAATGATGAAATGAAAGAAGATCTAGTCAAGATGAAAGCCAGTAATAAAATCAAAATGGAGTTTGATTCAATGCAGTTAGATACCTTCTGGTGTGCACAACTTAACACATTCCCCCAGTTAGCAGAGAGAGCTTTGGAGGTCCTTGTGCCATTTGCGACGACCTACTTACGTGAAACTGGTTTTTCAACTCTCGTACACATCAAAACCAAGGCCAGGAATCGTTTGGATGTAAGTGATGATATGCGTGTGGCTATCTCAAAAACAGAACCTCGTTTCAGCATGATCATTGATGAAAAACAACAAAAGAGCCATTAGTAATATGTCTGATTGTCGGTGTACTGTGTAAGTACGGTTGTACTTGAAAGGCTATTTTTGTATGCAGTATATTTGTATGTATTCAACGCATTGTATAAAGAATTATATTCATTACATTGTATTTCATATCAATTATTATTTCATTTATTTCCGCAAGTCATTTTAGACAGGGGGTACGGGAAATATTATGAAAGCTCAAGGGGTACGAGCACATAAAAAGGTTAAGAACCACTGGTTTAGGGGAATTGGTATATACAAATGGGCTTCACAAGAGGAACCCGTCAGTGTTCCAGACTCCATGTTGAGTAGATGTCAATGTCAGTAGTATCAGTAGTAGTCGTAGTAGGTGAGCGTGTCAGTAGCAGTAGTAGTCGTAATAGGTGAGTGTGTCAGTACTAGTAGTAGTAGTAGTAGTAGGTGAGCGTGTCAGTGGTAGTAGTAGTAGTAGTATTGGTAGTAGTAGTAGTAGGTGAGCGTGTCAGTAGTAGTAGGTGAGCATGTCAGTAGTAGAAGTAGTATGTCCATGTCAGTAGTAGTAGTAGGTGAGCGTGATGAGGAGGGTGTGGGTGAAGATGCATCCTCATTGCGTCCACGAATAGGAGACTACTTTGCACCATTGTTCGATGTTCTTTTCGTCTAATTTTTTTTTTCTCATTCCCACGATGAACTATTTTTTTGTTTCAGTTTTAAAAGTATTCAAAACGACTTGGACAAATGCATAATGTACTAGTAATGAACACATAATGCTTCGATAACTTATAGATAAGTTATACCAACGATTGATTAGCGTGTTTTAGGCGTCCACAACCTATGCCCAACGATAGTCTAACGTATGCAGAGCGTGGCAGCGTATCGTCGACGATTACATGAGGTTTTCTATTCATAGGCTGCAACTTCACTTTTAATAAATGGCTGTCACTCGCCTATTGTTTTTGGACGATGGTGCTCGGCAATTGAAATCGTTTCCATTGAACGAGTTAAATCGCTTCCACTTGACCATTGAAATGATTTAATAATAATAATGCTTGGTTATCCTTGGACCCACTCTGGCTAGCAGCTCGTCGAACATCGCTGGGGGCATTCGCAGGAAGTTGATGAAGGATGCATGGTCCTCGTTCCGGAGTTCCACCATGAGCTGGTCATACATGCCGTAATGGCGTCGCCTCCCGATCCATGGTCTCACCCAGTTCCTTCTCCTCCGTTCACGTCTTCTTCTCCCGGCTCTATTGGCACGCAGCTGGTGCAGTGTCAACTCGATGAGGTCATGTTGATGTTCGAGGACAGGTAGGTATTGTCGTCTCAGCGTTGCCGTATCCTCCATCTCTCGGAATGACATGGACATGTACTCACCACGAAGTCTAAAAAACAAGACGGGTTCCTCCTGCGAAGCCCCTTTTTATATACCAATTCCCCTAATCGCTGCCAATACGCCATTATACGGTATCTGTAAGTTAGAAACGTGTTCATTAAGTTCTGTCGTCGTACTGAAGACGTCAAATACGTCTACGTCTTTTTCAAGTAATGTGTTGCGAAGTGTGAACAACGTTCGTGTAGCGTGCTTACAAAACGTTACTCATAGGTTAGAAATAAGTTTCGGGTACGCTAAACATTACCTCGACGTGTTTCGACTTATGAGTAACTTACAAGTAAGGTGTGTCGACGTGTGTCAACGATCGCATAACGTGCCTACAACTTATGGCCAGCGTAGCGGAACGTGTGAGTCATACGCCGGCATACGTTGTAAAATTTCAAGCATGCAAAAATTTGAGGTCAACCCAAAAGTACAACGTTTAAAGCTAGCGTACTACGACTTATGGCAGTGTTTTTCAGCATGCTCTTAACGTATACAAAACGTACCAATAACGTATTCGACGTGTGCCAGCGTTTTAGACAAATTCTACTATATAAATGGCAGTCCTTATGTCTGTCCGTCTTTTTTTTGTAACGAATAAGCTCCGAGACCAGTGAACCGATCTTGATGAAACTTTACACATATATAGAACTAACATTCAGCTCCAGGATGCACTAAGTGGCTCTCCATAAAAATGAAAAAATATAGATATAAAAAAATATATATAAATAAAATTTCCATTAGAAAAAAAAAATGGCTTTCGAATAGTGCGTCGGTGTATTGATCATAACAAAAGGCTTCATGGTTAAAAACGCTAGGGTTTTTTGAAATACAAAATGTTCGTATTCGTTGACTTTTTAAACATACACATTCTCCTCCTGTTATTTGAATTCTCGAACTGCACGCGCACGGCAACAGCTAACTGCTGATCGATCTGCTCATGAAAGAGCCAGGCAAGCAGAGTCAGCTGCAGAGAGAGAGCGTCGCCTAACTACAAATAGAGCATCACACCGACGGGCGAGAGAAGCACAAAACTCACGTTCCAGCTTTCTAGGTCCGGGTTTTGGTCGGACATCAAGGACAGTTGCCACTGCTGCTATAAACATTGAGTGACTCAAGGCCGCCTTCAACTATGACCTATCTGAGGATTACGGCAGCATAAAGCCTTCCTTCCATAAATCTGAGGAATAAAAGAAGCCTTCCTAATTTTCTCCATACAACTAATGCCTCAGTCTAACTCGCGTGAGGAAAATAGGGCAAATTTCCCGGGTATTACCGGGTACTTCAGCTAGTTTTTCATAAATCGGCATACGCTGGCTAAATCGTCAAGGTGTGACAGCGGCTTAAAACCTTCACTCGCCAAACGCAAAGTTTCTAAAGTGAGGGTTCCTTGAGATGTCAATATATCAAGTGTTCACAATGTGATTTATAGAATTTCTTTATATACAATGTTTCTTGTTCCATTTTTTGTGTCAAATGCACCTTCTGAGGTTGTCAGCATGTGCAGAAGAGGGTTTTACATTGCAGACGCTGTTTTCTAGGAGTGGCATTACGCCTCTCAGTGGTGACGGTCTGTTGACAACAGACGTCGTGGCGTTAGCAAATGACCGATGACGTCATTATGCCTCTCATCTGTGATGCCACACGTCGCCACGTAAACTAATGTAAAAATTAGAAAATCGTCAAAAATCTCCAGGGTGACGCTCAAAAAAACAAATCGCTCAGAGTGACGGAGGATGAACCACTCGCTCAGGGTGACGGAGCATGAACCATTCGCTCAGGGTGACAGAGCACAAACCACTCGCTCAGGATGACGGAGCACGAACCACTTGCTCAGGGTGATGGAGCATGAACCACTCGCTCTGAATGATGTGGCATGGCAAAAGCGTCCGCAGAGAGTAAACGATTCACTCAGAATGACATAGCACGGTACCGCTATCGACAATGGGTGCTCGTCGAGTGGCTTAAGCACTCCAATTAAATGGTTGATAAGGAACGGTTGGCCATGCTGTCACTCTATACCATAAAGGATCCTTTTAACTTTAAAGCCCATCTTCACCGCATACGCAGCAGTTAATGAAAGAAAATGAACTGTTCATAACCATGTATGACTTTATCCACAAAAGAGTTGCAGCTTAACGCAGAAAAACCCTGGAGACATTGCAAAGTTCAATCGCCCGTGAAATAAACATTACTGAAAATCTGCCATTTTTGCCTGCTCGTCTGTAGACTTGTCACGTGGTACATCGGTTCGCGGTCCACACAAACGTTATAACTTTTTTTATAAAACGTCCGTTTTTTTTACCAGAATTGCTTTGATTCCCTGTAGATCACATCGCGAAACATCCGAAAATATAGACACAGATCTGGCAGATGCTATGGATAGGCAGTCCCTCAGGGGACAGGGGGGGACGCAAGGTCTAGCAGTGAATGTATTAAATCATATTGCTCAATGAAGCTGGTTCCATGAAATAAACTTTGCTGAATGTCCGCCATTTTGACTGCTCGTCTCTGCATGTGTCACATGGTTCATCGGTTCAGGTCTGTGGAAACGTTATAACTTTTTTTTAATGTCCATTTTATCTTTTTTTACCAGATTTGCTTTGATACGCTATAGAGCACCTCACAAAACCTCTGAGAAAAAAGACACTGATGTAGCAGATGCTATGGATAGGCAATTTCTCTGGGGACAGGGCACGACGTCTTGCAGTGAATGCATTAAATCATATCGCTCAATGTAGCTGGTTAAATTTGTTGCGTTCTTCAAAAAAAAAATTCACTCAATATAATTCTCCAAACAGTAGAAAATGATCAGTTTAATGCTTTGGAAATTTCACATTTTCTTGTATATGTATGGAGGAGGAGGGAACATAGCCTTGCTTGTTTAAAGTAAATAGGTATATCAGCTTAGTTATAAGGCTCGTTATTTCTTTAAATTATCAGATTTCACAACAGATTTCGACACTTATTTAAGCCGGACGATATCCGATCCTCAAAACCGAAGTAATATTTTGATGACATACATTAATGAATTAGTCCGTGGGAGTAGATCGTGGAAAATTGTATCAAGTAATGCATGAAATCACTCCAAGCTCCTAATTTGAAAATGTATGCAGTGATCTATAGCTATGATGAACAGGCTTTCGATATGAGTGAGGAAAGTGAAAAAAAAAACGTTATCGTTAAGAAATTGTTGCGGCCTGTTCCAAGTCAAGGCATGGTTGAGCAGGGCAAAAAAACATGGCGACTTCAGACCCCAGCGAGGTTACCCAGGAAACGACTTAAGTCCCAGAGAGCGAGGTGACCGAGGATCACCTGATGAAGGTTGTAATTAAATATGGCCATTAATTGTCTTCAAAAGGGGTGTTTTAATTAACCCAAACACCCAATTTTCACTCTTGCACTTCCTTGGAATTTTCTTAGTATGCATGCAAAGTTTCAGGCTGATAGGTTTTATGGTTTTGGAATTACGGAGGAGACACACACACACACACACACACACACACACACACACACACACATACACACACACACACGCGACACTTTTGCGTCTAAGACATTGTTTAAGGATTGCTCATCCCCACAGGTATGCCAACCCCCAGGTGTTTTTTGGCATACCATGTGCAGCAATGAAGTCCAACTGCCAGATGATGGTCTGATGATCCCACGTTGTAACATATAGTCAAACTCTTGTCAGACGATACATAATTTATTGGATGCTAGTCGGCGAGCACAGGTGAAAACAGGGGTTCACGTGGTCTTGATATGGTGTTTGATGGGTTAGATTGTCGCCTATGGGCTCGTTACGGATAGAAAGTCATAAAGTACTTTCTGAAAGGGTGTGTGGGTGTGAATGGAAGACACGTGATATTTAGAGATTAAATGGTGGATGCTTTACCAAGGGTGAAGGAACTCCTTGTGAGCCAACGGACATCCATATCTAGTGCCAACTGTGTTTGCGATGTCCTCCTGCAGTTGGGTTACCTTTATTTCGGAGGTTGGTGGCAGAATTTGCACTCCGGTCAACATAAAACACTTCATTCCGCAAAACATAAAAAATGCAAAGAAAACTGAAAAACCTCTCCATGGGAGTACCTCATATGCAGCCACCTTTCGCAGGGCAACTCACTGGATGATGGGATTGTGGAAAAGCCTTCAGGACCCTCATTCTTTGTTGATATGAGGAAAAGCACGGGGTAACCTTCCTGGATTGTATGGCAGTGGTGTTTGTCGGAGTGGTGCTGAGGTGTCATCCACCTGTCGGCAGTCTGCTCGGCATAACCTGAGGTGGTTCCTTTGTGTGGGTGCCTGGTTTGTCCTATCCCTAAGAGAGGATGATCACATATCTCTGTTATCATCTAAGTTTCAGCATTTGAACATCGTAGTGCAGCACTTTTTGAGGTTTGGAGACTGGGTAGTGGTAAGATCATGGTAGGAGGTTACACATACTACTGGTCTGGTCGCTCTGATGGTTACCATGCCCACGAAGTTGCTGTAGCTGTGTCCATTAAGCTGACTCCTCTGATACTTGAGGTAACACCAGTCAACAAGCGTATTATGCGACTGAGGATTAGACACTCCTTGGGTGTCATTTCCCTGGTCTATCTACATGTTCCGACTGAGTTGAGTAATCTCACTGTGATGGAGGCATTCCATGCCACGCTCGAGGCTGTGGTTGATCAGTGCCCCAGGCGAGACACATTCTATTCTTGGGGGATTTCATTACATGAACTAGCACTGACGGTGATGGTTATGAGACATGTGTTGGTCCCCATGGGACTGGAACTGTGAACTACAATAGCACTAAGTTCCTTGGCTTTGCAAGAAGTCATGGACTTAGGGTGGCCAGTTCATAGTTTCAGCGCCCCCAAGCTCTTCGCTGCACTTGGTATTCCAACGCTGGTGGTGTGGCAAAGGAGATTGACCATGTGCTCGTTGATGGTCGCTGAGGATGATTCAGAGCTGCAGAGTCTACTGGAGTGCTCAGTTCCTCAATAGCGAACACAGGCTTGTTATAGCATCTCTGAAGTTTCAGCTTAAATCCAAGAGAATGGTACCATCTCAGCTTAGGCTGAATAGTGGCAAGCTCAAGGATGAGTGGGTAGCTCAGTGGTTTGTGAATAGGCTGAGTGGAGATTTGGTGTGATCTGGTGTTTTGGGGAATCCTGAAGAGTTGTGGAGTGCCTTTCAGGCTACCATCCTAGATGTTGCCGGTGGATGTCTTGGAACCCACTGTCAGGCTAAGAAGAACTTTGTTTCCCCAGGGACACTGGATAGTGTTGATCTGAGTCACAGTGCTAGGCTTAATGGCAGAGCTGAGCTCTTCAGGGAGTTGAGGCATAAAACTGTATGTTTGCTGAGGGTGGACAAGCAGGGCTATGTGCGAGGAATCTGTGAAGGGGTAGAGCATCACCTATGGTCAAGTGATTCTGGTCTGCTTGCAGAGGAATTTGTGCATTGCATTCCTCTGAGCCCATCCCTCGGTGTACTGCAGTTCGAGCAGAGAGTGCTGAGCTCTTGACAGACGAGCCTGAAGTGAAGGCCTGCTGGGCCAGTTACTTTTAGCAGCTGC
This sequence comes from Eptatretus burgeri, assembly GCF_056783735.1. Taxonomy (NCBI): domain Eukaryota; kingdom Metazoa; phylum Chordata; class Myxini; order Myxiniformes; family Myxinidae; genus Eptatretus; species Eptatretus burgeri. Next base: position 56,208,324 of record NC_140967.1, read on the forward strand.
ACCAGTTTGACACACCAGCTGTTGAGTTGGATGTCAGGGGTGTAACTATCCCTATTGCTGACCCTCAAATCAACTGTGAACAGTCTTTGTTTGTGGAAATAAAGGCTGTGGTCAACCAGATGAAAGGGGGTAAAGTTCTTTGGATCTGTGGCCTCCATGCTGAACTTCTCAATGCTGGTGGAAATCCTGTACTCATGTCATTGCGTGCAGTTATGTGCTCTGTTTGGAGCACAAGCATCATCAAAGCTGATGGAATGAGGGGCCTTGTTGTCCCTTTCTGGAAAGTGAAGGGTGATCGCCAGGACTGCATCAACTTCCGAGGGGTGACGCTGCTCTCAGTGCTGGACAACGTCTTTGCTCGGATAATTATTGATAGGGTTCACCACAATCTGCTTTAGCACCAATGCCCAGAGTAGCCGGGCATTACACCAAAGAGGTTAACGATTGTCTATTTCTTTGCTTTTCAGATCCTCACTAAATGCAGATGTGAGTTTCGGCAGGGGATGATCACAGCCTATCTTTATCTCTGCAAAGCGTTCGATTCAGTGAATCGGGATTCCCTCTGGAGGATACTCGGTCTTCATGGCATGCCACCTAATCTGATAAATCTGATTTCTGAACTATACTCCAGTACTGAGAGTGTTGTGAGGTGTGGTAGTTCCATCTCCAACTTATTTCCAGTTGTTACTGGAGTTTGTCAAGGGTGTGCACTGACCCCCTCACTTTTTTACGCTTGGAATCTGGAGAGGATGTCAGAGAGATTAAGCTGTGGTGCATCATTTGGCAATGTCAGGTTATCTGACCTTGATTTTGTAGATGATGCAGTCATCTTTGTGGAGATGCTTGATATCATTATGGGGGCCCTTGAGGTGCTGAATGAGGAGTCAGAGCTGCTGGGATTATGTGTTTCCTGGATCAATACTTAGATCCAGGCTTTCACTGACATCTTGGATGCTACAATCTTTTCTGTACCTGTTTGTGGTGAGGATGTTGAGGTCACGGAGGGATTCACTTACTTTGGTAGTGAAATTCAGGTCTCCGCATGTTGTGAGCCAGAGGTTGCGAGACGTCTGGGTTGGGCCTGGAGAGTCGTGGATTCACTGGATCATGGAGTGTGGTGCTGTCAGTACCTATGCAGGAGGACGAAAGTCTGAGTCTTCAAGTTCTTTGCCCTTCTGGTCTTACTCTACATTGCAATTGTGGGATGTGGGGTTTGGACTCTGACCAAGGATCTGAGATGAGGACTTAACTCCTTCGGCAGCAGTTCTCTTCAGAGAATCCTTGGCTATCACTGTTCAGACTTTGTGTCCAATGAGTGGTTGCTGAGAGACAATCAGGTAAGATTTGTTACCTGTGTAGTCCATTGAGTGCCAGTTGTGGCTTTATGGACATGTGGCTTGTTTTCCCCGATGCCAATCCTGCTCGCCAGATTCTCTCAGTGAGTGAGTCTCATGAGTGGAGGCAGTCAACAGGCCGACCACCTACCTCGTGATTGCAGCAGGTTGATCGGCATCTCGAGGAGATAGGGATGGCCCGGGTATCTGCCTGGGTGATGGCCAGATGGAGGCTCTTGGAGGACCGGCGGAAAGTGGACGCAGCGAAGCACTGCTCCGGCGCGTGCTCCCATACTTGACCTTTCCTGATAACACTAAGCTGTGTTGAGGCATCCAATGGATGGTGATGTTTGACTTCTCTGAGGACATTGAAATGAAGCAAAATACTGTATCTGCACTCAGGATAGCATTTGTGGCATCGACAATAATAAACACTATGGAAATGAATAACGTAAACCCAAATCAATCTGGAGGAGACATTCTCCAAAAGCAGCAATAGCACTGTTGTTAGTGGCATGTAATGAATATTCCTGTTCATTTTTACGTCCAGTGGCAGATGGTGGCACAATGCTCACCTCTGCCCCTGTATCCACAAGAAAACAAAGTCCACTAGTGTGATCCACGAGGAAGGGAAGTTGCCTGACGTATGGCCCAGGTGAACTCGTCGCCATTAGTTGTGGGTTTTGTCATTTCCCCGTGGCCATTATGAGCACGAAGCTCTACATTGATGAGCATTGAACAGCAGTTGTGAACGCCAGTGCGAGGTATGGCATTTCTCTCTGTCCCTACAAGGGATACATGAAGATAGGCACAACTGATGTTACACAGCATGGAGCTCCAGGACAAGCTTTGTAAAGTCTGCCATTTCATCTTGTAGTTGTGTGATGTGCTATGGTGGAGGTGTCATGTTCGCTACATTTGGTGTAACCATGTCAATGAGATAATCAGAGGGATCTGCAAAAGCATATTGTCAGCTCTGCATTAACTGCAAGTATCATGCGGAGTTGTGATGGTAAACGTTGCAAGAACAAGTCACACAGGAGTGACTGGTCGAAGGTGATGTGGTGGTCACCAAGAAGCTGCTGCATATAATGCAGTAGTTGTGTGGGTCTTTGATCTCTTAAATCCTCAGCGAGAAGAACTTGTTGAAAGTAGTGGTACTCGGTGGGAGTCATACGCTTTTTGTGCGATCTTCAAAGTAATTTAGGAAGCTTTCGTTGGAGGTTGTAGTAAAATATCTCTCACCTCTCTCACCTCTCTCACATACTCTGGTAAGATAAGGAGCCAACAATGTATTGGAATCGCATCAACTTGGTGGAAATGTTTCATGTGTCGAATTGGGCATTGACTTGTGTAAACCACAGCTGCGGGTAACTGCCACCTATGGAGTTGGTTGAGCATCTGGGAAGAGTTAGCTGGTTGGTTGTTCCTGACAACTGGTTGTGTGCTTTTAACTCCTTGTCTGTCCATTTGGATCACATCGGACTCACTAATTTTGCATGGAAGGAAATACGTTCGAGACGTTCAGATTCCATGTCAATTCTTCAGTCAATCGCAATGGTAAAACCTGTCAAAATCCCAAAACCCCATTAAACCAAAACTAAAGCATATTCACATATTATGACACCAAAGACAACGTGATACTGTTTCAGTATCTGGGACTTGAACGTCGTTTCTGAGCGTTCTCAACTATTGCTTCAAATGGGAGTGCAAAACTGGCCAACAAGTATTCTCTTTCAAGGTGGAGTGAGTTAGTTTGTTAGTTAAGGTATCGACACAGGTGCAGCAACTGCTGCTCCCTATCCTGCCATCTGTTCTATAATGATGATATGTCGCCACAGATTTCGTTCTTCAGCCAATATTCATGCCTCCGTCAGTGACGTTATTTGTCTGTCACTGCAAATTGCTTTTATGCAGTCCTTCCATCTTTTTGGTGGCCTTCCTCTTGATCTGGTTCCATTTACTCTTCCTTCTCTGAGGATTTTTGGAAGTCTGTTCTGGGGCATCCTTTGAATCTGCCCAAATAATCTAAGCCTTCTTTGTGTCATATTCTCTATTATTGCATGTTTTACTCCAAGGGTTTCCTTTATTATAGTATTCCTTATTTTATCCAGCCTAATTACTCCCATGATTTTTCTGAGGCACTCAATTCAAAAACACAGAGTCAATGTTCATCTTCTTGCTTTAATGTCCAAGTTTCTGACCCATACATCAAGATTCTGAGAGCCAGGACTCTATACAGTTCCACTTTGGTGTCACGTTGGATGTCTTTTGCCATCCAAATACCTTGTAGCCGCTGAAATGCTCACAGTGCTTTCCCAATTCAATGTTTGGTGTCTTCAGTGCATCTTCCATCCTGTGATATGGAATACCCCCGATAAGTAAATTTCTAAGCTTTCTTAAAAATTAATGCCTGGTGTTGGCTTAATGGTGCGGGTGGTGGGCTTTGGATCCTAGGGTCTTGAGTTCAAATCCTGCTCAGCTGTTGAATTAATACCAGGTGGGGTTAACTCAGCCTGTCGTCCTTCTGAGATTGGCAAAATGAGTGCCACATGCTGGTATACTGTGTCGCAGTGGCGACCCGTCCAGGATTGTACCCAATAGTCTAGGAGACTGATAAAGCAGCACCAATGCTCTGCACAGAGTATGGTCCCAATCTCCTCTCTCTCTCTCTTAAAAACTTTGCCATTTCGATTAATTTGATGCGGGTGCTGCCTTCTGATGACTTGTGTCTGTTTTTGTGATTTTCATCTTCATTCCCAGATCATTAATGCTTCTGCAAACACGATGTACAAGGATTTGCAGGTCTTTTTCCGTCTCTGTTAACAAGATCATGTCATCAGCGAATCAAAGGTTTGACATAACTCTTCCTTGGTTGTTAACTCTTTGTGGCATATCATGGAAACCAAGGCATTTAGGATCATTGGCATCTCCCGCGATGATGCTGAGTCTTTGGATCTCTCACTTTACAACTGCAGGCAGGTCAGTGGTCTTTCTGACTTCTACCATCTCCTCTCCGGCTGGCCCCCTCTGCTCTGTCTGAGATATGTACCCCCCCCCCATATTTCCACAGGGTGCTCAAGGTCTGCCAGCAACCCCCTTCTAGTAAAACTACCAAAATAAAGAATGACTGCTCACCTTCTCGCTTTCATTCCTCTTTTTCCCCCACCTTTAGAACAAACTCCCACGCTCTCGTCAATCCCTTTCTTCCCTCCAAATCTTCAAAACAGCTATTCACCACCATCTCTTATCTTCTCCCATCCAAAACCATGATCTTTTTCTACCCCTGATAATCCACCCCCAAACCCACTTCCTTCAAAGTCCCTGCTTTCCTTCCTGAAAGTCCCTGTCGTGTAAGGACCTGGAAGTCCCTGTAGTGTCCATCTTGTTTACCCCACCCCATCCCTCTCCCTTCCACAGATCTCCTCATATCTCTGTTCCACATTGTTTTGTCCTTCCCTCTCACACCCAACTTGTCTCCTGCCCCCCTTGTTGTACGTGATAGCTCTCATACAAGGCTCGACAGTATATGCAAAAAATAAAAATAAAAAAACTTGTTGGACGAGTTGGTTAGGTAACAAGAACAAGCCAATTCGATTTTGGTTCAGATCCGGATTACCAGTGGTGTACAAAATGTGAACTATTCAGCCTGATGGAGGTATGTGCTGTACCGAGTGCTGTTCCGTTTCACCAAGTTGCTGCTCTCCAAGTGATGTTTCATTTGTTACTTGGCGAAATCTTCGATTTTGTCAAGTATGTTGGTCTGTTCCGTTTGTTTGTTTGTTTGTTTGTCCGGTCGTCTTCAGCCCAAACGGCTGGACCAGTCGTTCTTAAATTTTTGCACCTGATAGGCAATCCACCTGAGACGGTCCGCGTCCAAACCCCGTCTTAATCGGACTAAACGTCGCGACGTGACGTCACACAACGTTAAAACACATTTTTGGACATAACTCAGTGACCGGAAGTCGTAGCGACATCCGGTTGACGCCAAATTAAACTCCATTCAAATATCTAAATGATTACTAAATGCATCTTGTTACAAATTACGTATAGTTTTCGCAAGCGTATGACGTCAAAGTTTTGCCTATTGACGTCATTTTTTAAATATGTTTATGCTCGTGTGCAGCCGAAACTACTGAAGCAATCGTTCTCAAATTTTAACACGTGATAGCCAATCTTGTTGAAATAGTCTGGGATCAAAATCACGTCATAATCGCACTTAACGTCACGACGTTACATTAAAAAAGGTGAAAACAAGCTTTTGAACATTACTCAGTAACCGGAAGTCGTAACGACTTCCTGTTGACGCCAAAACAAACTTCAATGGAATATCTAAATGTTTTAAAATGTCTTGTTAGTACAAATTATGCACAGTTTTCGCAAGCGTATGACATCAAAGTTTTTGACGCAAGCGTATGACGTCAAATTGGCATGATTTAAAAAAATTCTGTTCGTTCTACAGGTCACAATTCTTAACCGATTTGGATGAAATTTTAACAGCTGATAGAAATCCACAGTGCAAAAATATATGTGACTTTTGGTGATGTTCAAGATCAGGATCTGGATTCTGCATCACTTTATATTATCGCCCATTATAAACCAATGGGGAATTTTGTGAATTACACATGGCTATTTCTCAAACAGTTTTGCACTTATTATATTGAAACTTATACTGTCTATTTATGCATGTAATATTAACATGTGTACAAAGATTGATCGAAATTGACCCAAGGTCAAGGTCAGGGTCACCCAAAACATGAAAAACACATATAAAATACATATTTTTGTTTTACAACATATTTCAAACCTGATAACGGGATCGTAAAGCTGGTTGAAAAGCAATGTTTCTTGGTATCTTCAAATATTTTCTACGATCAGAATGAAGGCAACAAGCACCGATGATAAGTTGTTGAATGTCACATGGTGGCTTTAAATAAGTTGTGAAAATTTTCAATCTGCTGCCGTTACCATGACAACGCGCGCCTGATAATTGTTATTTGTGACGTCGCGTCATTTTATTAATGTACAAACAAATAAACACCACACATTCCATGACATTACAGCTTGGACCACCACACGGAAAGGTCAACTAATTCGCCAAGTGTCGTGCTCAGCACGATTTTTCATTATCTTGCCAAAACGAAGTTTTTGCAAGATATGTTAGTCAGCTTGTATGTTTTTTTTTGTTTGTTTGTTTGTTTGTCTGTAATCACGTATAAAAAATTCTGCAAAGCACAGTTATAATTGGAAATTTTGTAACTTCGCATATCAGAGGCCTATGGAGGTCCCTTTCAGTGCACAAAATTTTGTAGGTCAAGGTCAAAGGTCAAGGTCACTTTGTCGCAAATCAGGGGAGTCGACGAAACCCTTATTTTTTGAGTAATTTTGATCGGATCGTCTTCAAACTTCATGGGAATATAGTTCATGGTCTGGCGCTCAGTTGATTAATTTTTGGTGGCGATTGGCCTTGACCTTCATGGTTAGCGCCTCAGGTCAAACATATTTGACCCCAAGGTCAAATTTTCAAGTTTTAGGAACCATATCGTATGGTACCTCAAATTGAACACCTCGATGAGTGCTTTCTAGATATGTCAAGCTTGAGACCTTATGACGTCATTTGGTGACGTTATGGGGCAAACGCATATTTTTCATGGTTACTCTGTAGAACGATTCTCATCGGAATCTCTCGTAGGCAGATATTCCTCAAGGAGTCGCTCCTGGTGGATAGCAGCTCTGTTAACCTCAGTGTGACCTTAAAGAAGTCACCGTGGTCACCTTTTGGCAAGATATGGGTCACCCTGCGGGTGACATTGGTTTATTTGTTTGTTTGTTTGTTTCTCCACACAGAACTTTCGTGTTTTTCTCCACAACCGCTTGGCGGATTGAAGCAAAATTTTCAACATAGGAGTGACTACTCATGTAAAATCTTTTAGTGATGATTATGACGTCATAAGTCACATGATGTGGCAGCCATGTTGGAAAAACAGAAAAACTTTGGTCCTCCAGGTAACTCTGAAACCGCACCAAGGAAAAAATTGAAACTTAGCACATGACAAATACTCCTTGTGGAGAATAAGTGTTTTTTTAATGACATCATAGGTGCCTTTGTTATGATCTCATAATTGCATATGTAGAACGCTAAATCTGATCAGAATGAAAATTTTTGAGGGTCAACTAGGGATAAAATTGTCCACAGAAAAAAAAATTGATGACGTCATTCATTACGTGATTTGGCAGCGAGAGTCATGTGTCCAATCAAAGCGGGACATCTTGGTCTCCGGTCATCACTGACAGCAGTTATAAAGTGGCAGTTCCAGTTATGCGTCTTATTAATTATGTAACACACCAGTATGTAACATTATGTTATAAAGCAGTTATAAAGTGGCAGTTCCAGTTATGCCTCTTATTAATTATGTAACACACCAGTACACAAACGCCACACAAAATACACCACACAACACAAGTCCTGGCGAGGGTCTGCAATCTCTGATTGCTCTTTTTCTTCTTCAAAAATGTATTGGGCGTTTGGGCCTGATATGTTTTCGTGAATCAGGCATTGCTTGGCGGAGGTATGCGCTCTACTGAGTGCTCTTCTACTTCTGTATCAAGTCATCGAAAGATAACAAGAGCTGGAGGAGGATTGAGCAGCACATGGAGTAACCTCGTGTGGGAGAATCACAGAATGTTTGGTTTGCAGCTGTTCAAGCCTGAGGTATTTTTCACACAGGGAATGTTTTGTTCTATTAAGCAACAACCTCCAGTGTTACAAACTTTGTGTATTCATTAAAGGACGTGGTGGATAATGCAACAAGCAACAGCACATCGGTCAGAGATTAGGACGATGGAAATGAAAACTCCTATACAAGTGAAACAAATCTCTTTCGTATTGTTCGATCCTCGTGGAGGATCTCGAAGTCTTACTCACGTTGTTGTTCTTCATCTTCTTCTTGTGGACTTTTTTGTTTCACAGCCTACAGTTTTCATCGAAACTTCCTGAAACTTGGCATATATATATATATATATATATATATATATATATATATATATATATATATATATATATATATATATATGTAAAAATACTCCGCGCAGACAGTAACTATCTCCGATTTTGAAAATTCCTCCGAGAAAAAAGAGTTATGACGTCAAAATATCTCCGCTAATGGAAATCGCCTAAAAAATTATATCCGAAACTAGACAAGCTTTTTGAATTCTTTTTGCGGGAATCGAACAGAGCATTAGCAGAGATGAATTTCTGCACATATGATGCATCAGTATGACGTCAATTCGATTTTTATGACGTCATTCCTATTTTTTGATATTTTTTTGTTTCACAACCCAGAGTTTTCATCGGATCTTCGTAAAACTCTCCAGGTATATGCAGAAAGCCCACGCGCAGGCAGTAACCATCTCCGATTTTGGAAATTCTTCCGAGAAAAAAAGTTGATGTCATAATATCGCCTCTAATGGAAATTGCCTATACCATTATCTCCGAAACTAGGCAAGCTCTTTGAATTTTGTTTGCGGGAATCAAGCCGGGCATTAGCACAGATAACTTATCGCAAAGCTGATACATCACAATGACGTCATATTCGTTTTTATGACGTCATCATTAAGAGGACGAGGATCTTAGCTCATTTGAGCTTGTTTATTGAACATTTCACAATTCATCTCTCTCTCTTTCCGTGTATGAAATCCCATGAAAATATATTAATTTCAATTTATTTTACCTCAACTACTTTTTCTAAAATCTGATCTGGCCTTCAAAATCCTTTTGGTACACATCATCTTACTATAATTCACCGTCTGTCCATCTGTCTGTTCACAGGAACCACAAAAAAGGCTGAACCGATCGTCACCACTTTTGGGTGCATAATCCTGGGACCCATTGGAGTAAAAGAGACATAAGTATAATAGCATGACCCCCTTGACTGCTCCCGTAGAGAGAGGGTGCTTCCAGTAAAAAACAAAATTGTGTCTTATGAATAGTACATTCGCATTGTTATTTGTATTTAAAACTATTTTTCTTTACAATTATTTTTTTATTTTTTTCATACTATTATACAACACTTGAGATGAAACCTGACAAAGTTTATTTTATCAATGTCAATACCACTAATGGGATACAGCGCAAGCCTGATGGATGTACTGTCTCCTACTGTGAGTAAGTTCCCTTGTATCTCCTTGAAGATTAAAAAAGATGTCAATACTTAAAGAAGGAAAGACCCAACATTACTAATTAGTGCCTTCACTAGTTGCAGAGAGACGTGACTTTAATAAAGAAGAAACAATGAAAAGGGGTCTACCTTGACAAACCGCTCGGCCTCCTCACCTGGAAGATTAAGGATGGTGTAATGTCGTCGGCATTGCTGTGATCCCATAGAATTCCCAGCACAGTTCATCCATAGACCTTGGTACATAAAAGTGATGACCACAACAGCTGCTCCCCGACTGGTGATTTTCCACTCAGGGTGTGCCGTGGAAATGGTGAACCCAATGAGTGCGACAAAACAGATACCGCAGGCCAAGATCTGGCAAGATGAGCTCACCATGATGTTTCTTTGATCAAAAGTTCACCACTGCGAGAAGAACCAAAATATTTTATCTTCTGCTGTCTGTGGAATTAAAGAAAAACCTCACAAAACGTACGTAATATCCATATACTTGTTATGTAAATGTTTGCTGCCCGATTTATTATGTATCATTTACAATTCTCATGTTATTATATATGTAGTCATCAGCTAAGAAATACAAGAATCTGGTAAGTGACCAATTACAGCAGGACATACATTTACTACATGAGCAGATATTGTGGAATTTTTGACCTTCACCCAACCCTCCTCCCTCATTGTGTCTGTGTGCCTCATATATGCCCCCCTTCCCCTTCCTCTTATCTCCTCTCAACTTCCCCACCCCACCCACTCCTTCCATCCTGCCCTTCTCTCTCTCTCCCTCAAATCATCCTCCTTATTTTCCTTTTCTCATTTTTTTTCTCACCCCACCCCCTTTATGTGAGTAAAAAAATAGATGGCCGTAATTTCAATATAGAATGTGTTCATACATACATACATGTGTATACTACTACGACTACTACTACTACTTTCACAGCCACACCTAATCCCACCTTCTCAGATCCACATTCGTCCATGATTCAATTTGTTTGAGAGTGAAGTGTTGGGAGCATTATCATTGTCAAACACACTCGTTGGCATAATAAGCTCAAATGAGCTAAGATCCTCGTCCTCTTAATGATAACGTCATAAAAACGAATATGACGTCATTGTGATGTATCAGGTTTGCGATAAATGATCTGTGCTAATGCCCGGCTCGATTCCCGCAAACAAAATTCAAACAGCTTGCCTAGTTTCGGAGATAATGGAAAAGGCGATTTCCATTAGCGGCGATATTATGACCAACTTTTTTCTCGGAAGAATTTCCAAAATCGGAGATGGTTACTGCCTGCGCGTGGGCTTTCTGCATATACATGGCAAATTTCACGAAGATCCGATGAAAACTTTGTGTTGTGAAACAAAAAATAGGAATGACGTCATAAAAATTGATATGACGTCATAGTGATATAACATATGTGCGATAATTAATCTCTACTCATGCCCTGTTCGATTCCCACAAACAGAATTCAAAAAGCTTGCCTATTTTCGGAGATATTTTTTAGGCGATTTCCATTAGCGGAGATATTTTGACGTCATAACTTTTTTTTTTAGGAGGAATTTTCAAAATCCGAGATCGTTACTGTCTGCACAGGGTAATTTTACATATATATGCCAAGTTTCAGGAAGTTTCGATGAAAACTGTAGGCTGTGAAACAACTCGGAAGAATTTCCAAAATCGGACATGGTTACTGCCTGCGCATGGGCTTTCTGCATATACATGGCAAGTTTCACGAAGATCTGATGAAAACTCTGGGTTGTGAAACAAAAAATGTCAAGAAATAGGAATGACGTCATAAAAATTGATATGATGTCATAGTGATGTATCATATGTGCGGTAATTCATCTCTGCTAAGATTTCGACGTCACACAACCTCTGCAATCACACAAAGAAGATCTGAACCAATGACGATTTGAAGCAACGAGAGATGAGAAAAAAGCAACTGGAGATGATGATATTCAATTGTTTGTTTGAAAGTTAATTAAAACTTATCCTCGATATTTAAATAATGTATTTTGGCTGATGATAAAAAAATTTTCCCTCAAACCTGACCCCCACATATTTATTTACATTAATTGTTATTGGGAAATTGGATTTGCTTAACGTCATTTCAGTTAAAGTCACGCTTTTCAAGAACGTAACTACAATGTTAAATGACGACTGGCTAGAATGTGAATAGAAAGTTTGTGGGGTTGACGTATTTTATTTTGACATTTGCCTAATTTTAAGGACATGACATAATTATAGTCACTATAACATTTTACACCAATACCCAACTAAAGTCTGTCTGATCAGACCGAAATTGCACTTGCTAGATAGCTTAGGGCAAGGCACATTTAAACTTAATTTACATCATACCCCTCTGGGTTAAAAGGTCAAGGTATTACACCTCTTGGAGTATGAAACCACCATTTAGGATTTTCTGCCGATGTCCGAGGACTTTCTGCATGGAATTTTGTATCCATAATGGAAATAAAAAGTATGTGGGGATGTCATAATTTTTATGACCTTGACAATCTTTAAGGTCATGACCCAATTATAGACATTTAAACATTTTTCACCAAAACTCGACAGAGGTTTGGCCAATCAGAATTAAATTGCCCTCTATAGATAGCCTTGAGCAAGTTGCATTTATACTTCATTTACATTATACCCCCCTGGATGAAAGGTCAAGGTCAAATGGCTGTCTGAAAAAAAAACACTTTTTTTTGTCATCGCTCAATTTACCAATGCAGAATCTCAAAGATTGCTTGGCCTTCCAAGATGTTTTTGCATAATAATAGTAGATCTGCACTGAAGTTGTGCACCTGATATTTGATTTGTGTCCTTGACCTACTTTTTTTGGATTGTGACCTAATAAATTAAAAAAAAAATTTGATCATAACTTGAATAATTTTCCTCTTAGTCCAGTGGATTAGCAAACCAATTGGTCATTTTTTGATAAAAGCATCAAAATTGGCACAGACATAGATAATTACAGAGAAAACAATTTCAGATATGGAGGCACTTGAAATTGTACCTATGTTGGCCAGAGCGGCCATTTTCCAATATGGCCGCCATGCTACATTAGCTGTATAGATAATGCCTACTAGATGTCTTTGTTTCTAGATGTCCCCACCACATTTCCACAGGGCGCTCAACATCCGCCAACAACCCCCTTCTGGTAAAACTACCAAAATCACGAATCACTGCTCACCTTCACTCTTTCATTCCTCTTTTTCCTGCCTTTGGAATAAACTTCCTCACTCTATTCTTTCCCATTCATCCCCCCAGGCTTTCAAAACAGCTGTTCACCACCATCTCCTATCTTCCCCCATCCAAATCCTCGATCTTTTCTACCCCCGATAATCCAACCAAGCCCACTTCCTTCAATTCCCCTGCTTTCCTTCCTGAAAGTCCCTGTAATGTCCATCTTCTCTTCACCATGTACCCCATCCCATCCCCATCCCTCTCCCTTCCACAGTTCACCTAATGTGTCTGTTCCCCACTGTTTTGTCCCTTCCACTCCCGCCCCTCTTGTCTCATGCCCCCTTGCTGTGAGTTGTGTGTTAGCTCTCATACGAGCCTCGACAAGGTATACAAAAAAAAAAAGATGTGCCAGATCCGCAAGCTTAACAACTGGTGCAGTTCCTGGTTCCAGGTGAGTTTCTTCAATGTACATCACAAGTTCACCAAAGGCGATTCCGGAAATTACACGTTCGTTATCTGTCCCTTGCTGTGCATCTGTCTTGACCTTTCTTGCGCGATTGTATGGGGCCAGCAAACACTTTGTATGGTATTTGGCTTCCAATGCCACCATGTCACCCATACTGAGCCTGGCCAATAGCTCACTATCCTCAACAACTGCTGCACTTGCCCATACATTGCGGTCAATCTGAAATGTTGAAGCCTCATGAAGGCCACCATTATCAGCCAAATGTCCACAAAAGAAGCATGAAGGCTCTCTTGCAATTGTTTCTGTGCTAGCAGGCCGCGATCTAGTTCGTTTTCATGGAGCATCACCACTTCCACTCAACGTAGCTGCTACACTTGGCTTCGTTCTTTTCTCTGCCCTTCGCAGCATTGTGCTGTTGTAGCGGAGCATGCATGTGTGATGCCACTTAGCCTCGTTGGCAACCATAGCAGCTTCAATACCAGAACCACCATCCATTCTGTCCGACTGCAATGTTCTTGGTGACTGTCTTAGTTCATTGAATTTGACAAGGTTATCAGCAAGTGACTTGTACCCTCTTCCAATCAATGTCTGACCGTTTCGACAGTGCCGGGCATCGAAGCGACTCCATTGTTTGCTCCTGGCATATAACACAAAGTTCCCAGTTTGTATGAGCTGGCTGTCACACAGCGAAAATAGTGGTCACTGCTGGTGCCCGTGAACCAATAGTTCAACTTACCTCAGAATGCTTTGAGCTTGATAGTGTTCACAGGAAGAGTTAGGGAGCAGGGTTCTTAGACTTCAGCTTAAACAGACTTCCTCGGGCTTATGCCATGAGAAAATTCTAAATTCTACTTCTGGAATCTTGGTTCGCGGGCGCCAGCAGTGACCACTATTTTCGTTGTGTCTGTCTGTCTGTCTGTCTGTCTGTCTGTCTGTCTGTCTGTCTGTCTGTTTGTGACTCTCTCCAGAGCATAGCTCCGTGACGTTTGATGCGATCTTGATGAAACTTGGACACAAGCTAGATATCATGGTCTAGTTGTGTCTTTTTGTATGAGGGGCATCTCACGTCCCTTGTGGGCGGAGCCACGCCCACTTGACCTTTTTAATTATTTATTTATTTTTTTCTCGATTTTTTTTGTCGCAATTTAATTTCCTAGAAACTGTGCGTAATGTCCATAAGTACCACATATAAAAAAATCCTATTCGATTTGGTCAATTTTGATGGAAGAGATAAGTTTTTACGGTAGGGCTTCCTCAAAAGCTTCCACTAACTCAATTGTACCTATCGTGGCATTGTTCAATAATGTCGCCTCCCGGCTCGTCTACCATCGTCGCCTCCCGGCTAGTCTACTTCTAAATTCTACTACTGGGAGCATAAATCTACATTTGTCTCATTTCACTTTCACACCAGCTTCGACAAGATATTTGAGAACTGCCTCAAGGTTACACAAGTGTTCAGCATCAGTGCCACCAGTGATCAAAACATCATCTTGAAAACTACAACATTGGGAATTTATCTTAGCGGATTCTCCATACCACAAAGAAATATGGCAGCAGCTGATTTGATGTCGAAGGGACAGTGATTCAACAAAAACAACCCCTTGTGAGTGTTACAACAACTGTGCACTTCTTGGAGTCCTCATCAAGTAAGCTGATTAGAAATCCAGGTGGTTAAATGATTTTTCCACCAGAAGGTGAAGCAAATACGTCATCTACCTTGGGCAGAGGATAATTGTTCTGAGAGGAAAACTTGTTATCATCGCTGAAGGAGAGGGTATTACGTTGGGTCCGTTTGTTTGTCTGACTGTCTGTCTGCACAGAACTTTTGTGTTTTTCTCCGCAACCACTTGTCGGATCGACATGAAATTTTCACCATCGGTGTGATTACTCATGAAGAATGTTTTATTCATAATTAGGACATCATAGGTTACGTGGTGTGGCAGCCATGTTGGAAAAACTTTGGACCTCTATCTCTGAAACCGCACCGAGGAAAAAAAAAAAACTTAGCACATGGAAAGAACTCCTCATGAGGAATAAGTGTGATTTTTTTGACGTCATAGGTGCCTCCATTATGACGTCCTAATTGCATATGTACAACACTACATTTGATCAGTATGAAAATTTTTGAGAGTCATCTTGGGATAAAATGGAAAACAAAAAAAATGGATGACGTCATCGGGCACATGATTTGGTAACCATATTGCTTGAAAAAAAAATCCTTCATAAATCTTCTTCTCTGAAGTGGCTGAACAGATCGGGGCAAAACTTTACACACATGACCGCCTATCCATGAGGAACAAAAGGTTCACACATATGACATCATAGGTCACATGGTTTGGCAGACATATTGGATGTACCCTAAAACCCATTAAAAATAATTTTCTTCAGAACATCTGGACAAATCGAGGGAAACCACACAAATGTTCTCCAAGCCTTGGGGACACCATGGTATTCACGAATAATTTATGTCACATGGTCTGGCAGCCATATTGGATTGAGTGAAAATCTTTTTATAAAACTTTATCTTGAACCGCTTAATCAATTGACGTGAAACTTCATAATTATGATCTAGTGGTGATAGCGAATATATGTTTTAAATTTCAACCTGATCTGGTGCATGGTCTGGCAGCCAAAATTATTTAATTTTTTGATCTGGGTACTTTTTTTATTATTATTATTATTATTATTATTATTATTATTATTATTATTTTATTTGAATAAGGCTCACTTGGCTGTGCCTGGATGGGTTTGAGGGTAGAGGAGTATGAGCTGAAATGCGAATCGTATCCAGGTTCTTCCTGATGACATAATATTTGCTTTTTGCTTGTTGGGGTTCCTTCTGATTACTCCAATACAGGACTGTACCGATTTGGTCTTCCATTTCATTTGAATTGAATTTATTTTAATCCCATTCTAAATTAAATTGAATAATAGGAAACGTCATAGGTCAGGGTCAAGTGTCTGATCAAAGCGGGATGTCTTGGTACCCGATCATCAGTGCCAGCAGTTATAAAGTGGCAGTTCTAATTATGTCTCTTATTAATTACGTAACACACCAGTACACAAAACTACACAAACACCACACAAAACAAGTCCTGGCGAGGGTCTGCAATCTCTGATTGCTCTTTTTCTTGTTATTACTTGCATTTATACAAATTGTATAAATAAATATAAACATTTTTCATAATGTACATATTTTCTGAAGATGTACAGTATTACTTGCAGTTTATTTGTCATAATGCCTTCAATAATGTCTATTTCGACATACATACAAGCACATTTCGATGAGGTATGTCGGCATGGAAAAAAAGGCTACAAATGTAGCATGACATTACTGCAGGGTGCGGCTGGCAACTTCACATCAACATGATGTCGCTTCACCCACAGGCAAAAATTGTTAGCTAATATGATTTGTGAATCATATATAATGAATGAAACAAGAAAACCAAGCCTTCCAGGTTAACAGGAAAGATTAAACAAATAAAGTCAGCTCATTTGAGGGGAAAAATGTTGCTAAATCAGGCATATCAGCTTGCTCATGTTGTTGGAAACTTTTCACTCATTTGATCATGCAGACATTAAATGTTAAAATACAATTATTTTTCCAGTTATTACAGTCAACTCCAGATATGAATATCCCCTGTAGCCATCCAAAATCATCCACCAGAGGTGAAGGTCCCCCATAAAAGATGTAAAATATCGAAATTTCAAACATCTATCATGAAAATTAGTCCTCCGTAGATGAATTCCCCTCAGAGCCGAGTGGCTCATAACTACAGTTGACTGTGTTGCCACAAATGGCACTCATTCTTATACACAAAATATTTACATGCATATGGAAATTTTCATCCACAATACATGCACGGATGAACTCCATTTCGCAATTGTTGATAAATGTCTCGCATATATGCACTCTACGCACGCATGCTTCTTACAGAGGTTTCATCTTTGTCAACACCTAAAATGCCTTTGACGTGTTCATATATATATATATATATATATATATATATATATATATATATATATATATATATATATATATATATATATATATATATATATATATATTGTTACGTTTGAGGGGTGGAAGGGTGAGTAACTAATAAGCTTGTATATTAAGTTAGTGTGATGCATGTTAACGTGTAGGTGAGAACATTTTAATCAGAGACTGGTGATTGAAGTTGTCGTGTTTTTAGCTCGTCCACAACAAATTCGAGAAAAGCTGTTAAAGTCATAACGATGTCCTTCGGTCAGCCAGGCAGGCAGTCAGTGGGTCCATTTCGTTTTGTCAACATTCTTCATGAAATTACCTCCCCTCCTCACTTCAATCATCTTTTTTATTTAATAGCTGTGTATTTTTCTTCAATTTCTCTTTTGATGACATAAATGAGTAAAATATTTAAATACAACAATTAAAAAGTATGGAAAATAAAAAAAACAAGAAAAAGACATCATGCAGGGCTCAATAATTGCAAAATCCACCCCCCTCTCCAATGGTTGCCATGGATACATCAAATTGTTCATTTCATTAAAATTAAAAATGAGAATCTTAATCAAAGCTCTGGTCAATCAGATGGAAATTGAGTATTTTTCAGATTGAAATAGATGATTTTAGAAGTTTGGCTTTGAGTTGACCTTTGACCATTAAATCTCAAAGATAGTTGGTTTCCCAATTCAGTAATGCAGTTTTCAATTGCTGTTTAATTTTCAAGTCAATTGGATGAAAAATCCAGATTTTAGAAATTTGATCTCAGGATGACCTTTGATGTAAAAATTAATAGGCTTCTCAGTTGACTACCTCTTCAACTTAGTGAAGTTTCGTGAAGATCAGTTTTAACTTGTAAGCTGTAGTTTAACAGTATTTTAGCTCTGAATTTGTCCTGATCGCACATACTTGGAGAGGAGTGAGATACGTTTTTTTACTCTGTCTGCCTGTCTGGCAGTCAAACAAAATTCACAGACAAACAGACTGACAGACAGAATAACAAAATCGACTGACCAATATACTTGAAAAATCTTCGATTTTGCAAGTAATAAATGAACGAGATCATCAGCTTGGCACTGGTTCCAACATAATCAAAACTCTAAGTTTTCACTTCCACATTATAATGAGCTCAATTGTAGATCAAGGTCCTGTAGCTGCTGTTTTTCACATCCAATTGATTTTTTTTTTAATCCTTATTGGTATAATTAGCCTCCACTGGCTTGACCCGTAACAATCCACAACTAATGTGTCTTATGCTGAACTGCCTAAATAGTGAACAGAAACCTACATCATGATACTCACAGTCTCGTCAATGTGAAGAACGTCCTGAGAAGGAATTTCCGTAGGTGAAGAAGCAAGATGTCCTTAAACTGAGTTAGAGCAAAAGTGGAAGAGATCAGTACAAAGGCAATAATATGCAACCTGATGGCTACCGAAGTGTTGCAATTAAACTGATTGCTATACGCTCATCCTCACAAGACACCTCAATGGGCGTCCACAAATGGCTCCACCCGTGGATAACCAGGAGGACTTGTTTTGTTTCATTTGTGCTTTGGAGGCTTTTCAACGTATCAAGCATGTGTACAGTATCATACTAAATTGCCTTAAGCTCTCTGTGTTCACATACCTCACTTTTTGCTTGTTATGCCCTGGGTTTTCGACATGGAATTTCATAAGAGGAGACAGATGGTTCGAATAAATTAAGGCAAAAGAAACAGGTGATAGGAAAACGGTAAAACTTGCATCTGTGTTGCACTTGATCTATGGAAATATTGAGTGGTCCAAAATACTGAGTAAACTCAACAATATAAAATTGTTTCACGAACGTTCTGACTGTCTTCTTTATTTTTAGATAATCTAAACAAACATGGCAATTCATCAGTTGATCAATGATCGGTGCAGAGATAGCATTGAGTTGCAAACACAAAAATTGTCTGAATTTGACTTCTATTTCCAGGTCTGAATGTGTTGGAAGTTGGTTTTTCCTGCCCTTATGAAGCTCATCAAAGCTGAGTTTTCCATACCAGAACTGTCCTGTTATCGTTTCATCCCTGTGTCATTAATTGTGTTTTCAATCCATTCTCGTGTCTTAACCGTACCTTGTTGGGGGTGTATTATCAAATTTGTGACAATGTGAGTGGCTAACTCCCAATGCCTCAGCTGGTAAGCATTCGGTTAAGCATTGAAGGAGTCAGAAATAAATGCATAAGTTTATTCAAACCACATGATGATAGAGCATGCAGGCCCAAGACTTCTGGTCATGGACGAGCACACTGCCTCCTCTTCCTTCCGGAATCCAGAAATGGTTACACAAAACATCGTGCATAATATGCAAGAGGCCAGTAATGATCTAAATACCAAACTGTTGTGTGACAGTCATGGATGAGAGATCACAATTGGCAGCAATTACCCTTGATCTACAATAAAAAAAAATGTGTGTGTGTGTGTGTGTGTGTCCTCAATAACTCCAAAAACATGAAACCTAGTGGCCACAAACTTTGCATGTATACTAAGGGAACTCCAATGGAGGGCATGAATGCAAACTGGGTATTGGGTAAAGTCAAAAATCCCCTTTGAAGATCATTAATGGCTTACCTTCATGAAAAGCTCATCAGCCCAACTTCCCTCACAGGGGTCTTAGCCATCATTTTGATTTGGTCAATTCAAACATGGCTTGCCTTCTTCATCATCATGATCATCATGAATAGTGATGTTTGTAGGGCCATCGGCCCCATGATGATCATTTTCATGGAATAATTTGTCATGGTACATTTGTGCATCATTGGGCGAATTTTAATATCGACCTTGGATAGACCAATATTTGGATTTAGGTCAACAAAAAAAGTGCAAACAAAGTTTATTAAAAGGGACCAAAAAAGTGAACAAGTAGAGGTACATTCAAAGTACACTGCCCCGATGCCAAATTAAGAAATAGCTCCGCAAACCGGGCATAACCCCTCAGCCCCTTGACGCAAACCAATTTCAAGATGGTGGCCATATTGAAAATCGCAGCATGCCCATTTTCGAAAGGAACCTTCCTCTACTCAACCCCAACACACCCAGCAAAAATGGATTTAATCGGACAAGGCGTTCTCCTCGAAATTGATGAAAACCAAAAGTTGACAGACGCCCGGACGGACGTCCGCCAGACAACGCCGATGACGACAATACCCCCGAGCCAATTCAGGCTGAGGGGAAAAACAACAAATCCTCCTGCGCGTAACATTGCCAGGGCGCCTGGCGATGCTACGGTGCAGCACATGGAGATGGAATTGGGAGGGAGCAGTGTACAATAATTGATTAATTAAAGAATTAAAATAAATAAACTAGTGGTGCCAGGCACAACAAATCCCACCCATTTAAGGCATAAAGTTATTTTGGGGATCAAATTTAAATTTGATACATCCTTAACCCCGCTCTTCACAAATATGCATTTTTCACGATAAGATTGTTAGGATTTTAAGTCACAAATAGAATAAGGTTCACTACAAGCTTAGTTTGAAGTAAATCGGATCATTTTTGACGAAGTTATGAGCGAAAAACGATTTTGACCTTTTCGTGACCTGCCCTTGACCTTTGACCTAATTGGACCCAAAAGTTAATGGGGTCGTCCGAGGTTCATTGCCCACCTGTGGATACAATTTGACAGTGTTTGAGCAAGCCATTTTCCCGTAAAGTTGTATTTTCGTAACCATGTTTTAGTTTTAATGGAAAACTTGTAATTTTAACCGATGACCATGACCCCCAAAACTTCGGACCCTACCGATCTTCACAAATATGCATTTTTCACTATAGGAATGGGTAGGATTATAAGTGACAAATAGAATAAGGTTCACTATAAGCTTAGTTTGAAGTAAATCAGATCATTTTTGACGAAGTTATGAGCAAAAAACGATTTTGATCTTTTCGTGACCTTGACCTTAACCTTTGATCCAATTGGACCCAAAAGTTAATGGGGTCGTCCAAGGTTCATTGCCCACCTGTGGATTAAATTTGATAGTGTTTGCTGAAGCAGTTTTGCCGTAAAGTTGCTAACAGACAGACAGACAAACAAACAAACAGACATACAAACCGGACGATTACAATATCCCGCTCCTCCCTCAAATAATTGCAAAATAATTTTCTCAATTGGTTAGCATACCATACCATACACATAATAGCATACCAAAACCATCACTGTTTCATCTGAATCTGTAACTTTTTGAAAATTAAGAAATTAATCAAAAAATGAAAAATTAATCAATTGATTAATCGGTAAATTAAAAATACCCTTTACAGCCAAATCACTTGTTCACTATCCTGTCCAAATACCAGCTTCCTAGGTCAAAAGTTGCCTGAGATATTGCCCAGATGAGAAAGAAAATAAATAAGTTATTAATAATTTCGATAATAATTTATTGATTAATTGATTCAACAAAAAATAAAAATACTGTTTTTGCCAAAGTACATCTTCACTTTTGTCCCCAACTTTCAGTTACCTAGCTCAAAGGATGGCTGAGGTATCACCTGGACAAACAATAAATAAATTGATTAATTCTATCCATCCATTGGGACCATAGTCTGTAGAGAGCATTGGTGCTGCTAAAGCAGTCTCTTGGGCTATTGGGCACAATCTTAGATGGGTCACTATCCGACGCAGGACACTCAAATGGCTCAATCATCACAGCAGGCTGGTACTCATTTTGCCGACCTCATAAGGATGACAGGCTGATTCAACCCCACCTGGTATAAATTAAACAGCCAAGTGGGATTTGAACTCAGTACCCTCAGATCCCAAGCCCTAACTATTAAGCCAATCCATCCATCCATTGGGACCATACTCTGTGCAGAGCATTGGTGCTGCCTAAGCAGTCTCCTGGGCTGTTCGGCACAATCCTGGATGGGTCACCACTCCGACGCACGAATCATCCCAGCAAGCTGGTACTCATTTTGCTGACCCCAGAAGGATGACAGGCTGAGTCAACCCCACCTGGTATTAATTCATTGACATAGCAGGATTTGAACTCAGAATCTTGGGATCCCATGCCTGGCACCCTAACCATTAAGCCAACACCAGGCATTATCGACAGGGGTGCAAATTAACATTTTTATCCACCGGCCAGCAGGGCTGGTGACTAGAAAAAGTTACTGGCCCAGCAGAATTTCTACCGTCCTGATAAAATAAAGACAAAAGTCACAAATTTGATATCAAACACTTTTAATATACTCACTTCTACTATTACAGTACTGTAGGTGGCCTAATTAACTTTGACAGACTCACTGTCTTTATGAACTGGCAACGAACAAAAATCAATAATAATGGCAACAAATTCATCACTCAGAGTCACAACAATTCAATCTGATTCAGAATGGGAGAGATAGACTGACTCAGAATCACTCTCAGAGTCACTATCTGACAAATTCTGAGTCAGACTGTCAGGATGACTTTTGGTGCTACTACCTCGAGTGAAGTTGGGCCGCCTTTGTCTCGGCCCTTTCTTGAGCCACACTTCAACAGCTTGTTTTGGTGTAAACTGGCGAACACTTGGTGCCAACAGCTGAGTGAGCATAAGGTCATTCAGGGCATCTGAATTAAGGGTAGATCGAAGGTCACTTTTGATGCGTTTCATGTGACTAAAGCCATGCTCGCATTCAGCTGTTGATGCAGGCAAAGACAACACCAGGTCAATCAAAGCTAGCAGGTTAGGACATTCACTGCTGAAACACCGGTTCAGTTCAGGCCATGTTTGCTTGCAGAGTTTTTCCTGCCATTCAGGCTTGCTGTAGATAAAGGACTTTCACACAGCCCACTCATCCCCTATCCTGACTGAATCTGCACCTGCAGCCTCCAAAGCTGGTGTGAAATGTGTCACCAAGGCATCCACCAAATTATCACAAAATTCTGTCATATTCTGTTTATCCGGCCAGAATTTGAAGCTGGTCAGACTTGTGGCTTGGATAATGCCTTCATTCATGACGTCCACAAGACGTTTGTCGAGACTCATCAATAACTGATCCAGGAGTTTCCTGCGTGAGGAAATGAATGCAGCATCATTTCCAGACATGTCATTTCCCTCAAAGCTTGTTTTGCCATCAAGTTTCAGCAAACGGGGACTTGGTCGTGTTTTCATCCTCTCCAACAAGATCTTTGTTGACTCGATAGAACAGTGAATCTCTGCAATAGATACAGTTTTAATCTGAATCTTACAGGAAAGGGCACCAATATGATGGAGGACATCTGACATGAAAGCAGCATACTTCACAATGTCCAGTGATGTAGAATGCTTGAAGTAGTTTTTAGCCTTCGCTTGCTGATCTTTATTTACACAAACAGCATCAGGACTCTGAATTTGTTGAAGATGTTGCACAATATCCCGATAACCATCAAGAAAATGCTCCAGAGCACGCTGGACATGGCTCACCCACCGTGTCATCTGAACAGACTGATAAAAATTTGGCTTGAGCAACATGATCTCTCAATTTGATGCGTTCAACTTCTGCAATGCAAGACACAAAATTTCTGGCCCGAGTCCTATTTTAATATGTTTGTCCAATGTTAAGACCCTTCTGTTTGTCAAGCTCACATATCCATACAAAGTCTGTGTATGGTCTTCCCTTCTTTGCAATGGCATGAGCAGTTCTGAACAGGTGGTTCAGCCTTGAGGCCTCTGCTGAATTAAGAGATGTCAATGCTTTCTCTGCAGCAGTTGTATTCAATGGGGGCATTCTTTGCTTCAACTATATTTTGACACAGTTTGTGTCCCTGTGAGTCTTCGTGATCTTTTATAGACTCAATTTGAAATGAGAAGTCCCTACCACAAATGGGCCTTTACGAAGAGCTTCTTTGGAACAATATTATCTGCAAGAGGTGCAGAACATCTCATCTGTAGACTGCTCATATTTGAGCCACTCTCGTTTTTTTCCTGCCTCATCCACAGCCCATTTAGGATTCCACTGTCGTTTCCTTTTGTTCTTCTCATAGGTGTGTGCTTTCTCTCTTTTTTCATCATCAGCTTGTTTTGACTTTTTTGCTGGTGGAGGCTTGACTCTCTTGATGAAGTTCCACATGCTGCGACTGCCTACAGTCACTGTACTATAACAATACTCACTGGTCAGTGGTCCTGGAGTTCAGAAACATGCAAGTCTGCAAGAAAAATAAGGACTCATCATTAAGGTAAGGTCAGGTACGTAATATATAGTATAATACTTTATCATGTTTATGGCAAAATATTGAAATTATTTATTTAAGACAAAAGTCACAAATTTGATATCAAACACTTTTAATATACTCACATGAGTGAGTTTGATGAGTGAGGTTGGTTGGATGAGTGAGTTTGATGGATGAGGTTGGTTGGATGAGTGAGGTTGGTTGGATGAGTGAGGTTGGTTGGATGAGTGAGTTTAATGGAGGAGGTTTGCAGAATGAGTGAGTTTGATGGAGGAGGTTGGGTGGATGAGTGAGTTGGATGGATGGATGAGTGAGTTTGATGAGTGGGGTGGGGGTGGGGGAATGATGCAGGGAGGAGGAGGTAGTGGGTGATGGGGGGGACCTTTATTGTGTGGGTGATGGGGGGGTGCAGGGGGGTTGTAAGTAGTGCTGGGGGGCATTTTTGTGGGTGATGGGGTGGTTGTGGCTGATGGACGATGGGGGGGGGGAGTTGTGGGTGATGGACAATGGTGGGACTCGTCCACCCAACATCACATATAAACTCACTTATCCACCTAACCTCACCAATCAAACTCACTCATTCACCCAACCTCACCCATCAAACACACTCATTAACCCAACCTCACCCATCAAACTCACTCATTCACCCAACCTCACCCATCAAACTCACTCATTCATCTAACCTCACTCATTAACCCAAAGGCCTCATCAAACTCACTCATTCACCTAACCTCACCCATGAAACTCACTCATTCACCCAAATTCACTCATTTAACCAACCTGGGAATGAGAAAATGCTTCCAAACCGTCAAATCTTGCGCAACCACGCGTGACTTGGAACGAGATGAAAACAGACAAAATGGCCGCCGCAGAATTACCAGTGATTGCTACGGATTTCTGCGGACAAAAACAGTAGTTCTAGTTGAGAAAACTAGTAGAGAAGCTAGTAAAAAATGTACAAAATAACAGGAATCACCGGTGATTCGCCAGCCGGGCAGGTAAGGCAGTATTGTCTACCCGCCCAGCACAAAAGTTAGGCACCATTGGCGACCGGGTGGTCGTTAATTTGCACCCCTGATTGATTACTTGATTAATCAATAAATGAAAAATACCCCTTATAGCCAAATAACTTGATCACTATCATGTCCAAATATCAGCTTCTGAGCTCAAAAGGTGCCTGAGATATTGCCCAGATTAGAAAGAAAATAAATAAGGCATTAATAAATCGACAATAATTAATTGAATAATCAAAAAATAAAAAATACTGTTTTTGCCAAAGCACATCTTTACATTTGTCCCCAAATTTCACCTTCCTCTCTCAAAGGATGGCTGAGATATCACCCGGACAAACAAGAGAGCAAGAAAACAAACAAACAAGAAAGATGGCGCGAGTACCACGAGACTTGTGAAATCCATAAACCAATTTGAACTTTAAAAGTAATTGGTGGTTGAATTCAATGACAAAATACACAAATCTTCTTAAAATTGCAAGACAAATGGATGAAAATAGACCATCTAAGAAATGACTGTGTCGACTTTTTGGGCTATGTTGTCCTCAGAAATACTTTTTCGTTGAATTCAGTGACCTGATATGCAAATCCTCTTCAAATTTCAAATCAATGGGATGAAAATTGGGGATTTTAGAAATTCCAGCTTAGTTGTTGACCTTTTGGTCGATGTTGACCTCAAAAATAATTATTGGCTGGTTGAATTCAGTAACCTAAAATATAAATGTTCTTTATATTTCAAGTCAATCAGATGGAAATTGAGGATTTTAGAAATCTCACCTACATTGTTCAACTTTGGCCGATGTTAAACTTTTGGCCAATTTTGACCTCAAAAGTAATTGCTGGTTGAATTAAATGACCAAATATGCAACTTCTTTGCAAATTTCAGGTCAACTGAATGAAAATTGACAATTTTAGAAACTCGGCCTATGTTGACTCTTTGGCCGATGTTGACCTCAAAAATATTTGGTGGTTGAATTCAGTAATGTGACATGCAAATCCTCTTCAAATTTCAAGTCAGGCGGATGTAAATTGAGGATTTTAGAAATCTCACCGAAGTTGTTGACCTTTGGCCTTTGTTGACCGTTTGATCCATGTTGACCTAAAAAAATAATAGGTGGTTGAATTCAACGACCAAATATGCAGCTCATCTTCAAATTTCAAGTCAATCGGATGAAAATTGACAATTTTAGAAATTCTGACTATGATGACCTCAAAAAGAATTGGTGGTTGACTTCAGTGACCTGATATGCAAATCCTGTTGAATTTTCTCGTCCATTGGATAAATATTGTGTATTTTTGAAAATTGACAAATTTGTTGACCTTTGGCCTATGTTGACCTGCAAAAATATAGGCTTCTTGCTTTTGACAAACTCTACCATGTGGTGAAGTTTCGTGAAGATCAGTTTAATATTGCCACCTCGAGGCGATAAACATAAATACAAACAGACAAACAAACAAGAAAACGGCCTGCAGAGCAAGATACTTGCAAAATCCACCCCCCTCCCATTTGCTCTCCAAAGCTTGCTATGGATACATCTAATTGTCAATTTCAATAAGATTAAAATTGACGATCTTAATCAAAGCTCAGGTCAATCGGATGAAAACTTGTTATATTTCAGATTGAAATTGATGATTTTAGAAGTTTGATGTTGAGTTGACCTTTGACCTTTTGGCCTCAAAATAGTTGGTTCCCCAAATTCAGTGATGCACAGTGCAAATCTTGTTCAACTTTAAAGTCAATAGGATGAAAAAAATGTCGATTTTAGAAATCTGACCCCAAGATGACCTTTGACTTCAAAATCAATGGGCTTCTCAGTTGAGACTACCTCTGCAACTCATTGAAGTTTCGTGAAGATCGCTTTTAAATTGTGACCTGTAGGAGATTAACAGACAGACAAACATGGAATAACAAAATCGACTGACCAATAAACTTGAAAATCTTCGATTTTCGCAAGTACCAAACAGAGTAAAAACTGAGTACTCCCTTCTTTTGGTGCCAGGTGATGATGTAATGCATTGCTGGATATGGAATTTGGAAGGTGCGGTGTACAACAAGTAGAGGTACATTCAAAATACAAATCCTCCAGCGCTCGACATCGCCAGGGTGCCGGGCATGGGCGTCGATTGGTTGGGGACAGGGGGGACATGTCCCCCCCCCACTTTTTATCAAAGGGGGGACAACATATCGATTTCCCCCCCCCACACTTTTTTCATTGAACGTAAGTTACATAACACAAAACGAGCTGCTCTAGTACAACCAGGCCGAGATGCTCCTCAAATACAAGAATAAATTTTTAAATTTCTATAAAAGTTTTATTGGTCTCATAGTTCTATTATGATAATAGGTTAACAATTCAACAGACAGTGAGAATCCGTGCTTCCCAAGCCATTGTCTCCTACCGGCCAAGCGTCCATAGCGACGTCGCTTTTTGATCCTTCAATGTTGGCTCTTCCTATCATTGCGAAGTAGAATTTGCCAAGCGTTGGATTGTTCACCCACTAACAGGGAACGTGACCTGGACATTTTGAGGTATGTTGGGACGTTTTCGGACTTTGTATCGTCATTTTGTGAGTGTTTAAAGAAATCGCGGCTTCATGGCCCCGAGCGCCACGCCTCGGAAAGTGTAAGGCGCAACGGCTCGGGGCCCCTTCAGCGACCAAAATAGTTTATTTCACCTTTCAAACTTATATCGCCGGATGCCTGATATTATTACCTGCACAATGATGTGTGTGTTTAATTTTTGTGACTTTGCACCGTCGAGTTATAAGCCAATAAAATATTTCGCGGCCTGGTATGCTGATTGAGATGGTGGAGCTTGTGCAGGATGACGCGGTTTCACTCTACCGGTTCGCACGAACGAACGGAAAGATATTTTGTAATTCTGTTTTCATATTTCGCAGTCGATAACAGTGGCCTAAATCCCAACGTTGAAAACCGGGTGAAAATCGAAGGAAAGTGGGTATTTTGGCGACTAAATTAGCTTTGAATACTTGGGAAACATAAAATAAAATGCGCTGATTCACTCGCTTTTGCGGCGGTTAATGTAAATAATTTTTTCATCGGTACTTGGACTTTGGGGAGGTATAGACCTACAAAACGAGAGGTATCATTCGGTCGTCGGACTTGTGAGGATTAAATTATAGATTTTAAAAGGTAGCTGTTGAAAAATATGCAAAATTCACCTCAGCGGTTCGGACAAACGAACGGAAAATTATTTTTGAATTCTGTTCTCAGATTGTACACTATCTACAGGGTAGTAATGAGATTACCTCGAAAATCCGATTTAAAAAGGCTTAGGCTTTGTAGCTTAGCCGCGGCTTGCAAGTTTTACTAGTAAAAATAACGTTCCGGAAGAAATTTCTCTTCCGCCATCATCCGAATAATTTTCCGTTTGCACGAGAACAAAGATGAAGGATAGACCGACAGAATAAGGTGTCTCGTTAAACTGCGTGATTTAGAATGATTGAATTGGAGATTTTAAATGCAGCGTTGAAAATAAAATAAAGAGGATTGTCAGCTTCTTCACCATGTAGACCCCGCAACGGTTCTGGGCCCCTTTAGCGACCAAAATGGTTTATTTCACCTTTCTAACTTGTATCGCACTATACTTAAACAAAACGTACGGGCATGCACTATACTTAAACAAAGGTACGGCCACGCACTATACTTAAACAAAACATACGGGCACGCACTCTACTTAAACAAAACGTACGGGCACGCACTCTACTTAAACAAAACGTACGGCCACGCACTATACTTAAACAAAACATACGGGCACGCACTCTACTTAAACAAAACGTACGGGCACGCACTCTACTTAAACAAAGGTACGGCCACGCACTATACTTAAACAAAACGTACGGGCACGCACTATACTTAAACAAAACGTACGGGCACGCACTATACTTAAACAAAACGTACGGGCACGCACTATACTTAAACAAAATGTACGGGCACACACTATACTTCAATAAAACGTACGGGCACGCACTATACTTAAACAAAACATACGGGCACGCACTCTACTTAAACAAAACGTACGGGCACGCACTCTACTTAAACAAAGGTACGGCCACGCACTATACTTAAACAAAACGTACGGGCACGCACTATACTTAAACAAAACGTACGGGCACGCACTATACTTAAACAAAACGTACGGGCACGCACTATACTTAAACAAAATGTACGGGCACACACTATACTTCAATAAAACGTACGGGCACGCACTATACTTAAACAAAACATACGGGCACGCACTATACTTAAACAAAACGTACGGGCACGCACTATACTTAAACAAAACGTACGGGCACGCACTATACTTAAACAAAACGTACAGGGCACGCACTATACTTAAACAAAACGTACGGGCACGCACTATACTTAAACAAAACGTACGGGCACGCACTATACTTCAACAAAACGTACGGGCACGCACTATACTTAAACAAAATGTACGGGCACACACTATACTTCAATAAAACGTACGGGCACGCACTATACTTAAACAAAACATACGGGCATGCACTATACTTAAACAAAACGTATGGGCACGCACTATACTTAAACAAAACGTACGGGCACGCACTATACTTCAACAAAACGTACAGGGCACGCACTATACTTAAACAAAACATACGGGCACGCACTATACTTAAACAAAATGTACAGGCACGCACTATACTTAAACAAAGGCACGCGGTTTCAAAGTTGTGTTTTTTTTGGGGGGGGGTTTGCACGTACGGCCACGCACGTACGGGCATGCACTAGTGGAAATGATGAACATATTTACAAATCAACAAACTATGTACAATAATTGGAAAAAAGAGAGTGCACGTCCAGACGGCAACAGATCCTAATCCCTCGTCTCCTGGTCTCGTGGTTTGTGAGAGGTGAAGAATTACATAAATGTTCACATTACAACTGACTTTAGCTCATTCCTTTGGTGAACCCTTTTGATGGCATGCAAATCAAGAACACAATCTTTAATGACGACGCTAACTATGAACCAATAATATCATAATCATCTCACTCAACTTTAGCTCATTGGTTAATTAAATGCAGATTAAATAAAATGATGAATATTAATAATCCCAGGTAATAAAATACCAGGGTATCTGACCCTAACCAAAAGTATTAAAAGTAATCAGCGCGTAGCCTGGAACTAAGCGAGTAATGGAATGCTAAATTGGGAGCTCAGATGCAAAATTAAGAACTGAACTTGTATCGGTGCTCTTTTAGTAATACATGTGCTATGCAAAGCTTATCACATGTCAACATTGTGCCTGGAGGTATAGTGACGTAGCCAATAGTATGTTGACCTTAAAAATGCCCTGTTACGCAAAAATAACCCTTATAATTCACATGTCAAAATTTATTCAACTGAAATGTAATTCCCTTCTCGTTTCATAGAGGATATGGATATCACAAAGTTTTTCGCGACAGCATCAAGTAGCACATCCCCGACCACTCTCCTGGAGCAATCAAGTTCCCAGGAAGAGGTGCACAATTCAAAGGAGAAGATAGCAGAAAAGGGGGCATGTGCGAGAACTCGGCCTAATTTCCCAGATTAGCCTTTTCAACCTCATGATGTCAGTTGTATCCCAGTCCAAATACTGCCAAACCGAAAGTTGAAGTTTCAACAACAGTGGTACAAAGATTTTCCATGGCTTCATTTTGATCAGAGCATCGGCGGTGTACTCTGTCACACCTGTACGGACGCTTTCCGTGAAAAACGTACCGAACTTGCCTGCTGTGCAGAAGACACATTTGTCTCGAAGGGCTTTTGGAACTGGAAAAAGGCTACAGAAAAATTCAGACAACACGAATGATCAAACACACATAGGCTTGCCTCTGAAAATCTGAAATGTCGCAGAAGTTAACCTGGTGTCCATGTGCAGCTGAGCAGCAAACTGCTAGAAGAGCAAAGATCTGCCTGGTCAGCACTTCTGAAGATTATCACCTCACTGCAATATTTAGCCCGACAAGGTTTTGCAATTCGTGGGAAGGATGCCTCTGAAGGGAATTTCAAAATGCGCTTACAGTTGCGGGCCGAGGATGATGTAAACCTCAAGACGTGGCGTTTAAGGAAGATGACGTTCACAAGTGGAGAAATTCAGAACTAAATTCTACAGTTGATGAGTCATGCCATCCTCAGAAATATCTGCAGTAACGTGAATGAAATGTCCACTCAGTTCAGACTCGTAACTGATGGAACGCAAGATATTCAGGGTAATGAGCAGGAGTCGGTGTGTGTGCGCTATGTGACTGATTCCTTGGATGTTCAAGAAGATCTCATCGGCCTCTACCAAGTATCATCAACAACAGGAGTATCACTTTGTAAGATGCTTCAGGATGTCCTAATTCGTTGTCAACTCCCTATTGAGCACCTTAGAGCGCAGACTTACGATGGGGCAAGCAACATGTCCGGAAAGTACAAGGGCTGTCAAGCACAGCTAAAAAAAACTCCAACCGCTGGTCAATTATGTTCACTGTGGAGCTCATTACATCCAAAGCCCTACAAACTGCACAGTTCATAAGAGACGCCCTTGATTATGTCCAGGTACTCAGCAACATCTACAACAACTCTGGAAAATTCAAGCATCTGTACTTGAATATCCACGCTGATGATGCTGACACTCCTTGCCCTACACGCCTGAGGCCAATTTGCCCGATGCGTTGGTTAACTCGTTCTCCTGCCATGAAATCGATATTGGATAACTATGAAGCGGTACTGGATGCCCTTCAACAAGCAAGTGATGACTTTGGTACGAACACGGCATCGCGAGCCAACGGTATTCGAAGCTGTCTTTCATCAGGAAAGTGTGTTCTCGGTCTGTTTGCATCATTGCCCGTTCTCCAATCCCTTGAATACCTCAATAAGGCACTTCAGGGTTCACAAGTTATCGTCTCTGGTATGCTTACTGCTGCAAAGGTAACTGCACAGATTCTCCAATCTCTCCATACCGACCAGACGTTTAAGGAGGTTTTTGAAGCAGAACAACAGAAGCTCCAGCAGTGCCAACTAGATCCAGTGACCCTCCCTCGTAAGCGCAAGCTTCCGAAGAGACTTGATGGAGGCACGCAGGAATACACTGCCAATTCTGCAGAGGAGGTATACAGAGTTGAATTTTTCAAAGTCATCGACAGCGCATCCGAGAACTTGAACGAGTACTTCACATCAACCGACATCATGGCGTATAGGGACTTGGGTGAAATGCTCCTGTCTGGGTCATTCAAACCACAAATTGTCCGCAAATATCCCAAACTGTCGGATTCCCTACAGCAAGAACTTAGCTTCTTTCGTAACCAGTTCAGTGGTTCATCTCTTGAGGATTACCGTAAGATATTTGTAGACATGGTGCCGGAAGTCCGTCGAATGTTCCAACAGGTAGAACGTTTGCTTAGGCTTCTATTGGTTTCCCCAGCAAGTTTATGCGAAGCTGAACGGTCATTCAGTGCACTCAGACGTATGAATACTTGGTTACATTCCACAATGACCCAACAATGCCTCAACCATCTCATGATCTGTCATGTTCACCGAGATCGTCTGACTGCACTTGACCCCCAAGATATTGCTACAAAGTTTTTAACTGGATTGGCAGACAAGAAGGTTCATATTTTTGGCAAGTTTTAAGGTAAGTTGACCGTACTCGCGTAATATCAATTTGTGTCAGTCTAGTTTTCAGTTTATGTTTAGTGAATCAGTTCAAGGGTCGTGAGAAGGAGGCTTGATAAACAATTCTATATATATATATATATATATATATATATATATATATATATATATATATATATATATATATATATATATATATATATATATATATATATATATATATATATATATTGTTAAGGCTGTGGAAATTCGCAGAACACCATATAGGTCCTGAGTTCAGTTATGCCGATAAGTCCGTGTTCAGTTAGATTTCCCCACCGTTGTTTAATGGGATTTATCCGTGTGGACAGGGCTGTGATCTTTGAGTTAGCCGTTTTTCTTTGCTATCGTTATTTTGGACCGCTTCACAACAAACCACGCCATCCTCACAACTTTACCCACAACCGCCAACATCACCTAACCACCTTCTCAACCACCACCACAAATGCCAGCCACACCACCATCAAGACCACCAGAAAACGCCAGCCACGCCACCATAACGCCAACCACACCACCACCGCATTTCCACCTCAGCACGGTTGAGAGAAGCTTGGCACTCATCGGAGGAGAATGGACGACGGCCCATCCCCCCCCCCCCTGCCAACGGCAAACACATGCGGAAAAGGAAACAACTATCGCCTACAGATGTACTCAACGAGTAAAGCCCCAATTCAGGCGAAAAAACGCCCTCCTTCTGGAAGTTTCCCGCGGGAGCTGGAAGGAGGGCGGGGCGAAGGCCATGGAGATAAAAGCGAGCGCTGAACGCAGCGACGTGTGTGTGTGTGTGTGTGTGTGTGTGTGTGTGTGTGTGTGTGTGTGTGTGTGTGTGTGTGTGTGTGTGTGTGTGTGTGTGTGTGTGTGTGTGTGTGTGTGTCGTCGAGAAGAACCGAGTGGTGGGTCTTCGAGGAGAAGCAAATGGAGAGGCGAGTGGAAGTCAGTCGGTGAGGAGCTGGAGAGGGTCCAAGAGGGACGCTCAAGCAAGTCACCACGAGGGTGGAGGTAACCTGCGGCAGCCTCTTGGAGTTCCTTCAGTCAACCAAGCTTCTTGGACATAAAGACCCTAAGGGGTCCAGTCTGACTCCCTTGTCTTTGAGGGGGTCTTTTTTTTGCTTTGATTTGTGTGAATATTGTGGCGCCGTGTACCGCAAGTAGAACTGTGTAAGTGCTTGTAAATAATAATAATAGACGGTTGTAGTGCTTTGCCTTGTTCGTGTCTTGTCCCGTCCCGCCAATTCCATTGCTTTTCTGCATACGTGCATGTTGGTGTTTTGACTCCATACCTGCATGCTTGACTGTATATGTGTCGTTTTATAAATAAATGTCCTTGTGTGAATGTTAACCCGTTCTTCGTGTCCTCTTTCCTCAGTGAACCGCCGTATTGCTCTTGGAATAATAGCGGGCTTTTTAAGAGCCGATAAAAGAATTGGGTCCAACGAGGCCTGGCGATAATACACCGCTCAGTTATCCCAGAACGGAACGAACCGCTGAAGCGGTTCGTGTCCAAGCAGGTCTTTGTTGAGGTACGGTCTCTCGGTAGTCTGCCCGTGCGAATACTTAGGTATATCGATAATTCGGCGAGTGACCCTGTCGCGTGCGGGTAGAGTGTTGACTAGACCGTGGTGTGCGCTTGGAGCACACCTGTGACTGGTTTTCGGCGTTGTTCCGGAAAGTCTGTTGTCCGTCCGGTGGGCGAGACGGCCGCCATTGGCTAAAGCGGCTGTTTGCACACCGGGCGGGTGGCAAATTCGTAAATATATATATATATATATATATATATATATATATATATATATATATATATATATATATATATATATATATATATATACACATACATAAATGTATTTCTTTGATGACACTTGAAACTTTGAAATGTGTATGATTAATGTTTAATTTCGCTCCGTCTGCTTACATTTGATAAAAAGATGGTTGATAGATGGTCAGATTAATTTAAGGGATTTGTGTGATCAGAAGGCAGCATGTCAATGAGCGTGTAAAATCAAGAATTTGCAAGGGTAGACTTGCTGTGTCCATGCCTGCACGAAGTGGGCTTCATGGTCAGGACATGCAATGTCCCCCCCCACTTTTCAAAAGCAATCGATGCCCATGGGCATCAGCCCACATGTCCTCAAAGCCTGCTCTTCTGCTCTTGCTCACCCTCTGTTCTATTCACCCTCTCATTTGCTCAAGGTCATCAGCCATCTGCTTGGAAATCAGCAAATATCACTGCCCTGCACAAAAAGGTGCAAAAACAGATCCCTGCAACTACAGACCAATCAGCTTTCTCCCAATCATCAGCAAGGTTATGGAATCCATCATCGCTTCAGACATTAAATCCTTCCTCTTCTCTAATGGCTTGATTTCTGATCATCAATTTGGTTTCAGACCAGGTCATCTACCCTGGATATGCTGCTTCTGCTCTGCCAACATTGGATGGAGGTCCTCAATGCCAGACAGGAAATCCGAGCCCTATCCCTGGACATTTCACGTGCTTTTGACACAGTCTGGCACCCTGCCCTGCTCACCAAAGTCTCTTCCTATGGTATCAAAGGCCATCTCCACTCATGGCTCGCAGACTTCCTCTCCTACCGTAGTCATCGTGTGGCCCTAAATGGAGTTCTTTCATGCCCTCTTCCTGTCCAGGCTGGAGTTCCTCAAGGTCGCATTCGGGGCCCTGTTCTTTTTCTGGTTTTCATCAATGATCTCTCTGACTCTCTGGAAAATCCTCTATATCTCTTTGCTGATGACTCCACCCTCTGCCGTACCATCGGTCATCCCTCAGACCGGCAAGCAGCAGCTTCTTCGCTCACTGCAGATCTGGATAAAATCACAAACTGGTCCAACACGTGGAACATGTCTTTCAATCCGGACGAATCTCACATTCTCACTATGTCTCTTTGAAAGGACCGTTTAGAAAACCCCCCCAACCACTTTCTCAACAATCCTCTGGAAGAAGTCCTTTCTTTCAAACTTCTGGGTCTCACTATCTGCCATGACCTTTCCTGGGAAAGCCACATTTCAAACCTCGCCTCAAAGCCAGTCGCCGACTGGGAATCCTCCATCATGAAACGTCCTTCCTTGGCCAACCTGAGCTCCTGACCACTTACAAAGCTTTTGTCCGCAGCCTGATGGAGTACTGCTCTCCCCTCTGAGTTGGTGCTCCTGCCTCCCACCTTTCTCTGCTTCACGCTGTAGAAACCAAGGCATTTCGGATCATTGGCATCTCCCTCAATGAGGCTGAGTCTTTCGGCCTCTCACTCAATCACTGCAGGTTGGTCGGTGGTCTTTCTGTCTTCTACCGTCTCCTCTCCAGGCCCCCCGCTCTCTCTGCGATTTGTCCCCACCACATTTCCGCAGGGCGCTCAAGGTCCGCCAACAACCCCCTTCTGCTAAAACTACCAAAATCACGGATCACTGCTCACATTCACTCTTTCATTCCTCTTTTTCCCACCTTGGGAATAAACTCCCTCACACTATTTATTCCCATTCTTTCCTCCAGGCCTTCAAAATAGCTGTTCACCACCAATTCTTATCATCCCCCATCCAAATCCTCGATCTTTTCTACCCCCGATATCCACCCAAGCCCACCTCCTTCAAATTCCCTGCTTTCCTTCCTGGAAGTCCCTGTAAGGTCCATCTTCTATTCCCCATGTTCTCCGTCCCATCCCTCTCCCTTCCACAGATCTCCTAATGTCTCTGTTCCCCACTGTTTTGTCCTTCCCACTCCCTCCCCTCTTGTCGCATGCCCCCCTTGATGTGCGTTGTGTGCTAGCTCTCACACGAGCCTCGACAAGGTATACAAAAAAATCAAAACAATTGTGCTGATTACAGACGAAACCCTCAAAGCAATAATAGAAAGAGTGAAATGTGCTAGGTATTTTTCCATCATCATGGCCTGCACTCCTTACATGAGCCACATGGAACAGCTGTCAGTAATGTTGCTCCTCGTGACCTCTCAGTCATCATTGGGCACTTCCATAAATGAGCATTTTGTCGTATTTCTAGCTGTTGACGATACCACTGGACGAGGCTTGTGCAATAGCATTTTAGGACACTTGGAGAAAATTAGCCTCAACATTGTGGACTGCAGGAACACTCTTATGGCAGTGGAAGCAATATGTGCAGGCAAAAGTAAGGAGTACACCAAGGATGTTGGAACTCATCAAGAATGCCTTGTGCATGTCATGCGGCAATCAATCTCCTCTTCGTGAATGTCTATGTTGCAAAGTCATCTGTGCGTTCACTGAGCTTTTTTGGTGTGCTGCAGCATTTATACACCCTTTTCAGCTCGTCAGTGCAACGCTGGTCAATACTGAAAGAGAATGTCAATCAATCGACTGTCAAACAAACCTCCACCACGAGATGAGAATGTTGAGTCGATAGTGTGAAAGTGTTTCCGAATCAAATGCGAGAAGTACTGTACTTGCTGTCCTCAATGCTGTTGGGAGAAGAGATGTTGACAGTCTCCACATCAATAAGCTGAGGAAAGGAGAATGGATCATGGCATTTTGTGTCAAGTGTTGTTAGTTGGTACAATATGCTGTACCAAACTAGAAGGCTGAGATCGGAGATCGCTGATGGTATAGTCAGCTCAGAATATTAACCAATTGATAGCACTTGAAATTCTGCCTCATGATGAAAACATTTTTTTTCGGTTTTTTTTTCTTCCAAAGAGCAGGACACGACAGACAGCAAGACTAAAAATACTTAATGCCTCCCTCCAGGAACCATGAAAATGAAAAAAAAAATTTTTAATGGGAAAATCAAATAACTAGAACGGGCACTCAGTCGAGCGCATACCTCCGCCAACGCTACATCCCCCCCCCAGAAACCGTTGATTGTGAGGGTATTTAATCCCATACTACATCTGCCATCTCATATGTGTTATGATGACTTAAAAACATTAAATTTCCTGTGTCATATCATATATCACAAGATTGGGCATTGAATTCACAACATTTTGGCATTGGTTGCATGCAAATTGGATAAAAATCGACCGCACTATGGCAAAATGATGATTTTGACCTTTTCATGACCTCGACCTTGACCTTTGTACTCTTAATTTTGTAATTGGTATTAGAGTGTGGGGAACAGAACAGTCAACATTTTGGTGTTGGTTTAATGCAAATCGGACAAGAATTGAACGTGTTATGACTAAAACCGTACATTTTGCAATGTCGTGACCCCCCCTGACCTTTGACTCCCAACCGCTAATAAGGGTTATTACATCATTGTGCAATGTCACATATCACAAGATGGGGCATTGAATTCTGAACATTTTGGCATTAGTTGCATGCAAATTGGATACAAATTTACCGCGCTATGGTAAAAAGACGATTTTGACCTTTTCATGACCTTGACCTTTGACCCGATCGCTCCCAAAATCTAATCAAATGGTCCTCTGATAATAACCAATCATCCCACCAAATTTGCTGCGATTCGGTTCAATACTTTTGGAGTTATGCGAATAACAAACAAACAAACAAACACACATATTCACAAATAAATAAATAAATACACAGCGATCAAAACATAACCTTCGCAACAAAGTTTGCGAAGGTAATTAACAAATGATTAAATAATGGAAAATTAAATACTCCAATTGAAAATTGAAAAATATTTTAAGAATGGAAAATTTGAAAAAGAAAATTCAAAATATAAAAATTGAAAATGAAATACCTAATGCAATTGAAAATTACATCCTGGATCAGATACATTGTGTTTTACTGTTATATTTTCATTCCTGCGTTGCTTGTCATGTTTTCGTCCAATTTTCTGTGCCAAACCGTACATTGTTGTGTTGAATTGTCGAATTTGTGTCCCTGGTAAAGTCCGGCCTACTCATGAAGGGCTGGGCTAGTCGGGGTTGTTGCTTCTGCCTCAGTTTTTCACTGCAAGTGCTTCATTTTCGCTCCTTTTACATCAGGTATTGTTACTCAGCTTAATCCTTTTCTTTAGCTCAGTTTAATCTTTATCAGCTTAATCTCAGCCTAACTCAGCTTTATCCCTCAGTTTCATCTCTTTCTCCTCCTAACTCCAAAAAACTACAAGAAACTCTTCTTCACTCCGAAAAAATAAAAACAACAGCAGTAGCAACAGATATAAACCGAACTCAATTTGCCGTGCACAGTTACTCCTTCATTCACTATCCCTTCTCCTTTTTTCAACATCCCAAAACGAAATCTTCACTGAATAAAACATTTCTTCCTTTAAAAGGTCGTATTCGTATTAAAAAATGTATTTTAAAATGCATTGCTCTCCTTACTACTCCTTCAGCAACAACCTCTTAATTCTTCTTCATCAAAATTTCTTCCTTTTATTTTTCACAAGACTTGTTTCCCAAAACATCTTCATTCCTAAATGCTTCGTTTATCCAGCCTCTTCTTGTCCCGACAGCTCCATTTTCCTCTGTTCCTGTAATGGAAAACATGATTACCACCCCTCATGAAGTCTATTGGGAATCCCGAGAAGTCATTTTTCAGAGGTTGTGGGCGCACGACAATACATTCCCCATTCACGCCCATTCATGGTGTCAAAACCCTCCATGTCAGTATCCTACCCCCTTCTCCATCTGCTTCCCCTTTGCCCTACCCCATCTCTCCGTTGTCCTCATCCCACCCCGTCTCAACTTCCCCCTTGTCCCGCCCACTCTCAGCTTCCCCCTCGTCCTGCCCACTCGATCTCATGGTTTTTCCCTGCCCCTCCACCTCTAGATTATGCCCCACCCCTCCCCCTCCCAATGTCACCCCCACTTTGCACCCTCCCAGCTTACCCTCTGTTATGCAAACCCCACCAGCAGCATTCCAACCATGCACCTCCCCCTTGATTCGCCCTAGCCCGCACCCTCCCAGATTTGCCACAGCCTACATCCTCCCAGGTTTGCTACAGCCCTGTATCCTCCCAGCTTCGCCACAGCCCCGCATCCTTCAAGCTTTGTCCCAGCCCCGCACCCTCCCACACCACCCCTTCTCTTTACTCCTTTCCACATTTTCTGCACCCTACCAGCAGCTCCTTCTTCCCTGGCCCTAACTGTGTGGACCTCAAACATCTGAGGCCTCTGCGCCAACCTGACAGATCTCCCAATCCAGGCCACTGCCAATAAACAAGATATCATCTGTTTAACAGAATCCCACCTCCCACAGGACACACCTGACTCCTTAGTGTCTCTCCCTTGCTATTATCTCCTCTGGTTTGATCGGCCTGAACCCCGTCTGGGTGGCAGAGTCGTGCTGCAGATCAACAACTCCATTTCTCACTCTCCGTGTACTGCTCTTACACCTCCCAAACCTCAGGAGTACCACTGTCTGTAACATCTCCTCCACTCCCACCTCATGTTTGTCTGTGTTGTGCTGTCCTCCAAACAGTGACAACTCCATCTACATCTCTCTCAGATGACATGGACCAATTTGTAACCACTCATCCCAACTCACTCTTACTTATATGTGGTGATTTAAATTGTCACCATGGCAATCGGCTGGGTGTTGCTACCTCTCTCACCAGCAAAGGCACTTCAGCAAAGGACTTCTGTGACTCCATGGGACTGACTCAATCTGTGAACTTTCCCACTTGGATTTCTGCCAATGACAAATCCTCAGATCATTTCACAAAACCTTCTGAAATGGGTTATGACTAACTTCCCTGCCAACATATTGTGCTCTTCCTCTGCTCTGATTGCTTCTTCTTATATGTGCTTGGCAAGGTTAACATCTCTCTAGCCATTCTCAGAGAACATCCTCAATGCTAGCGAGTCTCGCAATTCACTCAGGCAAATTGAAAGCAGCCATCTCACTTCAGGACTGGTCTTCTAAATCTACCACCCCTGATATTAACTCAGCTTGGGAATTCCTCCACAGAAATCTGCTCTTCCTTATGCTCAGATGAATGCCATCTCGTCTTCAGTTATACCCATCCTCCCACCCTTGGTACACTGAATCCTGTGTGAGGTATTTGCCTTGAAACAACTTGCATTCTCCTCCTGGAAGGCAAATATGATTTGAAGGCAACCTCAGATCACTTCACAAAGCCTGCAACAAGTATGTATCCACTCTCAGAAGAGCCAGAAAACAACATCTGTCCAACCTCAAGATTGAACTTTCAATTTAAACTTGTCTCTGGAGTATGCTCCACCTCCAATAACTGTGTCTACGTGTCATCCTCCTTTCACCTGGAGACACAGGACTGTAAAATTTATTCGATACCTTTTGACCGTCCTGTGTGTATCTTTCTCTCACACTCACACACCCTAACATCCAATAAGAGAGCGTCCAATGAGACAAGAAAGGTGACACACATCTCCTGTACATGGAAGATTTAAAACTTTTTGAAGCAAACAATGAAAAATTGGCAGAACAACGCAAATCAGTGAAATGGTACTCCGACAACATCCAAATGGAATTTGGTGGAGATAAGTTTGCCAAGTGCACATTTATACAAGGTAAACAAACAAAAACAGACAACATAAAAGTCGACATAAATACAATGAAGCATCATACAAACACCTCGGAGTAAAATAAGGCCACCAAATGGCACAAAAAATGCATAAATTACCAAAGAATACCTGCATAGAACAAGGCTGATCCTGAAATGTACCTTTCTCCAAGGACCAAAACGAAAGCCATAAACCAAATTGCAATACCAGTGTCCCAGTACATATAAGGAGTAATAAACTGGCCACAAGCGGAAATCAATAAACTAGATATCAAAACAAGGAAACTCCTCACCATCCACAAAATGTTCTATAAAAATCAATGCATCCCGATAATGTACCTGCCGAGACGAGGAGGAGGTCGCGGCCTGATGGAGCTCAACCAAGTGGATCGAATGATAAGTGTAGGACTGGCTGAGTACTTGAAAGTTCAACAGACTACATAATCCAATTTGTAAGCAAACACAAAGACAACAAACCAGAGAAGGTATCCCAAAACCACTGAACAAAAAATTTCCAAAGACAAGTGCAAATGGAAGATGTCACACATGAAACTGAAACAGCAACCGATACAGACCCAATGAGTACAAAAAAGACAAAAGAAAAATATAAGATGAAATATCAACAAATATACACAAACAACTGGGAAAACGATAAAAGAGTAGGAAGATTATATCGAAAGAGTTGGACAGATTTGGTTTAGGTAGACAAAGAAGACCCACTGGAATAGCTAGGAAGACATCAACTCAACTGGGATGGCGAATGAACCATTATAAATGGCCAAGACCAAGGACACAATACCAATGTCTTTACGAAGATGGCAGGACCGAGTCAATCTTCTACTAGGGTGTTAAAAACTCATGTCAGGACAGCTGTACACACAAAGGCACAACAAAGTATATCGAAAAATCCACTGACACATCTGCAGAAATTTCAATATCACAGTTCCAGAAAACTCATGGAAACGAAACAAAAGCAATCACTGAAATCAAGGAAATAACATTCATGTACGACCTAATGATCCCATCAAGTGTAAACATAGAAAACAAAGCATTACAACCATAGTACTGAAGTACAAAAAAGAAAAGAAGGCATTGCTAATCAAGGTGTCAATTCCCAGCGATTTTCGCCTAAACAACAACAACATGGAAATCAAGAAAATTATCAAATACCAAGATCTCAAAAGTGAAAAGATTCTGGAAACAGAAGAGCACCTAAATTGTACCAGTGATAAAATTGGAGCAATGGGAATGATAAAAAGAACCGTACAGAGATCTTAAAAACCATCCCTCGGATTATTACTACAAATGAACTGCAGATGGAAGCTGCTATCCGGGCCCTCGGCACAAAACTTTGAAAACAAGAAAACCTCCCAACTTGGTCCATGAATCATGATCCCTTACTGAAACAGAGGTGGATACTTCAAGACCTGGGAGGACTATGTTCCCTATTTTGAAAGCCACATAGAGAGATAACAACCAACGACATCCACTGGTCGTCCTTCGTACACAAAGGCTGTTCAAAAGAAACATACAAACACACACTAAAATAACAAGCAGAGCAACATGGTGTCAAAGAATCACCAAGAAGACTAGACCACTTGCTACATACAGTCCAGGTAGGAATTTGGAATTTGTTTAGGGTTCC
This sequence comes from Eptatretus burgeri, assembly GCF_056783735.1. Taxonomy (NCBI): domain Eukaryota; kingdom Metazoa; phylum Chordata; class Myxini; order Myxiniformes; family Myxinidae; genus Eptatretus; species Eptatretus burgeri. The sequence continues at coordinate 56,251,357 of NC_140967.1, forward strand.
GGAGATAACTCGCTTCTTCTTCACGAAGGACAGCTTGAGATCTTTAAAGAGCAGGTTTTGGGTCGCTGATGACTTCGTGTGATTTGAAGGTTGTAATCACATTAATAATTGTTGGGCAATTATTTTCTTACATTTGAAACTCAAAATATGCTAAAATCAACTTTTAAGTCAAAACTTTTGTCAGTGATCGAAAAACAGACCGGAATTTACCGAAGATGCTATGACGTTACGTTCTCCGACAACTTTGTGAACATTCGGAAACAGCATGTGAACAATGGCGAGATGCGAATCGGAGAGTGATTTCAGCGGCGATGAAATTGAGTGTTTTCATTCCGATATTGCTGAGGACGAGTCAGAGGATGATGGGAATTTATACTATGGAGTTTCTGACCCTGAGCCATATAAATTTGAGCCACTTGGAAGTGCCAGAAAACGGCCTATTTCGTGTACAAGTGGCAGGACTGACTGTCCGGCAGTTCACACTGACAGACTCCACCAGACAGATTGGTTTGTAGATTTTCATTTTCTTGTTCGATGCATAAAATAATGTAAAGTTTGATTCGTCTGTGACTTGATATAATTTTTTTAACCCTCTAGTCACTCAAGAGTCAGAAATAGAATGAATCAATAATGGACCCAAATATATTATACACCATAGCCTCGGCGTTTCAGTCTTTCTGACAGCTGAGCTTGACCCCAGCGAAAGTGAACAGTTAGAACAAACTCCAACTTTCAAGAGACTGTTGTGGCATATAAATACCAAAACATGTTTCGCCTCATTGGGAAATATTCTACCAAATTTTGAAAAAAAAGTGGAAAATTGATCAATTTTTTACAATTGAAATGAAATAGCCCAATTTGCTGATGCTGTTACAAAAGTAATTTAATGAGCAATAAGTTGATTTGTTGAGAAATTTTTTCATGCTTGTGTTTTTCAGAAAGTTTATTTACGTGTTTTTCCATGTACTCTTTAAGAATACATTTCAAGGTTTTTCTCACTTAAACTCAACAATTGATTCTGTGACAGAGCAGTATCTGGAGAACTTGTCAACCAAAAACTCATATTCACAGAGTGGTGATCAGATGTGTTTATGCCTTCGTAATCCTCGGCTGTGAAATGGTCACCACAAATGACAAGTCTATCCAAAGGGTCCTCTTTACCCGTTTTCTTTGGGGGGAAATTGGCCCGTTTTGTTTGTACAAATCTTATCCACTGCCGGCGAATGTTTGATTCCTTCGGGAATCGGTGGGAGCGATTACCCGTTTTCCAGCCGTTTTCGCAAAACATGATGACACATGTACGAGGCATGATGTACAAATGTCCAAATAACTTTGTTCTACAATAATTCAAAATAAAAAAGGATAATATAGACAGTTGCAAGCTCAAAAAAAGCGAAAGAATAACCCACTGAACTAGACACTTCTTCAATGAGCGAGTGAGCATCTGCTTTGTTTTGGAGAACGTGACGTCACCATCCATATATGGCACGCGGCTGTTTTTTTCAACAGCCTCGAGAAATAACTTCGGAGTTAAATTTCATTAATTTTCCCAATAGTTAGGCAACCACAATAGTTTGCATCAAACTATTTAATGCACATATAATCATATTGATAAATTTTCAGAACATGTTTGGTGACCCACAACCTGCTCTTTAATTTCCACCAAATAGTGCTAGGGGATGGGACGCCCATTTCCACATCCATCCAGGGGCAAGACACATTTATTCCTCTCCCCGCCTGCAAAGCACCAGAATGACAGTTTATAGCTGGGCAGAGATTTGAATGTATAGGTAAGATTGCTCAGAAGCGAGTGTACATACCTCGAGGCTGTCATTGCAGTCTAGTGTAAGCTTTATGATGGGTAACATGCCCAGTTGAAAATCAAGAATGCTCTTACATCTGACAAAATGATCTTCGACGCAAAGTGTAAAAGTAGGAAAACCAACTTTATTAGAATTGATGCATCAACCAGGATCACAGTTTAAAACCAACCCACATTCAAATAAATATTCATACAACATTGCAATTCTTTATGCAGATATTGCACATAATCATTTTGGTTAAGAGTGAGATAAATGGCATGTAACGGGTTTGCTGTATCTTTGTCTTTGAAGCTTAATCCCATTATAAACTATCAACTGTGCATCAGCCATTGGAAAGATGTAAAGCCAGAGGATCCATCTGCCAGCATTAGCTGGTGGATGTTAGAGATCCCACAGCATCTTCCATGAAAGGTAAAGCTATTGCCAGCACCCTGAGCAAAATGCAAATTCCAGCCTAAATTAGCTTTGGTCGAATGTGTTGCCTTAGCCACCTGGTTCGTGAATGACTTGGGTCACAAACTTTCCACAGGTGACCCCACAAGAAAGTAGGAATTATTGGCAACATTGTTCTTGGGAATTGCAGACATTCTAGCAAAAGTAATGTCAATTATATTTTGGTGATAAATATCCATAATCATTATGCTAGAAAAATCTCAGCTTACAGTCAAGATGCATGGAACTTCATCGAGGTATGCAACCATAGCAGATCAAAAATGATATATATATATATATATATATATATATATATATATATATATATATATATATATATTTATTTTTTTTTAATGTAATGTTATTATTCAGACAGACAAGGCATTTGGAAAATTTGGCACCTTTAATTGTTTAACAAGATCATTATTCGTGATGCCAAAGAGAAAGAGTATTCCGTATAAACATACTGTGTAGACCGAAAGAGAAACCATGATTGCAAGCCCAAATATCAGGGACATCAATTATTTTTAATCATTTTAATGAGACCACACCAGCTTAACCACCAAATAAGTTAGCAAGAAAGTGTATGTATGTGCTCAAAAGTGTTTTTAATAGGTAACCCGAGATGTAAGAAGCTCTCAGCTTGCTCACACATATGCGTTTCGACTGTAGCCCTTCATGCTTGATTTCGCAGGACCCCTGCATGCAACAAGAACATCCCAATATGTTACTCCACCATAACCAACGTTATTTTGTTTGAAACAAAGTTTGACTTCCTATTTCAAAGATAAATTAATTCCACTGCACGACAGCAGTTATAAAGTGAACAGAATAGACAAAACTAGCAACTTTTACATCCTATTTTTCATTATTTATCACAATGGCTGACTCTAACTTACTGGAAAGACCAATAATCCAGAATCTATTTTTACTTTGTTCTTTTTTTATACATTGTTGTTGTTGTTGTTGTTACAGGGTCGAATGCTCATGGAAAAACTTGCATAAAGTATGCACACACATGCAGACAGAGAAATTAAACAACAATGGACTTCACATCAGACAAATGCAGCCGGTGACCCTGGGGTAAGTGACGTAACTTCCCGGTGTACTTTGGGTACCAGTGACGCCATCTTGTGATGTTTCTTTTCTCTTCAGTCAGTGTGGCAATCAAGGATAAATACCTCCGCCCTTCCCTCACACGATGCCAATCCACATGGTTTATCCTTACTGTTATATTAGAGGGAATCCTCTAAATGCTGAGTTGAACATCAAGCAATGAAGCAACATGTACCATTTTAAAGGTGTTTGGTATGATTTTGCCAGGGTCAGAAATTGAGCTGCCAATCTCCCAGATTCAGAAAAGATGCTCAAAGCACAATCTTTAGCAAGAAAGCATGGTTTATTTGACAGAATAGGTTGCAAATACAGTAATGTGAATGAGAGGTTTCATCAATAACTAGAAAGTTCATAGAACACCCTCCACCACGCAGTGTTTAAGTATAAAATTAAATTGAAATAAAATAATGATTTTAAAGGTGGTTAAAAAAAAATCCCAGAAGTTTACACCACTATTGATGTAAACAATGAGTACAAGTGTATATAAATTGGTCTTACACACCACCTTATATAACAAGTCCAAGTACTGCAAAACTTGAGGTTTTTGGAAATTGCAAGAAGGCGATTTGTGTTCTCCAGTGTTCAAGTACTTATATAATTCAATTGAAATAAAATGAAGATTTTAAAAGTCAGAAAAAATTGATTCTGGAAGTTTACCGCCATAAGGTAAACTGTGTCCCTGGTTTGTTTGTTTACTTCTACATCATCTTATTTAACATGTTACAATAGTTATTCATGCATTTTATGACTTCCTTAAAAACAGTAAGTTTCCTGTTTGGAATGATTTTCAATTTCGTTTAACTGCCAGACAGGCAGACGGAGGAAAAATTATCTCACTCCTCGATGCGCATGTGCGATCAGGAAAGTTCAGAGCCAAAGTACATTAAAACTGCAGGTTTGTTTTCCGATTCATGTTTTGATTTGTGTTCAAAATTTAACTCATTTGAAATGAAGTTGTTCCTCGATTATAAACTGATGGTTGTTGATGGATGGACAGACAAACAGACAGACAAAAGTGAGCACATGGTTTAACCCCACTTTGTACTTACCATGCTCGATGTAATAATAATTGCATTTATGTAGCGCCCTTCACCTATGGATACAACACACTTCTTCTTGCATATGTCAGCTCAGCCTCCAAGTAGCTATCATTTTGTTTGGGTACAACTTTGCCACTGATGCTGTGCCCTAATACCAATAAACTGGTACTCATTTCACCAACCTCAGAAGGATGACAGGCTGAGTCAACCCCACCTGGTGTTAATTCAGTGGAAACAGGGCTCGAACTTTGGACCCTGAGATCCCAAGCTTGCCACCTTACCCACGAAGCCAACACCAGGCTTGATACAAGATGCTGAGAGAGAAGTGGAGGTGAAAAAACAGCTACACAGAAGGGTGTAAATAAGTCTTCAGGTACTTTTTAAAAGATTCAACCATATTATATTTGTCATTGATATTGGGAGTTTGCTCTAAAGCCTTGAGGCAATTGATTGAAATGAATTGTAGCCTGTCTTTTTGTGTAAATTAGGCACAACAAGCGAAGGAGCTGCTTTAGAACGAAGTGAATAAGATGTTCTCTGCTCTGTAAAACATGATGAAATGTATGCTGGAAGAGAAGATGACAGGTACTTGAACGTTTGAAGAATTATTACCCTTGCCAGAGGAGAGGGTAATTCCATTTGAGTCCACTTGTTTGTTTGAGTGTCTGTCTGTTTGTTTGTCCAGACATAATGTGATAACATCGGACACAAATGCCATCTAGTGGAAGCCAGTAGTACATGTTATCTTTTTTCAACCGAGTACCTCAACTTCTCTCTGACTATTCTCAGAGCCGCCTCTACACCAGTGTGTCTGACAATTCATTTAAGCAGACTGGCAGGGACTGCAAGCAGCCATCTCACTTCAGGACTGCTCTCCTACATCTACCACCCCTGATATTAACTCAGCCTGGGAATTCTTCCACAGAAACCTACTCTCTCATGCATAGATCCATCCCATGTCGTTTTCAGTTAGCCTCCCCTTCTTCCTGCCCATGGTGCACTGAATCCTGTGCAGAGGCATTTGATTTGAAGCAACTTGCTTTCTCTTCCAGGAAGGCAAACCTGACCAAAGGTAATCTCAAATCATTCCAAAAACAAGTGTGTGCTCACGCTCAGGAGAGACAGGAAACATCTATCCAAGGTCAATATTGAACTTTCAAATGTGTCCCTCCTCAAAAACCTGGTAGGGCCTTGTCAAGTCTGTCTCTGGAGTGTGCTCCTTTTCCATCCCTTCCCTCACTTCAAATGGTATCATGGTCGACTCTGCTTGTGAGAAGGCTGAATGCCTCAATACTGTATTTGTTTCAAAATGTTATGTCCCTCTCCCCTTGCTCTCTGTACACACCCAACCCTTCCTGGATTCTCTCCCTTGCACCTGTGAATGTGGAGATGTTTCGGGTAACACTCAACTCTAATTCTGCAACTGGACTGGACAGCATCAGTTCATATGTCCTAAAAACCTACTCTGCTGCTCTTGTACATCCTCTTTCTGCTCTGCTTACCCTATCATTTGCCCTCAGGCATCCTCTATCTGCTTGGCAGCAGCCAACATCAACACATTACATAAACGAGGTGCAAATACTGATGCCTTTCACTGCAGACCTATCAGCTTACTTCCAATCATCAGAAATGTCATGGATTCCGTTATCACAGTTGATATAAATTCCTTCCCTTTTTTTTAATGTCTACATGTCAAATAATTCGGATTCAGATCAGGTCTCTCTGCCTTGGACATGCTGCTTCTACTCGCCCAACAATAGATGGAGGTGCTCAATGTCAGACATGAGATAATGGCCATCTCTCTGGACATATGTCCACCTTTCGATAGTCTTGCACCCCACCTTGCTCTTTAAACTCTCTTCCTATGGCATCCAAGGCCAACTCACTCATGGCTTACTTCCTGTACTCTCGAAGCCAACATGTGACTCTCAACAGAATCCTCTCATCTCCTCTCCCTGTCAAGGCTGGAATGCGCCAAGGCAGTGTTCTGGGCCTTGTCTTGTTCATAATCTTCATCAACAATTTATCTCATTGGATAATCCTCTTTGCTGATGACTCCACCCTCTGCTGTGACATCAGTCATCCTTCAGATCGGCAGGCAGCAGCCTCTTCCCTCTCTTCAGAACTTCCCCTATCCCTTATTTGTCTAAGTGTCCCTCTATTTTGTCCCTCAATCCTGTTGGGTGTTCATATAGCAAGCGGCTTTCTATCACCTGTCAAGCAAGTCGTTCCTTATCAACCGCTTTGCAAGTGGAGCAAGCGATCAAGGGAGGTGCTTGGTAAGCGGTAAGCAAGGTGCTTGCTTTGGGATCGTGCCCACTTATTTTAGCAAAATGGCCACCGTAGCCAGATTCAAAACTATTGTTGGCTATTTCTTCAAATATACTGTCACAGAGGACGATATTGAAACCTGCATTACATACTTTGGTTACTTTTGCCACTGCAGGTGGGCTGAGGTTATGTTTTCACTGCTCTCTGTTTGTCTGTCTGTGAACAGGATATCTCAAAAAGTTGTGGACAATTTGGGTATGTCACAAGGAAGAATTTATTCAAATTTGGTGAAGATCCGAATCCAGATCAAGGTAAGAGAATTTTAAAAAATGATTCTTCACCATTGGGAAAGGGGGAGGGGGGGCAAAAACGATTTATAGCATCTTCTTCTTATTATTATTCTTTCGGCAGCTCCCGTTAGGGGTCGCCACAGTGGATCATCCGTTATGATCCGCATAATCCGATTTATAGCATGATTTCTCAAAATGTTATGGATGGATTCGGACGAAACTTGGTGGACAGAATGGGAGTGTGACATGGACAAATTAATTTGATTTTGGTGAAGATCCAGATCCAGATATAAGAATTGTTTAATTTTCCAACGTGATTGTTCACCATTGAGAGATAGGGCCAAAAACGATAAACAGTATAGCATGATATTTCAAAAGGTTATGGACAAGTAATGACAAAACCTGGTGCATGAGTTGGGTAGATGAAAAGAACAAGCCGATTCGATTTTGGGTCAGGTCTGAATCCAGATCCGGCTCATCAGTGGGATACAAAATGTGAAACTGTTCAGCTGGCAGAGGTATGTGCTCTACCAGTGCCATTCTAGTTCATTCTGCTTTTCACCTAATTCTTTAAAATCTACAAATATGCAAAACCCCTCCACCCCTCTCCCCAAAATGCACAGTGTAATGTCCAAAGATAAGCTCGGCAGGGGGTTTCCCCTTCTGACTCCCAATTTATTAGTTCCCTACTAGTTTCACTGGAAGGATAATGGGGTTGCTGTCTATCTGTCTGTCTGTTTGTCTGTCAATCCCACCTGTGTTTTTTCAGACTTTTTTCTCCCATATCCTTTAAAATATTCAACTAAAATTTGGTACATGGCTTTATTATGATGTTACATAATGAGTTCAGGTTTTAGGGCGTTTGGTCAATTTTTCACAGTTCTGCCATTTTTAGACTTAGAAAATATCACATATTATACACGGGTGAGTGTTCAGCTGCCCTGACTCTACCCCACTGCTTAACCTGGGAATGATCCCAGGTATCTAACCACTATGTATTGTATATGCACATAAGCCATACGCATGTTTTTGCTTCATGTATGTACATTGGATTATTTTAATATGAAATCGGCAAAGCCTATAAACAAACTAAATATGGTGGATTAGAGTTTCTTTTTCTTCATTTTGGTTGTGGTATTACTTCGAGCATGCGTTAAAGCAAACTCATTTTAATCTCTGGTTTGTTATCCTCATTGTCTTTATTGGTTTCTAGTCCACAAAAGACATCAGTATATAAAAATTGTGTTTCCTTCTTTGTCAAATAGATCCAAACACGGTGTGTTAGAGAGTTTCTTCTTCTTCATTTTGGTTCCAGTATCGGCTCGAGTGTGCGTTAAACGCAAACAAATTTTAATCTCCCGAATATTCATTGGGACCGGTAGGGGACATGTATAGCAAAGCAATTCTCATTCTTGTTTTCTTTATTATACTCTTCATATTGTACTCTATAGCTGCTGCTAGCTAACACAATCAATTTGTTTGGGGAAGTTGTCCCAAGAGGATCGAGTAAAACTGAAAACAACAGCCTGGACAGTATTGTTCAAGTACCACGATAGCATTGTTTACATCGGAGACCGTCATGTTGTTAAGCGGTGCCGAGCACTCCGTTTTGTTGGAGTGCTTACTTGAATACTTTAAATCAAATGGGCCGATTGGCGAGTGGTAAAGCACAGATGTAATTTGTTCTGTGCTGAAACTAGGGATGTCTCAATGCCATGTGATACTCTCATTTCTATATACAGACTGCCAAGGATGAAGGAAGTCATTTTGAATGACAAAATCAGATACCAATTCTGATGCAGCCTTTTCAATTAGTTTGCTGAGAAATGGTAAATTTGAGATGGGCCAAAAGTTACTTAATTCTTCCTTGGCCAAACAAGGTTTCATCTAAATTGGAAAAATGACAGAGGATCTGAGTTCCAGGAGAAACACCAGTGGACAAAGCCAAATTTACAATTTGTGAACGTACAGGAAGATCAAGATGTTTCTTGGCATTGTTCAGCATTGGGTCAGAAACAAAAGACGTTGATGCACATTTCCTAATTATTCTCCTCATTTCAATAATTTGCAGAAATAAAGTGAGTGAAACTACAATCTCTGCATAAAGACAATCCACGACAACATAAACTTGAACTTGATTGGGTGATTGGATTATTATCCAAATTTTCCCTGATTTTTTTTTTCCTACTTCACGAGCAAAGTAATATGAAAAGTCATTTGCTAAATCAGATGGATCTCTGTATTCAGGAATAACTTTACTGCCAACATTATGCAATTCATTTACAATCTTTGTTATTGTAATTTGAGAGTTTTTCATCATCATAATCCTTCCTGGCAGCTGAAACAGTCCTGCAAACATTCCGATGGGATTCGATATACTTCCTGAGATCAGCATCTGATTTCATCTTGTGCCATTTAAGAGCATCACCGAGCTCAGTCGAGCTTCCATTACATTATCATCATTCCAGTTGGGTTTGAGACGTACGTTCAGAGCGCCTCTTAGTTGTCGCAGGAGCATGGACATCCAGAACTTTATGGCATGCCTCGTCGTATTGCCGGACAACATAATTTGCATCATAGTCAGTGCTTTCTTGTATGAATCCCATTTTAGTTACGAGATCAATGGAGAACTTGTCATGATCAATTAATGTGTACCTTCGCAGGACAAACACAACTTTTGCAAGTGCTGGTCTTGTTAAGTTCAACACAGTGCACCATGGAGTGATCAGAGAGGTGGATTTCATCAACATGCTGTGATTGTATGAGACATCAACTTCGAGTTGATAAACCTATTATTCGAATCGGCCACCGAGGCAGACCAATGATAGCCTTGACAAAGATTATAGTCTTCCTCAGTTGCAAATACACCAATGATTAATGAGAAATTTATCTTTTGGCTCCAAGGTGGAAAAATAAACAAAAGGTACGACTCATAAAAAGAGACTATTACTTGTAATAAAAATATACTGCTACTACTGATAACAAAACGACTTCGTCTTTCTTTAATGGCCACAATTATTCCCACATTTTTGTGGGGTTGGCCAGAAGAAGTTATTGGCTCAAGTCTTTCACGAACTGGTTGGCCAGGTCTGACATTCGACCAAGTTGTTAGGGCAGGAATTTGTAATTTGTTCATGGTGCCTGCAATAGCTGGCCGACTCTGCGTGAAAGACACCGTAGGATCTTTAACGTCCACCAACTAATGCCTGCAGACGAGACACCAGTTTAACATCTCACCCAAGGGACAGCACACATGTTGATGAATCACCCTGAGTGTGAAACACATGAATGGCAGTTTATAGCTGGGTCAAGATTCAAACCGAGGCTGGACAACTTACAAACGAGTTGGAAAACCTCGAGGCCATCCTGTCATCCTATTGATAAAAAGCGACTGCTACTAAAAATGGAACCGTGCGTCATGAAGCTTCCCTGGATCAGAAGCAACAATCACTCAACCACCCCCCCCCCCCCACTCAGACCCCCATATACCCTGATTGCTTTTTTTTTCAATGCCGTGAACAAACTTTAGTACATCATGGGTGATGAAGGTTGTCGTCAAGTTTCATCGAAAGTGTATGTGTAGTTTCAGAGAAGAGAGCAAATAGCTATTTTGGGGGCTTTAACCCCCCCCCCCACCCATGGACTCCTTCAATGAGTGCAGATTTTGATGTGGTGGATGCACTTTGGTACATCATGGGTGATGAAGGTTGTGGTTGAGTTTCATCAAACTTGTGTGTGTAGTTTCAAAGAAGAGAGCAAATACCTATTTTGGGGAATCAATACCCCCCCCCAACCCCCGACCCCGTACACCCCTTTAATGAGTGCATATTTTGATGCAGTCAATACGCCTTCGTGAGGTATCATATATGAAGCTTATGTTCAAGTTTCATCAAAATCGTGTGTTTGGTTTAAACCATGATGACTGAAGTGCTCACAGACTGACTGACTCACTCACTCACTCACTCACTCACCAACGGACACTGCTCGATCACGTAAGCTCACCGGACTAAAGTCCAGGTGAGTTAATAAAAAGCTACTACTACCACTTCAGACAACACCATGTCTTCATCAGAGGAGGGAGAAAAAAATATTTGATAAAAGAAGTACTGAAGATGGTGGAAAAAGGCTGTGTAAGAAATTATTGGACAGCCAGTTAGTGAAAGAGTTGGGCCAAAAACATTCCCTGGTCGACCACACCAGAAGTTGGGAGTAAATGGATCAAAAAATATTTAGTTGTAAACTAAAACAAATTTAAAGTGGGATTGGTTGAATGAATTGCTGCCAATGATGTGAATTTCCTGGTTCACGTCATACATTACACCATAAAACAGATGTTGGCATCTGGTAAAAAATACTGGAGAATATCAATCTCTTCAATAATACCATACCTTCTGGGTGTAGATTTTCATGTAGTGCACACTCAAACAGAGATAATTTTAAAAGGATTTTCAACGCTTTTAATCAATGTAATTGCAATACTCCACCTACAGATGGCATAAAATCCCTTCCTGGTGGTTTCTTAAAGTGACGAGAGTATCAGAGTTTCAAAGTTAATAATGAAAGTTGCAGAAGCTGAGAATATTCGACATGATGCAACACAACCTACTTAACTCAATTCAAACTGGAAGGCTTGTTGAGCACACCTAAATCTCTTGTGGTGATGCAGTTCAGTACGTACTTGGTTGCAGCTGAGTAGCTGGGCCGGGGAATTCTTGGCATACTGGGTGTGCAGCAGGTGAAGGATGAACTGAGCATCACACCACCAACAAATGCCAGCACACTTGATGCCCATCCAAAGTATAATGCAACTCCATACTCATATCTGCAGTAAATTACAGCACACAAAAACAAAGAATCCCCAAAAATCATGAAAAAGGAAAAACAAAAAAAAATCATTTTGCACATTGAAGTCTCTAGTTTTTACATTGACATTACAAAGGGATTCAAAGAACTGTGACGCAGGAGGAGGCCATTTGGCTTTTCAATCAATCACCAATAAAATCAATCGATTCGTACTGCATATTGACTGCTTATGACATGAACCAAATTTCACTGGAAGGGGGAGGAGAACTCTTGGACAAGAACAGGCACATCACCAGGGTGTTGCTTGTTTTTTTTTCTTGATTGTGCGAGAGATGAAGTCGGTGGTCCATTGGGGAATCAACACTGACAGCATATTCACTTTTTGACGAGACCCTCTCACAGATAGCACAATCACGACACATCAATACAATCACCTATCCATACCTAACCTACCTACCAGTCATGCCAATGTCCATTTATCTCTTCTATACCAATTCTCATTTGTTATTCACAGGCATGTACCCCAGGATAGAATAACATTTCATAAGGACCTTTCTGGATCAAACTGCAAATCTCTTGAAGGTGGCAAGAGGGGACCACCAGGAGAGAATGTTGAAGTCAACGAATTTGTGGAAACTACAAAATCTGCCAGTTGTCATTTTCATAACCTGTGTGATTTTTTTCACTATCCTACAAAAAGGTATGGGACACATTTTTCCTGAAGAATTCCTATGAAGCCTTGTGTTAGTTTGTCGTTATGAGCCCCCACTGGACTTAGTCCTAAGCAGGGGCTGATGTATTTGGTCTCGATTTTCGTGCCAGTGCGTGCATGCATCTGCAACCACATCTCCGACATGTATGGACCGATTTTTAGCTCGCCTGTTCGAAGAACAGAGAGCTATAGCGATACCCCCGGCATGAGCGTCAGCGTGAGTGTGAGCGTGAAAATGTTAAAGTTTTTGGTGCAAGTTATTTTTTCCTTTCTAATGTTTCTATCTACCACTATTTTTTATACGCCCAATATTTTGTATATATATATATATATATATATATATATATATATATATATATATATATATATATATATATATATATATATATATATATATATATATATATATATATATATATATATATATATACCCCGGTTAGTCCAATATATCCAAAATTTCCACTGGTACCCTGCTGACCACCGGTACCGGTGGCGGTCGTTGGTAACCCGGGCCTCGACCGATCCGTTATGGAAATTCGTTTTGTTGTCCGTATAATGATTTGGCATAGGTTTTTACACCGGGTGCCCTTCCTGACGCAACCCTGGTCGCCTTTTACGACACACAGGGATATGGTACACCTATTCTAACCGGGGCATACACTTCCATGCCTCCATGGAAAGGAAGAAGAAGATATATAAATATATATATACACATACATACATATATATCTTCTTCTTCCTCTTCTTCTTCTTCTTCTTCTTCTTCTTCTTTTTTCGGCTCGCTCCCGTTAGGGGTCGCCACAGCGGATCAACCGTCTCCATATATATATATATATATATATATATATATATATATATATATATATATATATATATATATATACATACATACATATATATCTTCTTCTTCTTCTTCTTCTTCTTCTTCTTCTTCTTTCGGCTCGCTCCCGTTAGGGGTCGCCACAGCGGATCAACCGTCTCCATTTCGCTCTATCCTCCACATCTTCCATTGACACTCCAACCACCCGCATGTCCGCCCTCACCGGATCCATGAACCTCTTCTTTGGCCTTCCTCTTCTCCTCCTGCCCGGCGGCTCCATCTTCAACATCCTTCTCCCGATATACTCCGCTTCCCTCCTGAGCACATGTCCAAACCATCTCAGTCTTGCTTCTCTCACTTTGTCTCCAAACTGTCCTACCTGCGCTGTCCCTCAAAAATACTCATTTCTTATCCTATCCATCCTCGTCAC
>NC_140967.1:56272593-56305093 GCF_056783735.1 Eptatretus burgeri
GACTCTTGGTTGTGAATAGTGCTCCATTGCCCAGTCACTGCTGCTCTGCTGAACACAAAAAAAGAGTGATTTACCAGACGATGATAACTTTTTAGCACATGGCATTACCTCACCGTTCTCCTGAGAATCTCATCTGCAAAGCGCAATGTGAATTGATGCCTCCCCATCCAACATGCCTAAGCTTGGTGTTAGCCTAACAATTAAGGTGGCTGGTTTAAGATCTCAGGCTTTTGAGTTCAAGCCCCTGTCATGCTGTTGATACAACACCAGGTGGGTTGATTCAGCCTGTCATCATCCTTCTGAGGTTGTCAAAACGGAATACCAGCTTACTGGGGTAATAATTGCCATTCAAGTATCCTGTGTTGGAAAAGACTTCACAATGAATCATTTTAAGATTACGCACATCAATCACATTGTAAAGCTGTCATTTTTTGTTTTAAATCTGCCTGTTTACCCCCAAAATGTTAATTACAACTGATCTGTTCTGCTAAAACAATTTAAAAATCTGTGTAATTAAAAAATGGACAGGTGCAGTGTTCAAAGCCAAATGGACTTTTTCAAAGCACATGCTGAAAATGTCGTAAGCTTCTCAAGAAAGGTTACGAATTGTCGTATTCAGTGACTGTTATAAAAGTCACTATTGAGATAGATGAAAGTGCAACTGCCCACTATCTACTGGAGAACAGAAAGAGCACAGGCTGAACTGAACATTTATGAAACCAAGTATCAGCAGCAGCATGGAGTCTCACATAGCAGAAAGGTGTAGAGTCCAATATTGGTTGCTTCACATCATGTATTCGGATTGGATGGCTTGAGGTGGGTTTTCTCCATCGTTACTGAATATCCAGCTCCTTTAGCAGATGGCCAAATTTAAGTAGAATGTAAGAAAAGTAAGCAGCCCATGCCGAAGGAAGTAGTTCAGCATGAAACTGATAGTCGCATCATGGCCAGAACATTTCTGCTCGATGCAATCAGGTAAATCGTTTTCTGAATGATTGCATTGACATGATGCAGACTATTTTTTGCCACCAATATCAATATTATCAGTGAAACAAATTGCACATCAGTCTGACAGGAAGGTGCAGACATAGCACAAGCAGGGCATTGCTTTTGAGCTGTCGATTCCTGGTTTGATTCCCGCCAACTATAAACTCGGATTGGTGCTTCATAGGTGGGGCATTGCTTTACAAACTGTGCCGTCTCTTGGACCGATATCAAGCTGGGTGTCCTGCCTCTTAGCATTAGCTGGCGGCCGTTAAAAAAATCCCATGGTGTTCCATGCAAGGATTAGGCCAGTTGTCACCAGCACCTGGAGCAAATTTCAAATTCTTACCATCTTGAATTCAACTTCAGACTGTTGATTGAAAGACTTGGGCCAAAAACCTTCCCTGGCTAACCCCACAATAAAATGGGAATAATTGAGGCCGTTGTTGAAATGGTCGTAGTCTTCTTCTTCTTGCGTATTCCAGCTGAGCTGCCGGGGTAGCTATCATTTCATGGAAGCATGACTGTGTCGCTGATGCAGTGCCCTTCTACCAGTACACACTGATACTCATTTCGCTGACCTCGGAAGTATGACAGGCTGAGTCAACCCCCTGGTGTATTGATTCAGCGGCCAACCGGGCTTGAACTCAGGACCCCAGGATCCCATGCCACCACCCTAACCACTAAGCCAACACCAGGCTCTCAATGGTCGTCGTAGTAGTCATAGTTGTAGTAGTAAGCAACTCAAACAAATGCATACTTCTCACAACTGTAAATTAGTGTCATGATTTTTGGTGGTATCGAGTAAATCACACTGTATCCGAGAGCAAGAGACTCACTTGGGTCCAGCGTCAGGACCGAAGTAGTCGATGGTCGTTTGCCAAGCATAAAAAGAGATGACAGAGATAACTGCCACACCTGAAAACAAGATACAACGTTTTGTGATTGTTTTGCTTCTTCTGCTTCAAGTGCAAGCACAAATAACTACATTTGAAAACCATCAGCAATATCATCTACACAGTATAATATTACCAGTGGCTCATGATGTTCACACCACCTTCCAAGTCATAAATCATCATCCATTTAACATCAGATTGTATTGCCTGCATATGTTGCAATGTACAAACATTTAAACCAGGCAGAGGTCCAGATGGGAAAATAAACAGACCAATACAAATAGGTTTGATGATTTGTAAAATATCTCAGACAATTTTTTTTTTGGGGGGGGGGGGATTCACAATACTATCTGGCTTGAGTTAGAACAACACACAGTCCTTTGCTACAGATATACAAGATTCTGTAGACAATATATGTAGCTAAGCTTTCCTCTTTTTCCAATTTTGCACTTTGTACCATTGTTTTTCTGCTTACCTGCCAAAATATTCATCATTCCACCGACACCAACAATTCGACCTTTCAGCTTCTCATCACCTCCACTAATTTGAGAGCATTTCAAGCCCATGAGGGCCAGGGCAATTCCAAGTAGGCTCAGTAGCATCCCGACGATCATCATAGCCTGTGATGCTCGTAAATGGGCTGTGGATGGTGAGAAAAATTACATTCGAATAAAAAATTCTGTACATATAATTATTTCAAGATGGTGAATTCAACACACTGGGGGCAGGCAGGATAGCCTAGAGGTACACACACTCATCTCTGAGCTGTCTCACCAGGGTTAGATTCCCGACCCAGCTATCAACTGTAATCCTGGTGTTTCTTTAAAAATGGTATGTGCTGCTGCCTTGCTTGACGCTCAGCATTTAAAAATATATACTATGGATAAACAACCATAGGTTGGCAATAATAGTGCAGGCTTTGATGGGTTTCATGACCTCCTCTTGCAGCAAAGTTCCTCTGAAGGGAACTCATACGAGAACGGCACTCGGTAGAGTGCATACCTCCACCATGCTGAACAGTTTACCTTCTGTGTCCCACTGATAGGCCGGATCTGCATCAGCTTCTGAACCAAAATCGAATTGGCTTGTTCATGTCACCGAACCAACTCATCCACCGAAGGTGAAGGAGGTTATGTTTTCACCCCTTTCTGTCTGTTTGTTTACAAGATAGCTCAAAAAGTTGTGCACGGATTCAGATGAAACTGGGTGGACACATTTGGTGTGTGACAAGAAAGAATTTATTTAATTTTGATGAAGATCATGATCCGGATCTGATGATTTTTTCAGTGATTCTTCACCATTGAGAGATAGGGCCAACCAGAGAGTTGGTGTCAAAGCCACCCAATGCTCGCCTGTTTATACATTTATCGTTTTTAAAAGACTAGTATAATAATATTTTTTTTATAAAGCATTGCAGTGAAGTCTGATCCAAATATTTTTAAACCAATATATGTATTTGTATATTGTAATCAGTAAAAAATAGTGTGGTAGATAAAAACATTAGAAAGGAAATAACTTGCACCAAAAACTTTAACATCATGCTCACGCTCACACCGGGGGCATCGCTATAGCTCTCTGTTCTTCGAACAGGTGAGCTAAAAACGATATATAGCACAATATCTTAAAAATGTATTGGGCCTGATATGTTCTCGTGGATCATGCATTACGTGGTGGATGTGTGCGCTCCACCGAGTGCCGTTCTAGTTTTGTCATAACTCGTCCACAACTTTTTGAAATATGCTATACAAAATTTTTGGCACCATCCCTCAATGGTGAAGAATCACTTAAAAAAATTAGAAAAAACTCTCGTATCCAGATCGGATTCGGATCTTCACCAAAATCTAATCAAGTTGTCCTCGTCACATACCCGACCTGCCCACCTAGTTTGATCTGATTCTGTTCACAACTTTTTTGAGATATCCGGCACACAGAAAGACCGGTTGTGAAAACACCTCTGTTCATCGCAGATGGAAGAGGTAATAACAGAGCAGACCAACCAATATACTTGTGAATGTTTGATTTCATAAGGAACAAACAGACAAACAGGGATGAACACATAACCTCTGTCCACCTTTGATGGTGGAGGTAAAAATAGTAAATTTAACAATGTGTAAGGTCCTTGGTGACATTGGAACCTCATGTTAAGAAGTTAAGTTTCAGGGTCTATTTCTTGCTCACTGCATGCAGGTCTGTCGCCTTATAGGTTGTTGTTGTTGTTGTTGTTGTTTACTGGCTCTATTCTGGTCTTGCTCCTCCTATCCCCTCACTTCTGACCAGCTTGCAGCCAGAAACCTTTTCCTGGTTAACCTTTCCGAGTCTATACTCAGCACTCACCACCATTCTTCCACGCCCCTCTTTGCATGCCTGTATTACTGTCTTGCTGAGTCCATTATTCATAGCTCTTACTTTCTGGACTTTAAGTCTGCTGTCCACCACATATTGTGATCTAATTTCCACTACTAACCTTTGCTCCACCCACTGAGACCCTGTTCTTATCCTTCAACAATTCCTTTCCTTGCACTGTTCTGAATCCGTTTGTTGTCTCACACTGTGTTCCCTTTGCTCCGTTTGATTTGTTTATCCTTTCTGTTCTTCCTATGAACCTCGATTCCTGTATGAAAACATACTTTACTCCCATGAACATGCACAACGAAAGGATATTGGAAAACCTGTTCCATTTCATGCCTGGTGTTGGCTTAATGGTTAAGGTAGTGGGCTTGGGATCCTAGGGTCCTGAGTTCAAATCCCGCTCAGCTGTTGAATTAACACCAGGTGGGGTTGACTCTGCCTGTCATCCTTCCGAGGTCGGCAAAATGAGTGCCAGCATGCTGGTATACTGTGTCGGAGTGGCGACTCGTCCAGGATTGTTCCCAATAGCCAAGGAGACTGCTTCGGCGGCACCAACGCTCTGCACAGAGTATGGTCCTAATGGATGGATGTCCCATTTCGAATCTGATTCAAAAATTGCCTAAACATCTCCACTTACAGAAATGAATAGAGCGATGTTTAAAACATAAACCACCTTGTAGAACTGTGACACAAAACGACTTAAATACCTTTTAATCACAATAATTCAACATTATAAACTCATTGCATCACCTAGAGCAGCATCCATTGATAGAATGTCAGAGGGTATGAAAATATAAGTATGAACAATAGGTGGGAAATGTTTCGGCATATCGCGTGCACTTGAGAGGTGAAATAGATGTCATAAAATATGTCAGCATCAAGTTACTAGCTCACTTGACATTGATGCTGCTGATCCCACTTCTCCACGTCATGCTGTTGATCAGATGCCAGATAATGTTTTGGTGGGATCTTTTCTATGCTTTAGTCGGTGCAAGTCTGAATTCCCTGAAATCATGTGGAGACTTAGAACATTGACAAACAGAATGTCCTAAGTGGGCCAATTTTTTAATTATTGCTGGCCATTCCATTACTCATGTGATTTCTTGCACAATGTTCAGCATGAGGATTCTGGAACTTTGGCGTCGAGAATTATCCAGCATCCGAGTGAAGTCCAGGATTTTGTTGATGTATCAGATTGTTCTAATCCCAAATTTGGAAGTTCAATGATGTCTGTGCATCCACCAAAACAGGTGCCATTTCAGACTACAAGTGACCCCCTTTCCGAAGTTGATAATGTACGATGTTACATTGCGCAAACTGTTTTCCAGGGGTCTGCTAGACTGAAATATGTCATTCATTCATGGACCAATACAATCTGGATAAATCAGTGAATGTTGCAGGCACCTGTTGTTGGAGCTGCCAATTCTGGTGATTTCAGAAACAGCTCAGCCCGACACAGCCATGTTATGGGGTCAGTTATGGAGCTGTTACCGACTATCTGGATATTCGACCAAATGCATGTAACCTGTTCCTTATTGTCTGATCACTTGTAATGACCCCAGTGGCTGTTCTGAAGTAGATTTTTAGCCCATATACAGTGGATTGACGATTCCTCAATGGCATGTTTTGAAGATATCAATCATCTCCTTGAGTGATTGGCCTCCTGTAGCATTGATCAGAATGCCATAAACAACCTCGTAACCTGACACCCTCTCCTTAACCTGCAATCACAGAAGGGGATGCACCACACTGGCGAGATACACATCTCTACGTAGACCCATATTCCAACATTTGAACAGCTCTGACCATCTGCAATGGGTCAACTTAGGTATCAGCATTACCCCCCCCCCCCTCCTTGGCATTTCTAAATGTTCCCAATTGCCAAACGTTATTAGTAATGATCTTATTGTTAAATAGGAATAACCTCTCCTTCCACTGAGATGCTGATTGGGAATAGAGCTTAAGATGGCAGGAGGATGAGGGAAGAGAAAGACTACTTGTTCATGAAAACGAAGTACAAGCAAGAGAAGTGAAGGATCAAAAGTAGGAGTTTGATATGCTTCACGGGGGACTGCTTTTAAAAGATGTATCATACCTGGCAGTCCAATGACGGTGTAGTGAAAACGACATTGACTCGCACCCAAAGAATTCCCGGCACAGTTCACCCAGAGACCTTGGTACATGAACGTTACAACCACGACAGCGGAGCCCCGACTGGTGATCTTCCACTCAGGGTGTCCCATTGTGATGGTGAACCCTACGAGTGCTATGAAGCAGATGCCACAGGCAAAAATCTGGCATGACGAGCTCACCATGACATTCACGACACGCAATGCAACACAGGAAGAATCTTAAAGCGCCTTGTTTTACTCTTCGTAGTCTTGATGCTTCCGTTTTCTGCAAAGACACATCAACATAAACAGTAGACCAGAACCATTCCAACGACCACCGTTTTGAATGTCCATGCCAATGTTCATATATAGGAGATTGAGAATCATCAAAGGTGTCAACTTGGCAGCACATAGAGACCAGAGCAGGAAAAGCAGGCTAGTTGGGTGATGAAATGATGGTCTGATAGCAACATATCAATTCTCCAACAGAAGATGTATCTCGAGAAGCATAGAATCCGCGTCCTTAAACCCTTAGCTCGACTTGAATCTCAAATGGATATCCAAACTTAAACGATTTTAGTGTTCCAATTACAAATCTTGCAATGAGATCATCTGCAGATTATCGTAACCCAATAAATGCATTGTCCACAATATAAATGCCTATAGCATACAGTAGTTTTGCAGAAAGGCCACCTATTTATGAGGTACACACAGGGTCAGCGGGGCGTTGTGAAGGTACGAACAAAGATCGTCGATTTTATAGGGCATGAGCATTCCATTTGCGCCGTTTTCAATCTGAATGTTATTTTTTCCGACCATCATTTTGTGTGCGACATGTATCTGCTACTTTGTATAATTGCTGGGAGAGTAACTCTGTCGCTGATGCAGTGCCCTCTTTATCTCAGAGCAGGAGTTTGGAATTTGGCCAGGGTGTCAGTAATAACTCGCCTATTCTTCACGAAGGACACCATGGGATCCTTACGATCCACCAACTAATGCCAGCAGACAGGACACTCGGTTTCACATTCATTTGACGGACAGCACACACAATGATGAGTCGCCCTGCCTGCGAAACACCAGGATGACAGTTTATAACTGGGTCCGGATTCAAACTCAGGTTAGAGAGCTCAGAAGTGAGTGCAAGTACCCATTGGCTCGGCTGCGAACCCCCATTTGTGATGTAATTTGTGTTTATTGAAATCACACGTCATAATACGTGTTATTTCATGGGTGTGTTAGAAGTCTGTCATTTATAAACATCACAAAGTTGTGGAAAACTAATTCTATCAACTCCGTCGAAGGCATGCAATCTTGGAATGATCCATCAGCCCAAGGCCAATTTGAGGGATGATCAATAAATTATTTATTTCATTTACTGGTTTTGCCCACTTAGCGAAATACTCACCTGGAAGGCTCGCTTGGCTGTTTCAGGTGGGGACGTTTCATTCACTTTTATATTTGAACTTTCGCATGAGAATAGCAAGAATATCAAAACATGAATTGTATTGAAATCTCGGAAGGAAATTTCTAAGTTTGTTTTTGCATCGTTTGTTTATTGATGCTCATTCAGCATTTGGCACAGTTATACAAATGAAGGAACAAGCTTGTGAGGCTGATTCATTACATAATGATCAATGAAATGTTGTTTTTTTTTAAATTGCTAACTTACAGGTAGTGGACAAAAAAATGGAAACACTTGGGTAATGATGGACACCAAGCAACAGCTTCCACATAGTTGTGGCCCATGCTTTAACAAAGCAAATAACATCCCAGCATACTTAGGGTCATGTCTAAAAATGTGGTACAGGCCTGGTTGCCTATAATTATGGCTGGTATGGCTATAAGAAGAGACCCCCCCCTCCCCATCCCCATACCCCAATTATAGAACACTATGGTCGTACAATGGTTTGATGAGCATGACATTGATGTTATCCATATGTCATGGCCTTCTTAGTCACCAGATCTGAACCCAATGGAGCATTTATGGGATATTCCGGAACGACGCCTAAGACAGTGTTTTCTACCGACATGTAACAGGTGTGAGTTGATTGACTTTCTCGTGGATGAATGGTGCCGGGTCCCTCCTGCAGAATTCCAGACGCTGGTAGACTCTATGCCACAGCATATACAGGCTGCACATGATGGCCCAATGCCCTATTAAGTGACTTCACATTGGTGTTTCCTGGTTTTTTGTTCACTATACCTGGTACCGTGTCCTCTGTTCAATTACTGGAAACAAATACTATACTTTGTTTGACCTGCACTATCGTTTTGACCCAAATATTTAATCATTTTGATCAAATTCTCTTGTCAATAATAACTTTAACTCCTCACTAGCAAATCATTTTTCGTAAACCAACACTTTAGAGAAAATATTTTGATCATTTGCAATGTACCGAAAAAGTTGAGAACAGTGTATTGTCATCTAAGAAAATGAAGAATTCAACAATAACATCGGTATTTTCAAAAGCACGTTACTCTCATTGACCATCCTTGTGTCTGGTTGCTTATTTGATCAATCCAGTCACTAGCTTTCTATTATGTGGATAATCGCAATAGTTTGCTAGTCAAAGGAGAAAACAGACAGAAAGCAAGTGACACAAGATTGTTTTGGGTATGTCGGGAGACAGCAAAGTGGGTAGGTGTCCAATAGATGGGTACGTGGAAATACTATACAGTATATAGTATGGAGTGAGGCATAGTTTATGGAGAAAATCGTTATAAGCATGAGGCACCAAAAACATTGTGTGCAGTCCGACTCATGTATGCGCTTTATCTTTGGTGGTGACACAATAAAATGGCGACATGTTGTAAATTTGCGTCTAAAAATGATTTATTCAAATTATGATAAAGAAAAGGAAGACCAAGAAGGAACCCAAATAAGTAAAGAGCAAAGATGGAGTCATCAGAAGGAACCAGGATAGGATTCGGGTTTCAGCCGCTACTCCGCAACTCTCAAACCCATCCAGGTGCTGTTTTTTTTTTTGCACATTTGCATGCACGTGGTAGGGTCACATGTTTGGGGTAGGAGAGGGTGCAAGAGGGGTGGTGAGGATGTGGGAGGACAGATTTTTCAGCTACCTAATTTAGAGCCAAATATTATTTTTAACAAAAGAAAGACCAGAAAAATAAGAGGCTTCCCAAGGGAGACTCCATCCTTCCTTGTGACGACAGATAGATGACAATGCACAATGTGTTTTGTTACAATCTTGAATTTAACAAAATTAAAATTTTCCAATAACAAGACACCCACCTTTTTACATCTGCCCACCAACAAGTTGCGTGTGTCAAAAGGACAAATTGATTCGATTATGGTGAAGATCCGGATCTGGATCCGACTACTACAATCTTTTACATGATTCTTCAGCATTTTGAGAAAGGGCCAAAAATTATATGTAGCACGATATCTCAAAAGGTTGTGAACGGATTTCGACGAAACTTGGTGGACAGGTTGGGTGTGATGGAAGGACAAACTGATTAGATTTCAGTGAAGATCTGGATACGGATCCGCATACTAGAATTTTTTAATGATTCATCATCACTTAGAGATTGGGCCAAAAACTAGAAAGCACGATATCTCAAAAAGTTGTGGACGGGTTCCGACTAAACTTGGTGGATCAGTTGGTTAGGTGACAAGAACAAGCTGATCATATCTTAGTTCAGGTCTGAATACAGATCGGGCCTATCAGTGAGAAACAAAACCTAAACAAATCAGCCTGGCAGTGATATGTGCTCTACCGAGTGCCCTTTCAGCTTATTCTGTTTTCGACTTTACCAATTTCAGCACCTTACGGACATTTGTTGCTGGAAATTTGTTATACAGTGTCCTGGGTGACCAGCTCTCAAGAACAAAAAGAAAAAAGGGACATGGGTTGGGGTCAAGGGGCCACTGTAGGTGTAGGTCAGGGAGCGAAACCCCATGAAGCAATGAAGTTTTAACGACTTAAATAAACTAGGATATTTTAACAATTTAAATGTATAGCCTGGTGTTGGCTTAGTGGTTGGGGTGGTGGCTTGGGATCCTCAGGGTCCTGAGAGGTCCTGAGATCGAGCCCCGCTGGCCACTGAATTACCATAAGGGGGGTTGACTCAGCCTGTCATCCTTCCGAGGTCAGCGAAATGAGCACCAGAATACTGGTAATTATCCCTGTGTGTCGAAGGCAATTGAAGGGTTGGCATCAGGAAGGGCATCCTGCCATAAAAAAACATTGCCATAAGAAAAGGGTACCATGATTGGAGCCTGCAAAAAGCTGACCCCTGCTCACGGAAAAAGGCTTTATTTATTTTGTGTGATGATTTTAACAATTTAAATATTCTTCCAGAACATGTTAAAATCACAAAGTGTATGTACAGGCCAGCTAAGTCATTGCAATTGGAACCACGACCAAAGTATTGAGAATGAGAGGGAAATGGGGTCCCAGGAGGTTATGAAAGGGGATATTTGACACTTTGGTGTAAAGAGGGATGATCCCGGAAAGTAAGGGATGACTGGTTACAGTGCTCCTCTATGCTAGCTACAAATACATAAAACCAGAAATATAACCAAAACAAACAAGCCAAGACTACGATAAAGATAGGGAGAAAAAAATGTACAACATAGTAATAGGCCATGGGCTATTGGGGGTCCAAATGCACCCCCCTCAATATTAGGTTTATTTGCGATTTTTATTCAACCCTGGGTCTATTGAGTTGGAAAAATGATGTTAACAGGAAAAAACTTGGGTCTCAAGATACCCCCCATTGAGTTTTTGTTTATGCCCATTTTTCTAACCGTGGGTAGTGAATTAGGGGTGGGGAAAATTGAAATGGCTGTAATTTTGCAACCAATCATTGCAGAATAACAAATGGTGTTATTCTGCAATGATTATTATTATTCTGTTATTCTGCCTTAAGGCCCGGTCACACCTTGACGTTTTAGCCAACGTATGCCGATTTTTGAAGTTTTTTTCTAAAACGCTCGCACACGTTGAATACGTTATGGGTAAGTTTCGATAACATTGAGAGCACGCTGAAAAACACTGCCATACGTTGTTGTACGCTGGCTTTAAACGTTGTACTTTTCGGTTGTCCTCAAATTTTTTCATGCTTGAAATTTCACGACGTATGCCGGCGTATGACTCACACGTTCCGCTACGCTGGCCACAAGTTGTATGCACGGTCTGCGATCGTTGACAGACGTCAACACATGCTACTTGTAAGTTAATCATAAGTTGAGACACGCCGAGGTAATGTTTAGCGTACCCGAAACTTATTTCCTACCTATGATTAACGTGTTGTTGGCACGTTACGCGATCGTTGCCACACATCGACAGACGTTACTTTTAAGTTACTCATAGGCTTAAAGACGTCGGTATAATGGATCGTCCTTGCGTCAGCGTCCACGGCCACGGCCAGGACACTTATTTGCAGCATTCTTCTAACTTTTCTTCGGCATGATGAGGATGTTCACACTTCGATGTCTAGCTTGGCTATGATTCCAATTGTCCATCGGCAGCGTCTATCTAAAATAGTCGAGTTTGAGCGTTTTAACACGTTCAGAAGAAACGCTTCAAATTTCAAAACCCCAGCGTCAAAAAACAAAGGCGAGTGACAGCAATTTAAATCGTTCATTGTAAACAATGAAAATAGCTGACTAGTACCGTTTAAAAGTCGTTGAGTGTAAAAAAAATCCAATTGTTGAGCGCAAGCGTCTACTTTCAATAGTGGGGTTTGAGCGATTTAACACGTTCAATAGAAACGATTAAAATTTCCGAGCGCCAGCGTCAAAAAACAAAGGCGAGTGACAGCAATTTAAATCGTTCATTGTAAACAATGAAAATAGCTGAGTGGTACCGTTTAAAAGTCGTTGAGTGTAAAAAAAAATCCAATTGTTGAGCGCAAGCGTCTACTTTCAATAGTGGAGATGCAGCCATTTAAATCGTTGAGTGGCAGCCTATGAACCTACCCGTGGACACGCGGACGCAAGGACGATCCATCATAACCCACACCCTCCCCCTCACACCCACCTACTACTGCCAACATGAACAAACTACTACTAATACTAATACTAATACTAATACTAATACTGATACTGATACTGATACTGATACTGATACTGCTGACATGGACATTGACTCAAAAAGGAACTCGAAAACACTATTGGGTTCCCCTTTTATGAGCAGCATTTTTATATACCAATTCCCAAAACTGCTGGGAACACGTCTTTATATGGCAGTTGTAACCTAGAAACACGTTCATTTATTTTTTTTGTCGACCGGAAGACGTCATTGGAATACGTCTACATACGTCGATGTGTGTTGGGACTACGTAAAGAATTGGTTCAAAGCACGTCAAACACAAGTTAGAAATAAGTTTCACGTAAAAAAGACATTACCGCGACGTGTTTCGACTTATGAGTAGCTTATAAGTAGCCTTTCTGGACGTGTGTAAGCGTCCACATATCGTGTGTAAAACTTATCCCCATCGCATGCGGAACGTGTGTCATACGCCGAGTACGTCGTAAAATTTTGAACATGTTTAAAATTTCTTGACGTACTCTACTTACTACGACGTATGATAGCGTACTTTAGCGTTCTACTCGCGCATACCAAACTTACCCATACCGTATTTGACGTGCCCCCAACGTTTTAGACACATTTTTTGTTACGTCGGCATACGCTGGCAAGATCGCCAAGGTGTGACCGCGATGTTGTCACTTCCATTTCTACGGCAGTTATGATTCGAATCGTTGTGCGTCAGCCTTTTTTATAGGCTACGTCACGACATCGTCGGCGATGCGTGCAACGCGCTATGCCTAAGTTAGACTATCGTTGGGCATCGGTTGTGTAGGCCGACAACAGGTTCAGCATTCGTTGGTATAAGTTATCTATAACACAACGAAACGTTCTATGTTGTTACCAATGCGTTATACATAAGACCAAGTCGCTATGAATACATCTGAATCTTTAAAAAAAAAACATCAAAAGTTCAACGTAAGCCAGCGTTTTACATACATTTTAACACGTTGCCATCGCTGGCTAAAACGTCAAGGTGTGACCGGGCCTTTAGCTCGGCCTACAATTCGATGTTTCGCTTATGTAAATGCATTCAGTAAATAGGTCAACAGAGGTCAAAAGGTCATCATCAGTGGTAAAAAGCGCCCCAAGGA
Organism: Eptatretus burgeri; assembly: GCF_056783735.1. Classification (NCBI taxonomy): domain Eukaryota; kingdom Metazoa; phylum Chordata; class Myxini; order Myxiniformes; family Myxinidae; genus Eptatretus; species Eptatretus burgeri. Next base: position 56,286,081 of record NC_140967.1, read on the forward strand.
CTGGAAACTGTTTCTCGCCAATTCTTGAGAACAAGATGCAGTTCATTCAGGTTTTGCTGACAACTTGGAGCAGTGATGCATCAGCCGATATTCTCAATGGTCATGAGGTAGTACTCATTTGTGAAGGACTGGCCTATCAGTCAACATCGGATGGACAAACTACGAAGTGCCAGGAGATCCAGTCTTTCGCATCCTCACAAGAGGAAACTGATTCTCAGGTGATCTTGTACTGCATGTATGCCAAGGACAGGAGGTTCAAATTTGTTCACGTGAGGAGTCCCAATTCAGACATTTTCTTCATCCTACTCCATTACGTGAGATACTTGGAAGGAATCCATATTCTATTTGAAACGGGCAAGGGCAGCACGAGGCGCTGTATCGATGTGACGAAGTTGGCTGTCTCACACATCTCTCTTTTGTACTGCACTGCTAGGCCGACATGTGCTCACGGGTTGTGACAGTACCAGCGCCTTTAAAGGCAAAGGAAATTTGAAGGGAATATAAGGCATTGAAACAGACTAGTACATGCCCATACGTGCGTGCCCCAATGTGCATGGCCGTACGTGCAAAAAAAAAAACTTTCAAACCGCGTGCCAGAAACTAGCACACAGGCCGTTCCTTCACTCGCGCGTGCCCATACGTGCCCATACGTGTGTGTGGCCGTACGTGCAAACCAAAAATAATAATAATAAAAAACTTTCAAACAACCACACAGGCCGTTCCTTCGCTCTCGTAAATGACGACTGGATTGGGGCATTGTGCTTATCTATAAATGCACATAAGAAATCGAGAAATTATTAGAATACACGAAGTCATCACTATCCGGAAGTGGTGCGTGCCTGTATGGAATGTTCACATGCATTCCACGAATTATAATTCGTTTTATTATAATTATAATTATAATAAATTATAATTCGTGATAATTATCGCTTGCATTGAAGTAACAACTGCTCTGATAATTCCACACACAGAGTAAATTAAAATCTAAATTAAAATCAAGTTTACCTCCCTGTCTTTGCTTGCCATGACATTCGCTGCCATTGACCATTGCCACTCCTATGCCACGGCAACTAAGGCGTCCTTTCCCCATCGGCCACGCCTATGCAGCAACATGTCTTGTCATTGGTTTGGTAAATAAATGGCCATAACTTGGGAAGCACTTGTCCGTTTAATATCAAACCTTGAAAAGGCACATACTCAGGTCCCCAGCAATATAGCTGGCAAGTTTCAATTAGATCGGACCAGTGGTTGTTTGGAAACGGCGGTCACACACACACACACACACACACACACACACACACACACACACACACACACACACACACACACACACACACACACACACACACACACACACACACACACACACACACACACACACACACACACTGCTGGAATTATAGATAGATCGACATGTGTATATATATATATATATATATATATATATATATATATATATATATATATATATATATATATATATATATATATATATATATATATATATATATATATATATATATATATATATATATATATATATATATATATATATATATATATATATATATATATATATATGTATATGTATATATATATATATATATATATATATATATATATATATATATATATCTTCTTCTTTCGGATGCTCCCGTTGGGGGTCGCCACAACGGATCATCCGTATGATCCGCATAGTGATTTGGCACATGTTTTACGCCGCATGCCCTTCCTGACGCAACCCTGGTCGCCTCTTACTACACAGGGATATGGTACACCTATTTTAACCAGGGTATACACCGGCCCAGTATAATGGTACTCATTTCGCCGACCTCGGAAGGATGACAGGCCGAGCCAACCCCCTGGTGTATTAATTCAGTGGCCTATCGGGGCTTGAACTCAGGACCTTTTGGATCCCAAGCCGCTGCCCTAACCACTGCGCCAACACCAGGCTTCTTATACATATACATATATATATATATATATATATATATATATATATATATATATATATATATATACATATATACATATATACATATATATATATATACATATATACATATACATATACATATATATATATATATATATATATATATATATATATATATATATATATATATATATATATATATATATATATATATATATATATATATATATATATATATATATATATATATATATATATATATATATATATATATATATATATATATATATATATATATATATATATATATATATATATATATTTATACATATATTTATTTATTTAAATGTAAATTTATTTATATATATTCATATATATATATATATTTTTTTTTTTAATGCATTATATATATATTTATTTATTTAAATGTAAATTTATTTATATATATATTCATATATATATATATATATTTTTTTTAATGCATTATATATATATATATATATATATATATATATATATATATGCATGTTTATTAATATGTATTTGTATTTATATGTCTATATTCATTTATATATATTTATATGTATTTTTATATATTTATATGTATATTTATATATATATATATATATATATATATATATATATATATATATATATTTATATATATATATATATACACAGTATATATATATAAATATATTTATATATAAATATAAATATACATATATTTATATGCATATTTTTTATATATATATATATATATATATATATATATATATATATATATATATATATATATATATATATATATTTATATACCCGGTGTAGTGGTGTGCGCCCGTCATCCGGCTACTCGGAGACTTGGGTTGGAGGATCGCTTGAGGACGGGAGCTCTGCACTGGGCCACGCTATCAGAGAGTGTAGGGCAGCCCGGAATCATGGCGAAACCCAATCCATATCCCTGTGTCGTAAGAGGCGACCAGGGTTGCGTCAGGAAAGGCACCGGTGTAAAACCTGTGCCAAATCAGTATGCGGATCATAACTGATGTTCCGCTGTTAGTGGCGACCCCTAACGGGAGCAGCCGAAAGAAGAAGATATATATTTATATGTATATATTTATTTTTATATATATGTATATATACAGTAGACTAGGCGTAAGTCGTCACCATCGGGACCGAGAAAATAGTGACGACTTAGAAATGTGACGACTTACGCGTATGCGAACATTCATGATGACTGTGGGGTGAAGGATGAAGTCGCACGTGGCCTGGACACATATGTGTGAGAGCCGGCTATTGTACCAAAAGGAAAACACAATCCTCGGGGCACAGGTGGGGGTGAGTTGGTGAGTTGGAAAGTGATCAAGCAAAGATGGAATTCATGAATCAGTTTATCAAAAGTAAAGATAATGAACAACTCTGTAAGACAACTCGTATACCATCGGTGATGGTATGGTGACAAATTACATGACACACAGTCATCGTGGTGATGATTACCACTCAATGCCTATGTGTAAGTGAGTGCGGTAATGTACAAAACAAGCCAATATAAAACCATGATCGGACTTCAACACGAAGCTCGATCGATCATTTACTTCTTCGCGAAGTAATCCGTTATGTTTGACTGCCTCAAACTCTTGGGCATCTGGTGCATGAGAAAGGATTCAAACCGGTCATTGTATTCCATGATGTTGGCTGGGCAATCCTCCACCGAAAGACAGTATCGGCCGAATATTTGGCCGAATCGGCTGAAACCGAATATTTGGCTGAGCCGACATTTGCCGAAACCAGATGATGAGCGTGTCATCGACATCTTCAAAGGACACACATTTCACGCATTTCACACTTCCCACCGGCCTCACGATCTTCTCCACTTGTCCAAATATCTTGCCTTATTCTTCAAGATATTGTTCAATGTCTGCCGTTTGATGTCCAACTTCTCAGCTATGTCTGTTTTCTTCATCAGTGGATTTGCCTCGCAAAACTGGATAATGTCGTATTTTTCTTGGTAGGTTTCAGTTGTAAGCTTACGCTTAGTCGCCATTGTCCTTCCTTCAGTGCGATCAACGTGTGTATGCAGTTATAAATAGCCTATCACTGGCGGTGTACACCAATGAACGAGCATCACGATTCCATGAAATTGGGCTTCTCATGAGGCAGCAGTTCCGTGTGACGAGTTAGGAGTGGTAATTTACTTGAGTTTCCATTACGTGGGAATGGACAACATCTGACGACTTAGACGAAGTGACGACTTAGAGATGACGACTTACAGAGGGATGACCCTTTATTCAAAGGGATTTAACATGAGATAAATTCGGGACTTTTTGATGCTGCCGACTTCGGCAAAGTGACGAGTTACACGCTGCCGACTTACACCTAGTCTACTGTGTGTGTGTGTATATATATATATATATATATATATATATATATATATATATATATATATATATATATATATATATATATATATTAATATATATATTCATATATATATATAAATATATATATATATATATATATATATATATATATATATATATATATATATATATATTTCTACTGGGCATAGCAGCGTGCACCTGTAATCCGGCTACTTGGAGGCTTAGGTTGGAGGATCGCTTGAGGACGGGAGCTCGGTACTGGGCCATGCTATGAGAGAGTGTAGGGCAGCCCAGAATAATGGCGAAACCCAATCCTTATCCCTGTGTCGTAAGAGGTGACCAGGGTTGCGTCAGGAAGGGCATCCGGTGTAAAACCTATGCTAAATCAGTATGCGGATCATAACAGATGATCCGCTGTGGCGACCCCTAACGGGAGCAGCCGAAAGAAGAACAACAACATATATGTATATTTATATATATATATTTTTTTTATATGTGTATTTATTTATACTCGTGCGGGCCCGAACGGGCGTGGCCATACGTGCAAAAAAAAAAAAAACTTTCAAACCACGTGCCAGAAACAACAACCACACAGGCCGTTCCTTCGCTCTCGCGTGCCCGAACGTGCGTGCCCGTATGTGTGTGGCCGTACATGCAAAAAAAATAATAATATAAAAAGCAGAAGAAGAATTGTGATGTCAATCGTGATGTCATAGCACCGTGTCCTGTCATTGGTTTGGTAAATAAATGGCCATAACTTGGGAACCACTAGTCCGATTAATATCAAACCTTGAAAAGGCAAATACTCAGGTTCCCAGAAATATACCTGGCCTGTTTCAATTAGATCGGACCAGTGGTTGTCGAGAAACAGCAGTCGCAGACAGACATACAGACACACACACAGAGATTGCTGGAATTATAGATTGATTTATGTATATATATTGTATGTATGTATGTATATATATATATATATATATATATATATATATATATATATATATATATATATATATATATATATATATATATATATATATATATATATATATTGTTACAGTTGTGGAAATTCACAGAACACCAGTCAGGTTCCCCAGATGTCAGTTATTTCGGTAAGTGTGTGTTCCAGGTAGAATTCCCCACCGGTGTATAACGGGCTGTGCATCTTTGAGTTAGCCGTTATTCTTTTTCTCTATTTTATTTCAAACAAACAGCATTTCTTCAACAACACTATTACAACCACGCCACCTCCACCACCACAACAGCATCTCAACAACAACGCCATCCCCACCACAGCGCCAACCACACTGCAACCACGATGTCTCAACAACCTCGTCAATCTCCACAACACAGCGACCCTCCTCTACAAACAAAAACACCACTCCCAGAAAGCCACCCGAAGAAGGAAACAGAAATGACGGTTATTACAACAACAACAACAACAACAACAACAACAACAACAACAACAGAGGCAAGCCGATGACTCCTGGGATTCCGATGAGAATCGTTCTAGAGAGTAACCATGAAAAATATGCTTTTGCCTCATAACGTCACCAAATGACGTCATAATGTCTCAAACTTGACATATCTATAAAGCACTCATCGAGGTGTTCAATTTGAGGTACGACACAATATGGTTCCTAAAACTTGAAAATTTGACCTTGGGGTCAAATATGTTTGACCTCAGGCGCTAACCATGAAGGTCAAGGCCAATCGCCACCAAAAATTAATGAGCAGAGCGCCAGACCATGAACTATATTTCCATGAAGTTTGAAGACGATCCGATCAAAATTACTAAAAAAATAAGGGTTTCGTCGACTTCCCCGATTTGCGACAAAGTGACCTTGACCTTTGACCTTGACCTTCAAAATTTTGTGCGCTGAAAGGGACCTCTATAGGCCTCTGATATGCGAAGTTACAAAAATTTCCAATGATAACTGCGCTCTGCAGAATTTTTTATACGTGATTACAGACAAACAAACAAACAAAAAAAAACATACAAGCTGACTAACATATCTTGCAAAAACTTCGTTTTGGCAAGATAAAAACTTTCAAACCGTGAGCCAGAAACAACAACCACACAGGCCATTCCTGCGCTCTCTTGTGCCCGTAAGTGCAACCCTCCCCCAAAAAAAAACAACAACAAAAAATTTTCAAACAAACACACAGGCCGTTCCTTCCCTCTCGTAAACGATGACTGGATTGGGGCATTGTGTTTATCTATAAATGCGCATAAGAAATCGAGAAATTATTAGAATACATTTAGTCATCACTATCCGGAAGTGGTGTGCTCCGTACGGAATGTTCACATGCATTCCACGAATTATCGCTTGCATTGAAGTAACAACTGCTGTGATGGGACTAACACACACACACACACACACACACACACACACACACACACACACACACACACACACACACACACACACACAAACACACACACACACACACAAACACACACACTTAATTAAAATCAAAATTAAAACCAAGTTTACCTTCCTGTCTTTGCTTGCCATGACATTTGCTGCCATTAACCATTGGCACTCCTACGCCACGGTAAATAAGGCACTGATCCCCATCGTAACCGGCACGGCACGTGACGTTATCGTCGGCCATCGTCATCCGCAGCCACCCCTACACAGCAACGTGTCCTTTCATTGGTTTGGTAAATAAATGGCGATAATTGGGAATCACTTTTCCAATTAATATCAAACCTTGAAAAGGCACATCCTCATGTCCCCAGCAATATACCTGGCAAGTTTCAATTAGATCGGACTAGTGGTTGTCGAGAAACAGCGGTCACAGACACACACACACACACACACACACACACACACACACACACACACACACACACACACACACACACACACACACAGCTGGAATTATAGATAGATGAATCATTTCAGAGGGCATTCTCCAAATTGGGTGATTCTTGAGAAGTGGATGAAAAGGTGATGAAGGAGTTGAAACGGTTTACTTCTATTCTATAATGGTAACAGCTGGAATGCTGTATGGCCACAAAAGGTCAAAACGAATGAATGAACTCCGATTCAAAGCCATGCAAGGAAAGTGCGGCAGAAAGAACCGTTTTTACAGCCATTTTTCCCTGCTGTGCAGGGGTTGGGCTTTTTCTTGAGGCAATGTTTTATGGCCGGATGCCCTTCCTGACGCCAACCCTGGTCGCCTCTTACGACACACAGGGATATGGTACACCTATTCTAACCGGGGCATACACCGGGACCAGTACACTGGTACTCATTTCGACGACCTCGGAAGGATGACAGGCTGAGTCAACCCCCTGGTGTTAATTCAGTAGCCAACGGGGCTTGAACTCAGGACCCTGGGATCCCAAGCCACCACCCTAACCACTAAGCCAACACCAGTCTTTGCGGCAGAAAGAACGTCCTCAGCAAATCCAGCCATTTTGATCTGACCACACTGCCACCGTGTCGACGCGCCCATGAGCAGCATTGTGTGTCGGTGCAACTACCAGGTTAGGATATGGAAGCGGGCGCATGTTGCAGAGCCTTCTGTTCCCAACCCAAACGACGGGCTTGGGTGGACGTTTGAAACCGGGATCATGCAGCCAAAGTGGACTGATGGTGAGATGATGCCACGGCAGTTGGTGGACATTCTCAAGGAAACGATTGAGAACGACATGGACGAATCAGATTGTGACAGTGAACTCGATGAAAGTGACCTCATTGAAGGAATGGGATCAGATAGTGATGGTGAAAGTGACAGTGATGCCTGAAGCGGTGACCGTAGGCAGGATTTATAAGACATTGGTGAGGTGAACACTGCTTTATCATGATGAATTCAGTCAATCTGATAAATAGTACCAATGTTAAAATGGGTTAAAAAGGCTTACAATTTCATGTGCTGTTGTAGGTGTTGGTATGTATAAGTTCGTCCAACGGAAAATACAATCCACAGTTGTATTGCAAAATGGATGTGGCCTTTTAACCTCGGATGATGTCACTGATGACGTAATCGGGCATTGGAATGCATCTCAGGGTAGGAATCGTCAATACCAATATTTTGATCCCAAATTTGTCAAAATTGGATCGTTTCAAGTGACGAAATTAGACTTGATTGGGTTTGTGCAATTTTGCATGCTTTTTGGCGGAAAAACGCCCATGTTAAAAAATGGGTCCAAAACCGTTGTACACCGTGGCTTAAGAAATAAGAGCATCCACATTTTCAAACTTATAATCAACTTGGGTACCGATTGGCTTCCATTTGAACCCATTTTGGCTGAGAAATTCCCTTTGGAATGGTATGAGTGATGAATTTTCTGAGAAGGGGTGTGATTTTATGCAGGGGTCAAATTTCGTGACTTTTTGACCTCTGTTGACCTATTTACTGAATGCATTTGCATAAGCGAAACATCGAATTGTAGACCTAGCCAAGGCCAACATTTTAATCAGTCAATTGTTATTCTACAATGATTGGTTGCAAAATTACAGCCATTTCAATTTCCCCTCCTATTCACTACCCACGGTTAGAAAAATCGGCATAAACAAAAAGTCCATGGGGGGTATCTTGAGACCCAAGTTTTTTCCTGTTAACATCATTTTTGCAACTCAATAGACCCAGGTTTGCATAAAAATGGCAAAGAAACCTAAAAGTGAGGGGGGTGCATGTGGACCCCCTCGAGCCCATGGCCTATAATGTTACAGTTTCTTTGCATTTGGTGTCAGGTTCAGGCAAGGAATTCCCTCTGATTAATCTTCAAATGGGATAAAGACGACGGGTCATTAAAAACTTTTACTTACCACCTGCTAAAAGTGGCGAATCACATCCAACCATGAGGTTAGCCACTGTTCGGGATCCATTCGTGTCCGGGTGGAGTCATTGTTTCATTGTGTGTCCTTTTTATTATGTATCGCTGTTCCATTTATTATCCATTTAATGTTGTAACAGAACAAACATCGAAATATTTTTTGTTTTTACATTTAAAAAATTTGAAGCACTCGGAACCCGATTTCTAAACGAAGAATTAAGAACTCGATCCACAAAGGTTGTGGGCTCCAAAAAGTCAAGACCACCACCTTACCCTCTCCTTTACCTTTTCGAAGAAGGGTGAGTGAAATACCTGAAGTTAACGATTTATACCTTAATTTTATGTCTTTCTCCATGGATATTAGACCAAAACCAAATCTAAACATCACAAAACACCTAAGGCCATGTAGTTGTAAACTTCGAAGACATGTTGATCTGAACCGTCTCTCTCTTTTTCCAAAGTCTGTTCCACGTTCCCTTTCCTTTTAAATCTTGGATCAGCCCCTCTTTAACAAAATACATCAAAGAAGTCGACACACCATAATCCGCAATTCACACCTGTACAATGCAAATCCAATGTGGTTCAAGCACATCAATTTTCATCGACAAAAATAAAACTCGCATCGAATCTCTCTGACTACCCGAGACTCTGCGTGTTCATTGACCTTTACCTGCTTGTGAAGCGGTAGAAATCGAGTTGGAGCCAAAAGGTGAAAATGTCGAGAAGAAAGAAACGCGAAAAAAGACGCAAGATGACAAAAAAACGAAGTGCGGACTGAAAACGAGAGGATCGGTGTTGTCGGAGATCATGAATACGACGAGAGATGGAAGTAAGAATGAGTGAACGCAAGAGGCGCCACTACCTGCGCTCGTGACCGAAACAACACCTGCGCTCTCGTGCTCTCAACCTGGCTCCACCCCCGTTCTCCTCCATCCCACTGGTGCGCAGGTAGGTATGCAGCACCCACCCCAGGTATGCAGCACCCACCCCAGGTATGCAGCACCCACCACATTAGTGGACCTCTCCTTTCCGTTCGGTACTCTAAATCGTACTCGTTTTATGGCTGTGCTCCTTGTTACCTCCGCCACCGAAGGTGGAAGGAGGTTAGGTTTTCACTCCTGTCTGTCTGTTTGTTTGTTTGAGTACAGGATAGCTCAAAAAGTTCTCGACGGATCCGGATAAAATTTGATGGACATTTAATTTTTTTAAGTGATTCTTCACCATTGAGAGATTGGGCTAAAAACGATATATTTATTGGGCCTGATATATTCTGTTGGATCAGGAATTGCACAGTGGGGGTATGCACTCTACCGAGTGCCCTTCTAGTTTACTCTTTATTGTTCACAATGGAATGTACAACCGAGTCCACTTCGTTCCTTTGTCATTGTGTTGTAAATATCGTGTTTGTTTTATACTGTTTGGACATTATTTGAATTTGTACATTTTTTTACCTTCGCCACCGAAGGTGAAAGAGGTTATGTTTTCACCCCTTTCTGTCTGTTTGTTTGTTTGTTACTTGCAAAATCGAAGATTTTTCAAGTATATTGGTCAGTCGATTTTGTTATTCTGTCTGTCTGTCAATCTGTCTGTCAGTCAGTCTGTCTGTTTGTCTGTCTGTTTGTTTGTTTATCTCCTGCAGGTCATAATTTTAAACTAATCTTCACGAAACTTCAGCACATGGTAGAGTTTGTCATAAGGATTTTTGAGATCAAAAGGTCAAAAGGTCAACATAGGCCAAAGGTCAACAACATTGGTGAGATATCTAAAATCCTCAATTTTCATCCGATTGACTTGAAATATGAAGAGGATTTATATTTCAGGTTACTGAATTCAACCAGCTAATTATTTTGAGGTCAACATTGACCAAAAGGTCAACATTGGCCAAAGGTCAACAACTTCGGTGAGATTTCTAAATTCCTCTATTTTTATCTGATTGACTCAAAATTTGAAGAGGATTTATATTTCATGTCACTGAATTCAACTAGCCAATTATTTTTGAGGTCAACATCGACCAAAAGGTCAAAGGTCATCAACTAAGGTAGTATTTCTAAAATCCTCAATTTTCATCCGATTGACTTTCATCTGACTCTCTCTCTCCCTCTCTCCCTCTCTCCCTCTCTCCCTCTCTCCCTCTCTCCCTCTCTCCCTCTCTCCCTCTCTCCCTCTCTCCCTCTCTCCCTCTCTCCCTCTCTCCCTCTCTCCCTCTCTCCCCTTCACACACCGAGGCACATCGTGTCATTGTTATCGCTCATGGTGTCACGGAACAACATACATTTGAAACCACTCCAGTTTTCACCTCAATCTGTCTTACGTTTCATGTTTTATGTTTCACAATACAGTACAGGTACAAGTAAATACCTGCTCCTCTCAAGGAGCGAATTTTGGTGTCAGTGAAATATCTTGCACAATGCCACGTGTACCCTATTTTCCCCCTCATGGTTTGTGGGAATTTTGTTCTGAATTGCCGGTATAAATTCCTGAAGTTGGGTTGACAAACACACATGAGCATTGATCACTATCAACAAGGAGGGGGACATTCTTGTGCACAGTGCAAAATATGCTGGCAGGATGGGGTTCGGGGCCCACCTTAGGGCCCTGGATGATTTAAAATTCGACATGCTCTCTGGTGCATCTGAGTACTTTATGGCCTCTTGTGTTGCATTTTCTGGGAAAATTATTTTGAAGTAGCTATGGAAGATTTTTTTTTTATCATGTTAATTAATTTGAATTATTTTTTGATACAATGTCGATGCTCGTTTGATACAATGTCGATGCTCGTGGAAGAATGAGGACATATAATAGATCAGGATGTAACAAAACAAAAGGAACAGGGGGGAGAGAGAGAGAGAGAGAGAGAGAGAGAGAGAGAGAGAGAGAGAGAGAGAGAGAGAGAGAGAGAGAGAGAGAGAGAGAGAGAGAGAGAGAGAGAGAGAGAGAGAGAGAGAGAGAGAGAGAGAGAGAGAGAGAGAGAGAGAGAGAGAGAGAGAGAGAGAGAGAGAGAGAGAGAGAGAGAGAGAGAGAGAGAGAGAGAGAGAGAGAGAGAGAGAGAGAGAGAGAGAGAGAGAGAGAGAGAGAGAGAGAGAGAGAGAGAGAGAGAGAGAGAGAGAGAGAGAGAGAGAGAGAGAGAGAGAGAGAGAGAGAGAGAGAGAGAGAGAGAGAGAGAGAGAGAGAGAGAGAGAGAGAGAGAGAGAGAGAGAGAGAGAGAGAGAGAGAGAGAGAGAGAGAGAGAGAGAGAGAGAGAGAGAGAGAGAGAGAGAGAGAGAGAGAGAGAGAGAGAGAGAGAGAGAGAGAGAGAGAGAGAAAAATCTACCAACAGCATTGATGGGGGACAAATAGAGGGAGAGTTGGAGAAAAAAGGGATGTGGGGAAGAATGAGGGCAAGGGGAGGACACAGCATGGTGAACAATATGGATACAGCCGCGAACTCTCAGGAAGGAAAAACTGGAAACGTGGAAAGAGGTGTGCATGGGGTGGATAATGGGGATGGAAAAGATCATGATTTTGAATGGGGATGATCTGAGGTGGTGGTGAACAGCTCTCTTCAATTCCTGGAGTGAAGAGTGGGATTGAAGTGAGTGTGGGAGTTTGTTCCAGAGGCAGGAAAAAAAAGAGGAATGAAAGAGTGAAAGTGAGCAGTGATTCTTGATTTTGGTCGTTTCATCCTTTCCATTTTGTTACCTTAATTTCTGCTCTAGCTTTTCCATGAGCCTCGACCATGTCTAGCAAAAAAGGTGCTATAAAACGAATAAACCACGACATTTACATGGGTTTACATCCCACAGTACCTGCATACTTCTGGTCCATTGCATGTGCGTAGCTATCCCGGATATACGCAGCCACCATGAAGAACAAAAACATATTGTGGTTCAGAAGCATGCAGGAGAGGTCAAAGTGTTTTTCCATTCATCTAACATTTTAGAATGCCCAATTAGCTCCTTGTGGTTATTGATCAGGAAGTATGAAAAAAAAAATTTCAAAGAAGCACAGGAAGAGGATAAACATTATATTTTTGATATACAAGTAGTTAATTGTGGGTTACCAGGATAACTTAAAGGAATGCGCACTCGCCTTTGAAATGTCTAACATGGGCTTGATTGACCCAGCTAAAATTCTCACCCTGGCGTTCCACATGCAGGGCAATGCATCAATGTGTGCGTCATCCATCGGAAGGACATTAACCTGGAGTACTCATTTTCCAGCACTCAAGGAGTTGGTGGACATGAATGATACAACAGTTTTCACAAAGAGGGAGCAAGTTATTCCCAACACCCTCAAGAAATTACAAATTCCTGCCTTTTCCAGTCAAACGTCAGACTTTGCCAGCCGGTCCGTGAAAAACTTAAGCCAAAAATATCCCTGGCCAACTCATAAGAATGTGGGAATCCTTTGGGCCATTACAGTAATATATACAATTGGAATTTTGAGAATTTTATTGTCAAACCTAAGACAGAGAGTTGTATAAGTTAAGCTCTCCCTCTCTCCCACTCACAACTCCGGATTTTTTTTTGTTATAATCCGTTCAATTTTCCAATAATAAGTGTGTTGACATGAATAATTATAGACATTTATATGAGAGTGCTGTTGATAAGATCACCTTACATCAAATATAATGTAATGCCAAAGATAGAGCTAAATGTCTCATTACCCCGTGCACATGAAGCAAGAAGCGGGATTAAGCAATTGGCTCAGTTCTGTCCATCTTCCCAGTTTATTATCGTCAGTTTATGATCAAGGAACAACTTATTTAAATCGAATGTTATATTTTAAACACGAATCAGTACATTAATCGGACGGAAGACAAGTCGGTTCTTTTTACGATACCTTGGCTCAGAATTCGTCCCAAATGCACGTGTGCAGAGAGGAGTGAGATAATTCTTTTACTCTGCCTGCCAGGCGGTCAAACAATATTTTTAATAATTCCAAACAGGAATCGTACTGTTTTGAAGGATGTTATAAATGACATAAACACCAGGCATGAAGAACTAATGCAATGTGTTGGATAGGGTGCTGAAATAGACACTTGGGAAAATGGCGGTCAAACCCACAATTTATTTATACACCTTTATGCCTTTTTAATCTTTATTTAAATTGTATTATATTGTTGCGAACCTGGGGTCGGGGGCGAGAAGACCACTGGGGGGGGCGGGGGGGGAGCTACCTCAGGTTCCCACCAGACTCTCCGGAATCGAAGGCCATCGCACACGAATAATTTTGTGGCCTGGCGGGTTGCTAATCAACCGTGAACGCCAATAACTTGACCAAATGACTTTGGATCCTCCATCTAATAAATACCGTTTACTTAATAGTCGCATGATCTAATTACCGGGGGTCATGCCCTCGGTACGCCTTGATCAAACCGGATCACTTTACCTGATCAGATGCAGCTGAACATACCTGCCCAAGGATGTAGCGGCTAGAAAAAACAGATCATTGGGGGATACTGTCCCATTTAGGCTAGGATATGAACCATGCTTGACCAATGAAGGAAAAGACAAAAACGACCTGGGAACAATTCTATACAAAGCATTTATTTACAATCAAGCGAGGAAAGGTATGTGGCACAGTAAATTGGGTTTATTATTATGTACAGCAGAAGATAGCAAGGAATTCATGGGGTGCGCCAAAAGGCAAGCAATTTACAAAAGTATACAAAGAGCATATTTATCGTGTTACCACTTCTACAATCTTAAGTTATGCTATGACAGGCGCCATCTCTCACACACACACACACACACACACACACACACACACACACACACGGAAGATTACATAGGCAGAAAGAAAGAGAGCAGATGAGGATAAATGGCCTCGCAATACCTGGTGCGGTCGGCTGACCAATGCAACCCAGTACACTTTGGGGAAGGTGGGGGGGGGAGAAATACTGGTGTCTAAGCTGTGGGAGTGGGAGATGTGGTGTAGTGCAATATGACTGCCTGTTTGTTACTTGCAATATGATTTGTTTGTAGTGCAATATGACTGTGTGGTGTCGTGCCAGAGGAAACTGTGATTGCGAGTCAGTAATGGATGCTCTTTTGTGCATCCAAAGGGAACAAGATAGAGGGGTGGAAAAAGAGAGAGAGAAGAGAAGATGCGTGAGGTGACAAATCCCTAACCTTGTCGGCATATGCCTGTGAGTGTAGTGTGTACCTCCGTGGGACGCTCTGCTTGAGCGTTCCTACCTCAAGAGTCGGCGCGATATCTCCAGCTTAGTCACTTTGCCATGTGCTCCACACTGCTCCTACAGAATAAGCATGCGGGGGATAAAGTGATTTCCCACGTGCGGGAGGTGTTGGTGGTCAAGATGTGAGCAAGGTGAGATGCCGTTGGAAATTGGCACACAGATTTGAATGAAATGGCGCACCATGCACATGCCGTATAGCGAGTTTGTTCTTTTGATGATTCTCTCATGGGAGGCTGTGTGGTGTGTTTGCTTGCTTCCTTGATTTGTACCATGGCTAAAAAGAAAGGTTTGAAATGGAAATCAGAATAGCAGATAGAGATATAGTTATTAGACAGCTATTCGACCTAGCTATTCGACCCACGCAACGCACTTCATCCTGTTAACCCACTAGACATGAGGGGAAGGCCTAACTGCATGGAGAGTAATGAAATAACTGCCTGGGAATCACTGTATATTGGGTACCATTGCCTTAGAGGCATGCGGTTTTACAGAACCGCAACAATCTACTTAAAGGCAGTAGAACACAAATCTCCTTCATAATACTTCCAAAAACTGTGCAATATATCGATATATAGCATTACAGGGCGTGGCATGTACATCGGGGTGAAGAAGGGGCTGCCTATATGGCTACGTATGATGCTGATTGATACTGTTCGATGATGATCAATAAAGCCTCCATCTCCTCAAATGCAACTCAACGTCATCTTATTGCAATGTGTATGAGTTATTGGTGTATAAGATTGCTTCAGTGGTGCTAAAATTCTGGATTTTTTAACGATCTTTAAAATCACTATTTATTAAAATTGAAGTACAAGAGGGACTCGCCATTCATGGATTTCCCCTCCATGGATTTGATCTATCATGATGACTTTATTGGTGCAACATTTGCAGATTGCGGTTAATGCACTCGAATCATCTCAGGTTAGTGAACTATTTTCCACATTTATTCACCGAATTAACACGGGCTGTCAACACAATAACCACATCAAACCTTTTAACATCATCATCATCATCATCATCATCATCATCATCATCATCATCATCATCATCTCCATCATCATCATCTTTGTCATCATCAACATCACCATCGCATTATTGGGTCAAGATTATCATAATGATTAAGTTTTCTTCATGATTAAGTTTCATGATCTTAATAACTCAATAAATAATCATTATTTTTATTCTCTTAATCCAGGAAAATTATCTTTCTTTTATGTTCTTAACACAGGAAAATAATACTATATTTTATGTTCCTGACAAAGGAAAATAAACTTGATTTTATATTCTTAAAACAGGAAAATAAATTTTATTAAATATTCTTAATACAGCAAAATAATACTTTATTTTATGTTCTCAATACGGGGAAATAAGCTTTCTTTTATGTCCTTAATACAGGAAAATAATACTTTATTTTATGTTCTTAATACAGGAAAATATACTTTATTTAATATTCTTAATACAGCAAAATAATACTTTATTTTATGTTCTTATACAGGAAAATATACTTTATTTAATATTCTTAATACAGCAAAATAATACTTTATTTTATGTCCTTAACACAGGAAAATAAACTTTTAAAAAGTTCTTAACACAGAAAAATATACTTTATTTTATGTCCTTCATACAGGAAAATAATACTTTATTTTATGTTCTCAATACAGGAAAATAAACTTTATTTTATGTCCTTAATACAGGAAAATAATACGTTATTTTATGTTCTCAATACAGACAAAGAAACTTTATTTTATGTCCTTAATACAGGAAAATAATGCTTTATTTTATGTTCTTAATACAGCAAAATATACTTTATTTTATGTTCTCAATGCAGGAAAATAAACTGTATTTTATGTCCTTAATACAGGAAAATAATACTTTATTTTATGTCCTTAATACAGGAAAACAATCGTTTATTTTACTTTCGTAATAACTCTTACAGGGATATTCAAGAATGTAACACCCACCCCTTCCCCCCCCCCCTTCCTCTTCTGTAAATGGCAAGTTGAACACTGCAAGGGGTATTGTGCTTTATGAACTCTCAAGTTGAATTCTGCTTTTACTCCAAGACAAGTAAAATAGGCATAAATGTCATAGCCCCCATTGTTTCAGTAATTTTGCAATACGGAGTTGAAAGGCTTGCCGATATTTATGTACAACTAAAATGGCCACCAGTCTATCAGTCGGCCATCTTTGATCAGATCACAAAATAAAGGGAGGTGCACATATATGCCATCATGTACTATGATTCTGCCAAGTTTGAACAAAATCGGACCATGCATGTCTGAGAAATGGTTGGGGACACATTTAAGTAACAAAATGGCCCCAGTCGGCCATCTTGGATCTGATCTCGAAAAAAAAATGACATCAGCAAATGCATGTCCGCAAAATGGTTGAGGACGTGTTCAACATTCTGGTTCTGTGGACTTCCGGTTTTGGGTTGAGAGTGACAGCAGGATCTCTCAGGGCTTTCTGCTGACTTTCTCAAAGTTAAGTTTCCGGTCATTATCTGTCTTGTTTTAACTGTTTATTTTCTCACCTACATGTTACTGTGTGTTCCTAGTTCGGTTTTGTTTCAAAAATCGTGCTATTTTGTGAGTTTTCGTCGACCTTGTCTTACCGGGTTCCTTGAGGCCAACCCATCCTTCCCCTTGTGGTGTATGATCGTTTTTATTTGCATTCTCTCCCGATTACCTTCAACTACTATTTTCCCCACTTTCCCAATGTCCCCCATCCCTCCCAACTAAACACTGTCTCTTGTCTTAAATACAGAACAAAAAAAACAAACAAAAAAAACTACCTTTCTCCTTGCATACCCATTAGTCCCGATTCTTCTTCCGCGGCTCTTCTTCTTCTTCCTCCTTCTGCCGACACACCATCTTTATTCTATTTGAGCTGACCCAAAGTGAGGCCCATATGTATGCCATCATGCACTGTGCTTGTGCCATATTTGACCAAAATCCAACCATGTATGTCTGAGAAATGGTTGTGGACACATTATGTAACAAAATGGCCACCAGTCGGCCATCTTAAATCTGATCTCAAAAACAAAAGACATGCTTGTGTAAGCCAACATTCTCTATCTGTCTGCCAAGTTTGAATAAGATCGGAAAATGCATGTCCGAGAAATGGTTGAGGACGTGTTTGACCTTGGGGGGGGGGGGTTACAGCTAAAATGGCTGCCAGTCGGCCATCTTTGATCGCATCGCGAAACACAATGACCTGTTTATGAATACCATCATTTTTTTCTTTTTGTCAAGTACGAATAAAATCGGTTCATATATATCCGAGATATGGTTGCGGGCGCACGCATGCACACATGCACACACGGACACGAAAATCAAGACCAAATCTATAAGCTCCCGTTTCGGACGAAATCCACCACGGGCTGATAATGTTCCAACTCCTTTCCAAACTTATGTTAGTTGCACACTGCTACTTTTCCAAAATATCTTTTTGAGGAAATTAATCTCATTTTGTGGAACATTCATACCTCTTCAACAATAGGGCAATTACATAATCTGTCCCATGTTGTTTGGCTTCGTTTCTTAAAAATTGTTTTGTGACTATACCCCCATTTATTCTCTCATGGGTAAACATCCATCGCCCAACTTTTGTCGAAAAAGTAATCGTTCTTCTTTGGACCCTTTGTATTCTACTTCCACATTTTCACAAATGAGCCCACCTGTATTCTTGCTCTTATTTTTGTTTGTTTTTCTGAAATCATTTTCC
>NC_140967.1:56310093-56335093 GCF_056783735.1 Eptatretus burgeri
AGTGATGGCAAGTTGTGCTTTCCTTTTAAAGGTGAGCATCACATTGATGACTGGAGATCGTATCGAGCCAAAACTTTACTGGACAGAAAGATGTTTGCCAAGGAAAAGGGTTCTTGTTTTGTCTGCCTTGATAAAGGATATTTAGCCAGGGCGTGCCGCCATAGAAAGGTCTGTACGTGCAAAGGACGGCACCCAACTGCTCTTCATGGAGATAGCAGACAGACACGCACGTCACAATAGAACACTGTTTGAAAAGTAGGATCAAGAGACACCACTGATAAGTCTGGTGACAATTATGTCAATGGTCACATTGGATTGAGTCACCTCAACGACACAGTAAATGCTCAATGATAGTTCCTGTATAGTTATCGCACTGTAACAAGCTAGAAGTTGAAAGGTTGGCGTATGCGTTACTCGACACTCAATCCGACACCACTTTCATACTCAAGGATACCTCTGCTGCATTGGACTTAAAAGGTACTCCAGTGAATTTAATCCTGTCTACAATGTCTGCCAAGCAACACCTGGTACAAAGTCAAAGGATTGACAGCTTGCAGGTTGGAGGCTACAATAGCTCATTGCGGATCTCACTTCCAACGACATACTCTCGTGAGATTATGCCAGCTAATAGATCTCATATACCAACACCAGAAGTTGTGAGGAAATGGCCACACCTGCATATAAAATTGCTGATGAGCTGGTACTGCTCCAAGATGCTGAAGTTGGTCTCCATATTGGTTACAACTGTACCAGGGCTTTAACACCTTGAGGCATATTTCCTCCCACTAACAATGAGCCATGTCGCCAGAAGACGGATCTTGGTTGGGCAATTGTAGGAATTGTGGACCCAAATGCTCTCAACACTGATGATATTGGAGTGAGTCATTGCATTCTCTCAAGATTAGCATGATCAGAGCTACCATTATCTGGTAAGGCATTCGAAAGTGAGTATATAGAGGTCGTACTCTGTTCAAGAACCAAGGTGAAAGAAGCTATCAACCCTCATGATGTCACTCAAATAATGGAAATGGATTTCACTGAAAAATGAGAAGAGGAATCATCTTTATCCTGAGAGGACAAAATATTTATTTCTATAGTACAGAGAGGTGTTCATCTCTCTGATCAGCACTAAGAAATGCCATTGCCATTCAGAGATTCTGATCCAAAACTACCGAAAAACAAGTTCATGGCAATCCATCGTTTGAGACAATTCAATTCAATAAAGAGCTCATAAAAGCTCCGTGAATGCTTTAAAGAGCTCCCGAGCTTTCAGGGAGTTATTAGGAGACCTTCGTAACTTTCACAGAGCTCTTCAAAAGCTTTTTGGGGAATGAGTAAATGGCCGAAGGCTTCGGTATGAACGCTACTCCTTGTGTCCACATCTGCGTATGACATCCAACGAACCTGTGATACTCTGATTATGAAATGCCTAACAGCAGATAAGTGCTTGCTGTGGCTTGTGGCTTGTTGCCGTTATAGGCATATCGCTTCAGGAGGAGGAGGAGGAGGAGTAGGAGGATCAAAGCTGATGGAGGTGTGTAGTACAACAATAGAAGATATCAGTGTACCTTTACTTGAGTTACAATTAGTAGACAAAGGACAAGTTATCACAGTATACTCTTTCACTGCTCACCTTCACTCTTTCATTCCTCTTTTTCCCCGCCTTTGGAATAAACTCCCTCACTCCGTTCAATCCCATTCCTCCCTGCAGGCATTCAAAGCAGCTGTTCACCACCACCTCTTCTCATCCCCCATCCAAATCCTCAATCTTTTCTACCCCCCTTAATCCACGCCAAACCTACCTCCTTCACATTCCCTGCTTTCCTTCCTGAAAGTCCCTGTAATGTCCATCTTGTATACCCCATGTTCCCCATCCCATCCCTCTCCCTTCCACAGATCTCCTAATGTCTCTGTTCCCCACTGTTTTGTCCTTCCCACTCCCTCCCCTCTTGTCTCTTGCCCCCCTTGCTGTGCGTTGTGTGTTAGCTCTCATATGAGCCTCAACAAGGTATAAAAAAATTGTTTTGTTTTTTGAACCCAGACCAGATCGCTCAATCGTGAATAGGTATCCCTCTAGTCTTGAGTCTCAGCTATCCCTCCAGCCCCGACCTTTACCATAGCTCTGATTTAAACGGTGTGGAGTGTGTGTGTGTGTGTGTGTGTGTGTGTGTGTGTGTGTGTGTGTGTGTGTGTGTGTGTGTGTGTGTGTGTGTGTGTGTGTGTGTGTGTGTGTGTGTGTGTGTGTGTGTGTGTGTGTGTGTGTGTGTGTGTGTGTGTGTGTTACTTCGCAATGGAAATTACTGTTCATTGTTATAACTTAAAGTGCTTTATTTTCTACATTACTAAATCTCAAGAAAATAAATGATGCATTAAATGTATGCAGTAATATATGAGAAATATAGATACTGTGTATAAAAATACACCCGTGCGGGAGTGACGGTCATCTCTGCGAGAAACAAGCATGAGTTCCTGTTACTAGGGCGTAGTGTTCTTGGGTCAGGAGGGATTTTTGGCCAACTTTGAAGTCACGTGACACGAAAATGAAAGCGAATATCGAAAATCCGGCCAGAGCAAATTTAGATATTGTCCCATACATTCAAATGCCACAATCAAATTCAAGATCGCTTGAGAAATGTAGGAGGAGATAGATTTTGAAAATCGTCATTTTCCCATTTTTTGCCAACTTTGAAGTCACGTGACACGAAAACGAATATCGAAAATCCGGCCTGACCAAATTTAGATATTGTCCCATAGATTCATATGCCACAATCAAATTCAAGATAACTTAAGAAATGTAGGAGGAGATAGATTTTGAAAATCGTCATTTTGAAACTACATGAAGCAGTTTTCGCAAAATTCAAAGTCACGTGACGTGTACGTATTCGAAGATATCGGTATTCTTTCGAATGGACATGAAAGACAAGGTCAGATGCTATGCAATGACACCATTCACTAACTTTTGCCATGCCCAGTTGAGAATATATAGCCTCCTGAAGGTAGGGCAGTTTTTGCCAACTTTGAAGTCACGTGACACGAAAACGAAAGAGAATATCGAAAATCCATCTGACCAAATTTAGATATTGTCCCATAGATTAATATGCTACAATCAAATTCAAGATCGCTTGAGAAATGTAGGAGGAGATAGAATTTGAAAATCGTCATTTTCGCAACTTCAAAGGCCTCGTGATCTTAACCTTGACCTTCAGTGACCTTGAAAGTCATACCATCGTGTACATCTCATCGACCTCTCTCAGGATCACTATGACCAGATCTCTCGCTTCAACTTCATTGTGAATGGACGGACGGACCGACGGATCGAAGGACATCGACACCCATATTATTAGGTCATGCTCGAAGAGATGACCTAAAAAGGAAAACACGGTCCGTGAGGCGGTGAAGCCATCCGTTAGTCTGTGAAGACCATTTGCCTATTATTGGTCTCATCATGTTTTAATGTTAATTCCCAAAGACCCCGAAGACGCAAAGGACCCAAAAAACCCCAAAGACCCGAAAAGACTCCGAAGACCCAAAAGTTACCGAAAACCAGTAATTCACCGAAGACACAAAAGACCCTGAAAACCCAAAATAACCCAAAGACCCCGAAGACCAAAAAGATGCAAAAGACCCAAAATACCTCGAAGCCCTGAAGACCCAAAAGTCCCTGAAGACTCAAAAGACCCTGAACACCAACAATCCCTGAGGACCCAACAAGACTCTGAAGATCCCAAAGACCAAGAAAGACGCAAAAGTCTCAAAAGACCCAGAAGTCTTAAAAAAAACCCAAAGCCCCAAAAAGACCATGAAGACCCAAAAAATCCCTAAGACCCTGTAGACCCCTTACACCCTTCAGGTAGATTAGACAGCTTAGACTTGACTATTTCGACCACTTGGACCTTCTTATGTCACAAATTAAATTTCAAATCCTTATAATAATTCACGGACTGGTGTTTGTGGGTTTGTTTGTTACACTACTCCTCCTACAGTTTTGGGCCAATTTCATTCAGACTTGTGACAGAGGATCAGCATGACCCCGATTAATGTATCGGGGTGTTTTTTTGTTTATCTTCACTGGTGGTCTTGGGTGGGTTGGAGGGAGGGATGCAAATTTTCTATGTAAATGTGTATCGTGTATCGCCACCTCCAGGTGGGGCAGGGTATTACAAGTCTCCACCATTTGCAGTACAGTATTCCTGTCCCCATGTTTTCCAGTGCTGTGAGCTGTTTTGAATTACAAGCAGTCGGTATATTTTTGCTTCATGCACATAACCCGAGTTATTTATTTTTGCATATGCAAAGCTGCCGCTTGCCTATACACCGCCCAAATAAAGGTATGCGTCAAAAGGACGTGTTGTATGCTTGGAACAAGATCGCCCATCAGGCGGGTGCTCTGCTCGTAAATATATCACCAATATTACAAATACATTTGTAGAAAATAAATGTTTGTATCGTCATTGGTGTAAATCATGCCAACAAAGCAAATGTATGATATCAATCTCTACAACTTGTGGAGAGGCGAGCGTTGCGAGCTGATCCATGCTAGTGAACAATAAGTCTGTAAGCAGAGATAAAAAGACAATTAACCAAATTATTTTGCCACTGACAGTGAATGGGAGTTATGTTTTCACCCCTATCTGTTCGTTTGTGAGCAGGATATCTTAAAACGTTATGGATGGCTTCGGATGAAACGTGGTGGACGGGTTGGGTGTGTGACAAGGACGAATCGATTCGGTTTTGGTGAGGATCTGGATCTGGATACGATATTTTAAAAAATTATTCTTCACCATCGAGATATAGGTCCAAAAACGATATAGAGTATATAGCAGGATATTCCAAAAAGTTGTGGATGGATTATGACAAAACTCGGTTAATGAGTTGGTGAGGTGACAAGAACAAGCCAATTCCATTTTGATTCAGGTCCAGATCCAGATTCAGCCCATCAGTGGAATATAAAACGTAAACTGTTCAGCCGGGCAGAGGTATGCGCTCCACTGCCGCCGTTCTAGTTCCTTTTTTTCCTTTGTAAATTGTAACTTAATTTTTAGCTCACCTACACTTTAGTCAGGTGAGCGTATGTGATCGAGCAGTGTCTGTAGGTGAGTGAGTGATTGAGTGAGTGAGTCAGTCCGTAAACACTTCAGTCATTATCACTTTAACCAAACACACGGTTTTGGTTAAACTTAGCCACAACCTTCACCATGCATGTTGCACCAAAGTATATCTACCGCATCAAAATCTGCGCTCATTAAGGGGGTCTACGAGGGCGGGATTTGAGCCCACAAAATAAGTGTTTGTTCTCTCCTCCAAAACTACAGACGCAATTTTAATGAAAGTTGACCACAACCTTCACCACCCATGATGTACCAAAGTGTATTCATCCCATCAAAATCTAGACTCATTAATGGGTCTGTGGGGGGGGAGGGGGTTGACCCCCAAAATAGGTATTTGCTCTCTTCTCTGAAGCTACACACACAATTTTGATGAAACTTGATCACAACCTTCATCACCCATGATGTACCAAAGTTTATTGTCTGCATGAAAATCTGCACTGATCAGGAGGAGTGGATTTGACCCCCCAAAATAGGTATTCACTCGCTTCTCAGATACCATACACACGATTTTGATGAAACTTGACAACCTTCATTACACATGATGTAGCAAAGTTTATCGGCCGCATCAAAATCTGTGCTCATTAAGGGGGTCTACAGGAGGGTTTTTGACCCCCTAAAATAGGTGTTTGCTTTCTCCTCTGAACTACACACGCAATTTCAATGAAACTTGATCAAAACCTTCATCACCCATGATGTGCCGTGTAAGTTTGTTCACGGGATCAAAAAATTCAGGGTCTCAGGAGGTCTGTAGGGGGGTTGAGTGACTGTTGCTCCTGATCCAGGTGAGCTTCAGGACAGGCAGTCCTATTTTTCTTCACAATTACAACTTTGTCACCATTGAACTCAACAATTTACCCCTATATTCTACTTGCACATAATGCCACCTGAGCACTGATCAACCTTTATATTATGTACTAACTGAAATAAGGACTTAATTCATACTTTTCTGCTTTTTAGCACAAGCCCGGTTCCATTTAGATATGCCAGAATACACCCCTCTGCATTACGTAACTATACCAGTAGTTTTGTTGGGGATACTGTTTGTTTTGCTTTTGGTTTATATCTCACACAATGTGTTCAGAGAAAAATCATCCCACCATATCTTCCTCTGTTATGGCCATAACACCGAATTAGCATATCAGATCAGCCGTTTGACATTTGCTGTTTTAAACTTTTTGTTCTTTTTCTTTTTCATTGTTGGAGGAAGGCTTTGATTGATCATATATACATTTGAGCATTAACATTTATAAGCAAAAGCAGCCATGCTGCCTTTCAGTCATCTCGACTGCTAGACTACTAGAACATATGGAGGATTTCAGTCATCCCCTTTAATCCTGTAAATTGAAGTGTATTTATCCGGCTGAGGTCGAGTGAAGCGAGGTTGAGGCTGTTTATTCCTGATACGTGAAACACCCGGCAACTCGGCCATGCCTACAGAATACAGACTTTTTGGAATGCTGGCCACATTTGCCATACAATCATCATGTAACTTTGTTAAAAAAAAATATCCATGGGAAGGGCTCCAATACTGAAAGTGTTTTGTCATTCACTTAAGTGGTTTCAGAGAAAACGAATTTACAAGTGAATAAAGGTGAAAATTGAGGTTGAAGAAAAAAGTGATGGCCTAGGCTGATGTTCCACAACATGGTCAAGGATGATTGTGGATACCAATTACCAATTTAAATGTAATTATAGAAAAGAGGCAACGAGTAGGGGATGAAGGCAAGTAGTTTATGGCAAGGTATACTTATGGAATTAAACTAGTCAGACTAGAATTGGTCTGCATCTTCAGAAAAGTAAGGACACCGCATGTTTTCAACCAAGTGTTGAGAGAGGTATGCTAACTTCCGTGGGGCGGGAGGGGTCAGTGAAGCGACGTTCCGGGCATGACCCCTTCAAAGCGAAAGGTCATTTCAAAGCAATATATTATGTCCAAGTAAATTTGTATCACTTCAATTTATCTGTGAAAGTGACCCAATCTTACTTTTACACCAGCAAGTATCATGTGATCATAAACATTCTTAAGTG
This sequence comes from Eptatretus burgeri, assembly GCF_056783735.1. Classification (NCBI taxonomy): domain Eukaryota; kingdom Metazoa; phylum Chordata; class Myxini; order Myxiniformes; family Myxinidae; genus Eptatretus; species Eptatretus burgeri. The sequence continues at coordinate 56,317,230 of NC_140967.1, forward strand.
TATGATGAAGAGACAGTTGATTTGGAGTCCCCTCCAGAAGGGCAGTGTGCTCCATGTTACAGTACCATGAACTGAAGGCATAACACTTGAACAGCACTTTTAGTTTTTCAGGTACAACTTTACCTCCAGGTACGAGTAATTTAAACAAACTGTGCATCAATCCAAAATTCATCTTAAAGAAAAGGAAATCGTTCTATTTGTGGCCATTGAATGTGACCTCATAACAACCTCAGAATCAAAGGTATTTGATTAAATCACAACAAAACTAAAATGGAATTTTTGAAAAATGCATGCAGGTACAAATTTATTATTGTTTATCTGTCTGAACATATGAGCTTGTAACTTTATCCTTATCTATTAGGCAATGTGATTACAATCAAGGTGACTAATAATCTTGAGATTTTATGATGTGAATACTTGAGGAATTTACCTTCTAACAAGTTTGAAGAAAATAAAAGAAAGCCTTGTTTAACCTCATCCCTCCCACAAATTACGTCTTTTAAGGAACAAGAATTTTTAGATATAATCTCAAGGTGACTTATTCCTATTATATTAAATAAGGCAATTCTCTGTATGTACAGGTATGTATGTACATCTGAAGATCATAGAAGAAGAAAAAAAGAAAAGGGTTATTCTGATCTCTTTCCAAATTTTGCATATGTGTTGGTGGTACCCAGGGTCAAGTCACTGGCACAAAAAAACTAGATATCTGTGGTCACAATGCGATCACCAAGGGTAAGCCTCCCTCAGTCTGAGGAGTCTTACCCTTGGCGATCACCCACGACTTACCCTTAGTCCAGGATCCAATGATGGCATATTTTGCTTGAACTGCCACATGACCTTGACCTTCAATGTTTTGGGATGCAGTTTAAATAAAGAAAATGTGTCCCCATCAGCAATCTATCCATAAAACTAATCATGAAAATCAAAGGAAAATTATTCAAGTTATGATCAAAAAGCTTTATTTTTGTTAACTAGGTAAAAATCCAAAAAAAGTAGGTTAAGGACACTTGAAATCAAATATCAGGTACACAACTTCAAATGCAGGTCCACTATTCTGATGCAAGGTCACCATCGTAAAAACAAAAAAGCTGTTTTTTTTCTGCTGCAACAACACCGTGGATGACATCTTGGAAAGCCAAGAAATCTTTCACATTCCGCATTGGCAAAATTGAGGATGACAAAAACAAAAAAAAGCATTAATTTTCCAACCGCCATTTAGCCTTGATCTTCAACTCGGAGGGCATAATGTAAATTAAGTGTAAATACGCCTTGCCCCCGGCTATCTATAAAGGGCAATGTAGTTCCTATCAGACAAATCTTTGTCGAGTTTTGATAAAACCTTTTACAATGTACATAATTAGGTTATGACCTAAAAATAGGTCAAGGTCAAAAAAAAGAAAAAGAAGTGAACCCTGCATAGTTTATATTCTCATTATTGTTCTAATTGTGAAAGTCCGAGCCAGCTCAGAAATTTATACAACTTGGAAATTAGGAGTGTTGGAAGTGCAAGAAAGAAAGGGGGAGGGGGGGGGGGAAGAGGAAAAATTAAATTTTCTAAATGGTGATTTTGTACTCTTTGGTCTAAAACTCTGTGGTACCATTAAAAATTGATGGCATCAATTGTAGAAACAAACCCAACAACAACTATAAGCCTTCCCTTATCCTATAAAAGGGAGGGGGGAATATTTGTATTCTATCCCACCAAATTTTGTCTGAATCCATCCCCAAATTTTTGAGATATGTTCACAGATAGACAGACAGACAGGGGTGAAAACATAACCTCTGTCCACCTTCTATGCTGGAGGTAAACAGAGGTGAAAAACCTTACCTCCATCCACCTTAAGTGCTCCAGGTAACGACAAGATGGATGGTAAGACTTATCAGTGTAAAATCATACCCAAGACAGAAAAGTTTGTAAGTAAGAAAGCCAACTTTATTGAAATTGATGTACTTGTACCTCATCCGATTCCAGATCACAGTTTAAAACCAACCCACATTGAAAATAAATACTAATGCAATCCTTCAGATATTAACGCAAGAATGCTTCACAAGTTTGCCTTAAAACCAGGTTATATGCATGATGGTACATTGCCTGCACCACAGAAAAAAGTAACAAAAAAAAAACTGTTTTAGACTTTCAACTGTTTAAGAACATAAAAACTGTTTTAGACTTTCTTTTTTTTCACTGCAAATCATAAAACCACCATAATCACTCTGCTGGAGCAACCTGTCAGCTTGAAGCTAAACTATACGGAAATTCATGGAGGTATGCAATTACAGTTCAAAATAAAACTTAAACATCCTTATTCTTTTTAATATGGCATGTGTTTTCAAAAAAGACATACTGCTGTACTATACCAGCCATTTGGAAATCTTTACACATTTCATCATTTAACCAGATCATGAATAACGAAAAGATATGTCAAAGAGAAAGCATTTTGCAGAAATCATGCACACGCCAAGCGAAACCACGATTGCATTCCCAAATCCCAGAGTTAAACGTCTTCCGATTATTTGAATGACACCACAATAGTTTAACCACATACTGTGTTAGCAAGAAAGTGTATTTGTTCAGAAGTGTTTCACATTTAATAGGCCTGAGGTTGTTCAATTAAATAGTCCAAGAAACAACAACCTTTATAATTTTTCAATAGCCAAGATTTGTGTATATCTTCAGAAAGGATGGATATACAGAGTATGTATGTGTATGTATATGTATATATATATATATATATATATATATATATATATATATATATATATATATATATATATATATATATATATATATATATATATATATATATATATATATATTTTTTTTTTTTTTTAATTCCTTAAACTTGTGAGAACATTTTGAATGCCCAATCTGTAGATGCACCAAACTCTATCTGGGCCTGCTCACACATACGCATTTCGACTGTAGCTCCTCATGCTTGACTTCGCAGGGTTTCTGCATGCAACAACATCCAAATGTTATTTCATGATCAACAAACTTTTTGTGTGAAGCATATCAATTTTCCTTGACAAGAAATTCGTTGTTAGACTCAACAGCAGAAAGAAATTAAAATAGATATTGACGTGAAAAATGGTTCCTAGTTTTTATTTTTTATTTTTAATGTTTTTGGTGAAGAGATAGAAAGCTGTGCCAAAATATGCTTGGATAAATTAGGCGATGATCCAACCGCTGACCTGTTCGTCCATTCTACACTGATTAAATTTCCAATCAACAGCAATGACCATTTGCTTTGTCTTTTTTCATCTTGATTTAAAACATTGTGCTTGTGCTCATGGAGGAGCTTGAACGTCGATCGTATTCCGGACAAAAACATGAAATGGCATGAATTTACAGTTTTTTTTGCATACACAGTTGATGCTTGTGGAACAAACAGCCTGTACACTGAACAGATCAGGATGTAACAGGACACAAAAGGACCAGTAGAGAGGGGGAAGGGGGGGCAAAAGCAGGGTTGAGGGACAAAATATAGGGAGATTTGGACAAACAATGGGTGTGGGGAGGAAAGGCAGGCAGGTGAGGATGGGTGGACAAGAGTGGACTGGGTGGACTGCATGGGTGGACAAGATGGATACAGAAAGAAACTCTCAAGAGGTAAAACTGTAAATTTGGAAGGAGGGGGGTGGGATTGGAGGGGTGGGATTCGAGTGGGGTGGGTTAACGACAGGAGAAAAGATCATGGTTTTAGATAGGGGCGATCTGAGATGGTGGTGAACAGATGTCTTGAAAACCTGGAGGGATGACTGAGATTGAAGAGCATGTGGGAGTTGATTCCACAGGTGGGAATAAAGAGGAACGATTGAGGTGGAGGTGAGCAGTGATACTGGATTTTACATGGATTACAAGGACCGCAGATAATGGACAAACGCAGGCGGTATATGGGATTGCAATGTGGGTTTTCCACTTTACAAGCCAGATGTTTCAGTCCTATTTAGTGAACAATAGTGATTGTGAAAATCACTCAATAAATAAATATCTGAATTTTACTTGATCTTTCTTTTTTTCTTTTCTTCTGTTGCATGAGACGTCAGGTGTGTGTGTGTGTGTGTGTGTGTGTGTGTGTGTGTGTGTGTGTGTGTGTGTGTGTGTGTGTGTGTGTGTGTGTGTGTGTGTGTGTGTGTGTGTGTGTGTGTGTGTGTGTGTGTGTTTTCCTGGTGGAGGAGAATGAACATTTAAATGAAGCTTTTGCACCCTTGTTGACCAAGTCCGTTATTGGTGATAATTTCCCGATTTTATATTTCTTCTCTTTATCACCGAATTTATACACTTCTTATTTAAATGTTTAATATTCCCTCTATCCTTTGTTATCGTCATCAGTAGTGCATGGTACCACATACATGTATAACACTAACTCCTGTACACTGTCTTCATTTGCTTTTTGTCCATTTTGTTCACACTTTTTCTCATCTCCAAGATTTGTTTTATGCTAAACATCAAAGGGGCCTACTTCCAGGAAAAAAGGCGGAGGGGAGGGAGGAGGGGATACAGAAGTTCATGGATCTTCCAGTAATGGCTTTGGTGACATTTTCTCCCAAAAAAATAATGAAAACTTACATTTTATAACCTTCTTGAACTTCATTTTAATGGCCTATTATGTGCATTATTAAACCGTCTTTTGACAATGTGAGCTCTATCCTCATGATTTACTAAGGGTCAAAAGAGGATTGTAAATTTATGGCTGCAGAGCATGAAAAAATTTTTTAATAACCAAGAAGGTATTGAAAATTTAAGCTAAATAATTGTTTTAAAATTGGTTTTGTGGCAATACGTCAAATATTTTAACCGAGGTACTAAAGATGCAGTTTAGGACTTACTTTGTTGCAGCTGAGTAGCCAGTCCTTGGGATTCTGGGCATATTGAGTTTACAGCAGGTGAATGATGTAGTGAGCATCACACCACCAACAAAGGCCAGCACACTTGATCCCCAACCTATGTATAATGAAATTCCGAACTCGAACCTGCAATATATCACAGCACACAAGTCGTGCGTGCGTGCGTGTGTGTGTGTGTGTGTGTGTGTGAGTGTGTGTGTGTTTGTGCGCACAAAATCACATTACATAAGGTGTTTGGGATTGACAATTGTTTAGAAAGAACATAGAATTTAGAAGTGGTCTCGCTCGTGAAGGCAAGTGTCGATATATGTCTATGAACAGGTAGAACAATTAATTAAATCAATAGAATGTTAATTGAGGTGTGCTACCTATAGTGGGAAGCAAGGAGAAGCTGGCATTTTGGGCGATAACCCTTCATCTGACCAAAAATAACTCGTTTTTCACAATGAAAAATAAGTGCCCTTTTGCTCCAAGGAAGAGTTAACACCTGAAACCTCTGCTTCTTCTTTCTTTCCATAGTTGTTAGCATACCACCAACATCCTGTTCATTTAATCTATTGATCAGAAGAAATCAATACTGATCTTGTACTCCACTGATTTTGAACCAAACGGCTTCAACCACCACACCACCAGTCAACACGACAACATGATGGTTAATCTGATTTCTGCTTGTGAGAGTAAACATCTTCCAGGCTATTGGACTCTTTGGCATTGAGGCCGAAGCACAAGTTCTGTTTCTCTCACATTGTTGGCAGGTTAGTCTCTGTTTATATTGCTCCCTCTGCTCTCTTCGTCCTTTGACCCTCCCTATATACTACAGGATGCACGAGTTCTTCCAGTAAGCCCCTCCTGGTTAAACATCCACAATCCAGGCTGACTGTACAGCTCAACACTCGGTTCTTCACTTGTCAAATCTATGGAACCACCTTGCAGAAGCTGTTCTGTCTCACTAGTCTCTCCAGGATTTCAATTAAACAAGGCATCATCATCTCTTGTCATCCACATTTCTGACACATGATATTTATTAACTTCATTAACTTTTCCTTGCCGAACCATTTTTCTTGGAAGTTTGTTTTTCCTACCCTCCTCAATCTCTTCTCTTACTCGTTCATTCACAACCATCAAATGAAGGAACAGGAAATGGTGGTGGTGGTGGTCATATGGCAGCTTAGCTGCAGGGGTAGCTATCATTTCTTGAAGCGCGACTGTGTCGCTGATGCAGTGCCCCTCTACCAGTACACACACTGGAACTGGTACTCATTTCGCCGACCTCGGAAGGATGACAGGCTGAGTCATCCCTCTAGTGTATTAATTCAGCGGCCGACGGGGCTTGAACTCAGGACCCTTGGATCCGAAGCCGCCACCCCAACCACTGAGCCAACACCAGGCTGTAGGAAATGGTAATGATGGAGGAAGATATTCAGACTGCTACCAACGATATGAAGTGGAAATAAAAAGTTTGTTTTCAATAAAGTTTGAACTAAAAAAAGGTAACTTCTCTTCTAACGCTTACAGAAAACTCTCTTCATTGTGAATAATGCATGCCGAGATGGAAACTTCAGAGGAAAGGATGGACATATTTGCCAAATTTCAGTGGGGCATGACCATTCCTTTGCAGTTTGGGAAAAAATTGTAATGAATAATATTTGCATAAATTCCACAGATTTGGGTGCCACTTCATTAAGGACCCTTCCGAGTCCAAATGCAATGACTGCACAAGTTCCTATTGGAAAAACCAATCATGGACGACGAGAGTGGAATACAAATTCAAACATTTACGAGTTATCATGTGCATGTCCAGGATGGTTCTCAAAAACTGCTCACATCGCAAGAAACTTACTTGGTTCCAGGTAGGGGACTGTAGAACTCGTAGACAATTTGCCGAGCATAAAAAGAGACTACAGTGATAACTGCAAGACCTGGAAGCAAAATTTAACACTTAGTGCTGCTGATGCTGCTTTTATGAGCATGCATTGTAAACTTTTTCCACAAGTGTATTTTTTTTAGTTTAAAAAGTTAACTTGAAAGGTGGTCAGAGTACCCTTCTTTAAAAAATATATTGCAAGTCACAACCGACAAACACAACAATATGCAATTTCGTTAGTCCCCTTTGCTTCTGAGGGGATGCCACAAAATATTTTTTCCAGATGATGATTATGCAAGATTGTGTTCATAGGCCACATGACCACATTTTCAACAATTTAACCACAACCACTTGTCTGCTCAGCAATTTGAACATTTTTTTCGACATACCTGCCACAATGTTCAGAATCCCACCAATAGCAACGATTCGGCCTTTGATTCTCTCATCATTTCCACTGATTCGTGAGCATTTCATTCCCATGAGCGCGACAACAATTCCAAGAAGGCTCAGGAGCATCGACACTATCATCACTGCTTGGGCAACCTGGATATAAACTGTGCAGCATGCAAGAAATTATGCATTTTAATTATTACTCTGTACTTAATATTCATTAAAAAAAAAGTTTGGCGAAAAAAAATTTCAAATGTTGATTTATCCGATTTTACTTTGAATTGGTAATAATGGATTTGGCCTTTTTAGACGAAGACGGCTGTTTACACGTGACGGGTGAACACCTGGGTGGGTGAATTTGGTTATAGTGGAGGAGATGCAGTCCACACAGCAACCAAGCAGGACAAGTTGGCGTTCAAGGAGTACTCGAGAAGGTTGTTCAGGTTGCCGTTAGGGGACAAGGATTAAATTCTGAATTTAGCCTGCGAGTTTCACCATCCACTGAGACATGGCTGTGCCAATGATGCAGTGCCCCTTGCACATTGAGGCAGGAATTTGGAATTCCTTCAGGATTCTGGGTTGTGGACGACTGTGCAATCTTTAACGTACACCAACAACCATTGCTGGCTCAACGTCCTTTTGATGGACGGCGCACACATCGATACCTTGCCCTTTATGTGAAACACCAGGGTGACAGCTAAGAGCTGAGTCGAGATTCAAACCCCTGCCAGACAGCTGTAAGGTGAGTGTCCATACATCCATGCAATTCTGCCAGCCCTGAATATGTGCATGAGATGAGAGAAGAGTCTCATTAGAATGAGGATATATGTCCTGTACTTTTATTGGAAATTCTTAAGATTCCTCATCTTTCCCCCACTCCCCTCAAAATAAAAATATGCCCCTTGAAATAGCATTCGGGTAAATATGAAAAGTATAAAACGGGGTGTGTGAACATGGCACACCACTGTGGCATTACCAAATGGATAGATAAATGTTGACATTTTGTGTTGTACGTTTAAACCTCTCCAGTCCCCTTTGGCTTAAATAACTGGCCTTAGAGATTTTATTTTTACATAATATAAGGCTCGTCGTGAAACTGTCTGTCTGTCTGTCTGTCTGTCTGTCTGTCTGTCTGTCTGTCTGTCTGTCTGTCTGTCTCACACACACACACACACACACACACACACACACTGGGGGAATTGCCATCACTCTGGAAACCAGCAACGTCACAACAATGGCGCTGTCTTCCTCAATGCACTCAGCCGGGCGTTTCCTCAGGAGGAATTTCCTCCTTCCCATGGATGCCAACCAATGGGGATTGTTCATGCTCTGTCCTTTTAAATGCTCAATGTCGAGCGAGGAAGCAGCACGTACCATTTTTAAAGTCTTTCACTTGGCTGGGCTTTGAACCAACCACCTCCTGGACTCAGAGCGGACATCCAAAATCTTCTTGCAATCACTCAACCGATGGATGTTTCTTTATTTTTAAATTTTTCTGTTGACCATACAGTTCAAATTAAAACAGAAGTGGCCACAAAACAAGGACTTTGTTACATGAAATTAATTATTAAGAGCGTTCTTTTATCAATGGTATTCTCCTTTATTCAATTGTTTTACTTTGTCTTCTTCTTCTTCTTCTTCTTCTTCTTCTTCTTCTTCTTCTCCTTTTCTTTTGTTTACAGCACAAGGCTGTTTGGTGACATCATTGGCTGAGGGCATGGCAATGCCGCTGATGCAACACACTCTGTAGGTTCGGACAGGACTTTGGCCAGGGTGCCAGCGATAGCTCACCGACTCTTCACGAAGGACAACTTGGGATATTTAACGTCCACCAACTAATGCTGAAATTGTTTTCATAATTAAAATAATATTCTATAATCCTCAGATAGCTTTTTCTTGATTTTGAAAGCCAAGCATTCTGCAGAGTGCATCTGGTATTCCAACATCGGTCTTTTTTTTAGGGGAAATTATTAAATATATCTTACTTTGGTTAAGCAGGTGAAGTCGAGGAGAAAGGTTGGTCTACTTATTCTCACCATCACCTCTGGCAAGACGATCTGTTTTGTATTTGCTGAATGTTTTAATATGCTCATTATATAACCATAAGTCACCTCTTGGAAACTCGTTAAAATGCCAGAATTGCAAACCTCAGATGTTATCCCACAACATAATATTTACTGCTGGGAAAAAAACTTCCACCAGTTTGTGTATGTAATAAAGAGACATCCTCGTAATTATTATTAATTTTTATCATTGTGACGGATACACAAGAAAAAGAACCTTGGCAAACACCTCGTTTCCCCTCAACACAACACACGCTGTTATTTATTTATTCATTTGTAGCCTTTGGCTACTGGTTGCATCATTTCTGGAAGTGCAGCTGTGCCGTTGATGCAGTGCTCCCTGCTACAAGTAAGCTGGTACTCATTTTGCTGACCTCAGAAGGATGACAGGCTGAGTCAACCCACCTGGTGTTAATTTAACGACTCAACATGGGCTTGAACTCAAGACCCGAAGCTCCCAAGCTTGCCACCCAAACCATTAAGCCAACACCAGGCTTGCGTGACATTATGTGACGTGGATACGACATTGATCTCCGTGCATCGTACCTGGCATACGGAAGATGGTGTTGTGCAGGCGGCAAACCTGCGAGCCCATGGAGTTCCCAACGCATTTCAACCAAAGACCTTGATACACAATAGCGGCGAGGACAGTGGGACCCTTGGCAGAGATCTTCCATACGGGGTATGCTGTAGTGATAGTGAATCCCAAGAGTGCTACGAAGCAGATAATGCAGGCAAGGACCTGGCACGGTGTGCTCCCCATGATGTTGCGTCCAACAAGAATGTACCACCAGCGAAATCTCAAAGAACCTTTTCGTCCATTTTCTGACTTATATCTTCTCGATCGTTGTGCTGCCTGTGGCCACATGTAAATGATGTATTAACCCAAATTATACAGCAAAACGCCCCTCTTAACCCCACCTGATCCCCTATAATCCAAATTATACAGCAAAACGCCCCTCTTAACCCCACCTGATCCCCCGCAACCCAAATTATACAGCAAAACGCCCCTCTTAACCCCAACTGATCCCCTATAATCCAAATTAAACAGCAAAACGCCCCTTTTAACCCCACCTGATCCCCTATAAACCAAATTATACAGCAAAACGCCCCTGTTAACCCCACCTGATCCCCTATAACCCAAATTAAACAGCAAAACGCCCCTCTTAACCCCACCTGATCCCCTACAACCCAAATAATACAGCAAAACGCCCCTCTTAACCCCACCTGATCCCCTATAACCCAAATTAAACAGCAAAACGCCCCTCTTAACCCAACCTGATCCACTACAACCCAAATTATACAGCAAAACGCCCTTTTAACCCCAACTGATCCCCTATAATCCAAATTATACAGCAAAACGCCCCTCTTAACCCCAACTGATCCCCTATAATCCAAATTATACAGCAAAACGCCCCTGTTAACCCCACCTGATCCCCTATAACCCAAATTAAACAGCAAAACGCCCCTCTTAACCCCACCTGATCCCCTATAACCCAAATTATACAGCAAAACGCCCCTTTTAACCCCACCTGATCCCCTATAAACCAAATTAAACAGCAAAACGCCCCTCTTAACCCCACCTGATCCCCTATAAACCAAATTATACAGCAAAACGCCCCTTTTAACCCCACCTGATCCCCTATAAACCAAATTATACAGCAAAACGCCCCTGTTAACCCCACCTGATCCCCTATAACCCAAATTAAACAGCAAAACGCCCCTCTTAACCCCACCTGATCCCCTATAACCCAAATTAAACAGCAAAACGCCCCTCTTAACCCAACCTGATCCCCTACAACGCAAATTATACAGCAAAACGCCCCTCTTAACCCCAACTGATCCCCTATAATCCAAATTATACAGCAAAATTCCCCTTTTAACCCCACCTGATCCCCTACAACCCAAATTATACAGCAAAACGCCCCTTTTAACCCCACCTGATCCCCTATAAACCAAATTATACAGCAAAACGCCCCTGTTAACCCCACCTGATCCCCTATAACCCAAATTAAACAGCAAAACGCCCTCTTAACCCCACCTGATCCCCTATAACCCAAATTATACAGCAAAACGCCCCTTTTAACCCCACCTGATCCCCTATAAACCAAATTAAACGGCAAAACGCCCCTCTTAACCCCACCTGATCCCCTATAAACCAAATTATACAGCAAAACGCCCCTTTTAACCCCACCTGATCCCCTATAAACCAAATTATACAGCAAAACGCCCCTTTTAACCCCACCTGATCCCCTATAAACCAAATTATACAGCAAAACGCCCCTGTTAACCCCACCTGATCCCCTATAACCCAAATTAAACAGCAAAACGCCCCTCTTAACCCCAACTGATCCCCTATAATCCAAATTATACAGCAAAACGCCCCTCTTAACCCCACCTGATCCCCCGCAACCCAAATTATACAGCAAAACGCCCCTCTTAACCCCACCTGATCCCATATAATCCAAATTATACAGCAAAACGCCCCTCTTAACCCCACCTGATCCCCTATAATCCAAATTATACAGCAAAATGCCCCTTTTAACCCCACCTGATCCACTACAACCCAAATTCAAGAGCAAAACGCCCCTTTTAACCCCACCTGATCCCCTACAACCCAAATTCAACAGCAAAACGCCCCTTTTAACCCCACCTGATCCCCTATAAACCAAATTATACAGCAAAACGCCCCTCTTAACCCCACCTGATCCCCTATAACCCAAATTAAACAGCAAAACGCCCCTCTTAACTCCACCTGATCCCCTATAAACCAAATTAAACAGCAAAATGCCCCTTTTAACCCCACCTGATCCCCTACAACCCAAATTATACAGCAAAACGCCCCTTTTAACCCCACCTGATCCCCTATAACCCAAATTATACAGCAAAATGCCCCTTTTAACCCCACCTGATCCCCGACAACCCAAATTATACAGCAAAACGCCCCTTTTAACCCCACCTGATCCCCTATAAACCAAATTATACAGCAAAACGCCCCTCTTAACCCCACCTGATCCCCTATAACCCAAATTAAACTGCAAAACGCCCCTCTTAACCCCACCTGATCCCCGACAACCCAAATTATACAGCAAAACGCCCCTTTTAACCCCACCTGATCCCCTATAAACCAAATTATACAGCAAAACGCCCTTTTAACCCCACCTGATCCCCTATAAACCAAATTATACAGCAAAACGCCCCTTTTAACCCCACCTGATCCCCTATAAACCAAATTATACAGCAAAACGCCCCTGTTAACCCCACCTGATCCCCTATAACCCAAATTAAACAGCAAAACGCCCCTCTTAACCCCACCTGATCCCCTACAACCCAAATAATACAGCAAAACGCCCCTCTTAACCCCACCTGATCCCCTATAACCCAAATTAAACAGCAAAACGCCCCTCTTAACCCAACCTGATCCACTACAACCCAAATTATACAGCAAAACGCACCTCTTAACCCCAACTGATCCCCTATAATCCAAATTATACAGCAAAACGCCCCTCTTAACCCCAACTGATCCCCTATAATCCAAATTATACAGCAAAACGCCCCTGTTAACCCCACCTGATCCCCTATAACCCAAATAATACAGCAAAACGCCCTTTTAACCCCACCTGATCCCCTATAAACCAAATTATACAGCAAAACGCCCCTTTTAACCCCACCTGATCCCCTATAAACCAAATTATACAGCAAAACGCCCCTGTTAACCCCACCTGATCACCTATAACCCAAATTAAACAGCAAAACGCCCCTCTTAACCCCACCTGATCCCCTATAACCCAAATTATACAGCAAAACGCCCCTTTTAACCCCACCTGATCCCCTATAAACCAAATTAAACAGCAAAACGCACCTCTTAACCCCACCTGATCCCCTATAAACCAAATTATACAGCAAAACGCCCCTTTTAACCCCACCTGATCCCCTATAAACCAAATTATACAGCAAAACGCCCCTGTTAACCCCACCTGATCCCCTATAACCCAAATTAAACAGCAAAACGCCCCTCTTAACCCAACATGATCCCCTACAACGCAAATTATACAGCAAAACGCCCCTCTTAACCCCAACTGATCCCCTATAATCCAAATTATACAGCAAAATTCCCCTTTTAACCCCACCTGATCCCCTACAACCCAAATTATACAGCAAAACGCCCCTTTTAACCCCACCTGATCCCCTATAAACCAAATTATACAGCAAAACGCCCCTGTTAACCCCACCTGATCCCCTATAACCCAAATTAAACAGCAAAACGCCCCTCTTAACCCCACCTGATCCCCTATAACCCAAATTATACAGCAAAACGCCCCTTTTAACCCCACCTGATCCCCTATAACCCAAATTAAACGGCAAAACGCCCCTCTTAACCCCACCTGATCCCCTATAAACCAAATTATACAGCAAAACGCCCCTTTTAACCCCACCTGATCCCCTATAAACCAAATTATACAGCAAAACGCCCCTGTTAACCCCACCTGATCCCCTATAACCCAAATTAAACAGCAAAACGCCCCTCTTAACCCCACCTGATCCCCTATAACCCAAATTATACATCAAAACGTCCCTCTTAACCCCACCTGATCCCCTATTAAAAAAAAAAAACTTTAAAAGTAGTTATGACAGCAAGACGAAACATAAAACTAAGTCTAAGTAATGATATTGTCCAACAACAAAGAGAGTGAAATGCTTTGAAAAATAATTGCAGACATAATAAGTCGACGGTTAAGGAAGCAATGTTCACTGTTCGAAAGGAACCAAGCATGGCGATCCACGGATACAATCACACACAAAACTCGCATCGAATCTCTCTGACTACCCGAGACTCTACGTGTTCATTGACCTTTACCTGCTTGTGAAGCGGTAGAAATCGAGTTGGAGCCAAAAGGTGAAAATGTCGAGAAGAAAGAAACGCGAAAAAAGACGCAAGATGACAAAAAAACGAAGTGCGGACTGAAAACGAGAGGATCGGTGTTGTCGGAGATCATGAATACGACGAGAGATGGAAGTAAGAATGAGTGAACGCAAGAGGCGCCACTACCTGCGCTCGTGACCGAAACAACACCTGCGCTCTCGCGCTCTCAACCTGGCTCCACCCCCGTTCACCTCCATCCCACTGGTGCGCAGGTAGGTATGCAGCACCCATCCCAGGTATGCAGCACCCACCCCAGGTCTGCAGCACCCACCCCAGGTACGCAGCACCCACCCCAGGTATGCAGCACCCACCCCAGGTATGCAGCGCCCGCCCCAGGTATGCAGCACCCACCCCAGGTATGCAGCACCCACCCCAGGTATGCAGCACCAACCCCAGGTACGCAGCACCCACCCCAGGTATGCAGCACCCACCCCAGGTACGCAGCACCCACCCCAGGTACGCAGCACCCACCCCAGGTACGCAGCGCCCGCCCCAGGTATGCAGCACCCACCCCAGGTATGCAGCACCCACCCCAGGTATGCAGCACCAACCCCAGGTACGCAGCACCCACCCCAGGTATGCAGCACCCACCCCAGGTATGCAGCTCCCACCCCAGGTATGCAGCACCCACCCCAGGTATGCAGCACCAACCCCAGGTATGCAGCACCCACCCCATGACTGGACCCCTCCTTTCCGTTCGGTACTCCCACTCGTAGCTCGATTTATGTCCGTGCTCCTTGTTTACCGTTTTATTGTTCCCCATCGAATACACAACCGAGTCCACTTCGTTCCTTTGTCATTTTGTTGTAAATATCGTGTTCGTGTTATAAATGTTTTATACCTCGTTTCGACATTATTTGAATTTGTACATTTTTTGGTTTATGACACGCTTCATTTAGACTTTATAAATCTCCTTCAGCCCAGCCCGCTTCAAAAAGCTCCAAATTTCAAGCCGTGTCTGCTGTATCACTTGTTGGTAGTTCCTTCACTTTTACCCCGCACGTGTCGCGCAATGCGGGGTAAACCAATTGGTCCGCTCTACCTGTCCGACGGACGTTCATCTATGATCGACTAACTACTTAATTTCGATAGAATTTTATATATTTTTTAACACGAACCTGCAGTTTATCGGTACTTCGGCTCTGAAGTGGGCAAATTGGATGGCATGTACGTACATGGTTTGCGATGAAGACCCAATGAAAGAAGTGGCTCCGTGCTGTGGACACGTTGGATGAGAATGAGGTGCTCTCGGAATAGGTCGTGGCCACCCACCACCTTCCATCAACAATGGCTTCCATCAGGCCTGCGATATTAACTCTCATTGTACTTGTGAGCCTGGTGTTGGCGAGGTGGTTCGGGTGGCTGGTTCCTTGGCTCCTGATTTTGAGCCCCGTTGGCTGCTGAATTAACACCAGGTGGGGTTGACTCAGCCCGTCATCCTTCCGAGGTCGGCGAAATGAGTTCCAGTGTACTGGTGGAGGGGCACAGCATCAGCGGCATCGCCGCGCTCCAAGAAATGATGGTAGTGGTACCTTCGTCAATCCATCCACTGGGCAATCTTCCCCTCTTGGCCTCACCTTTGTCGTTTATGGAGACGGTGATGCACTTATAGCCACAAGGAAAGAGCTGCTGGCTATACCTGAACTCCATGTCGATACAGACCTCAAGGTTATATGGGCCAAATTAAACTTCTCAGCTAACAAATATGTGTATGTGAGAACTTACTACCACCCATGTCGCAATGACATACAAGGGCTCATGGGGCTGGAAAGCTTCGTCGTGACACCTACAAAATTTTCGCCAGAGACATCAACCTACCAGATATCAACTGTGTGATTTGTGAACCATCAAGTCATGTCCAGCTGGAGTTTACAAAGGCAGTGAAGCACACTGCAATATACTACTGAACCTGTCAGATGAAAACAATTTCGAATAGTATTACTTTCCAACCAGGAGAGAGAATATACTGACATTCTTCACAAGTAATTCAACGTTGATTGAGAAAGTCAAACCCATCCCTGGAATTAGTGACCATGACTCAATAATACAGGTAGACGTGGTGACGACGGTCCAACACAGGAAACCTACCCATCACAAGACGCACAAATTTACAAAGGCAGATTTTGACCAGATGTGAGGGCAGAACTGAATTGTTTTTCTCCAGAGCATTTCAAGAATAACCCCAACTGGAGTAATTGTTGACCAAAACTGGCAAGCACTCAAAACCAGACTCCGAGAAGTAAGAGACAACTATATGCCAACAAAAATTAGCAGTACCAGATACCATCTGTGCTACATTACAAGAGAGATTAAATGGAGTGGGATTTGAATTCGGGATCCTAGGATCCCAAGCCCACCATCCGAACCATTAAGTCAACACCAGACATGGGTTGATGGATGCACAAGAGGAACGCCAAGATACAATCTTGGCTCGCTTGATTGCTCGCTGGGCTTGAGCTCTCCTCCTTTTGAAAGCCAAGGCATCGTGAATCAGTAGGGATTTCCTTACTCTTTTGAGAGAAGCCCTTCGAGCCTTGCTTGCCTGTTTACATTCATGATTCAACCAGGGGATTTGGATTTTCCAACAACTGAACTTTTGCAGAAGGGGATTGAATCCAGGGCAATGGTCTTTATGGTATTGACTAAATTGCTGTTAAAATGGTCAATGTTCCTCGTTGGAATCCCCATTTGTCATTTCAAAGCAGCGACGCGAAAAACGCTCCCAGTTGGCCTTGGAAACGTTTCACGAGGAGAATCTGTCCAAATCAACTCCGTCCCTATCCAATTTGAGGCTGGTGATCAGTGGAAAGTGGACGCTCCCCAGGCTGTCAGAGTGAACGTACCATTCACACCTTGCAGCACCAGATGAGAAGACAAAGGTGAGGTCAAGAGGAAAGGATTGCCCAGTGGTATATATATATATATTGTTGTGGTTACCAAATTCGCAAACCACCATTCAGGTCCCTTAGGTGAGATATCTCGGTAAGTATATGTGTAGTTAGGCCCAAACCCGTTGTCTAGTGGGAATACATGTCATTCATGCGTGCTGCGACTCTTCAGGATAGCCGTTTTTCTTTTACTATCTTTATTTTGGACCAACCGCCATGATTACCACCGCCAACCACGTCTCAACAGTCGTCACAACATCAACCACCCACCACAACGCCGCTCACCACAACAGCCACGACCTTGACCATCAACCCTCGCAACCGTCGCATCGCCACCGTTCTTGCGCCGCTTGTGGGTACCGGTGTTGGACTCGTGCAGGGCGCGCGCCGAACAGCGTGTACAAAAACACGGATTTTCCGCTCCAAAAACGGATCAAAAACGACTCACGCCCACTTTTGTTCCGTCCAATGGGTGAGCGAGGGGCGATTTGGCCCCGCCTCCAGGGCGTTGGAGGGCGGTCGCTATATGCAAATTCATGGATCAAAAAGCATTCACGCCCACTTTTTCTCGGGCCAATGGGGAGCGAGGTGAAAGGTCGAAGGCAGGGGGTCAAAGATGAGAGAGTGAAGCCACGGGGCTTATATAAGCGACCGCGTTCGTCAGTCAAGAAAAATAAGGAGTTGGTCGTCGTCGTCGTCGTGTGCGTTGGAGTCGGAGCGAAGAGGACGGAGCTGTGGAGAGGCGGCGAAGGCAGACGAGGGGGTGCTCGCGTCGTGCCGGGAGCTGCACACCAGGGAGGCCGACGGCGCGACCTGGTCGAGGTGGAGACGCTCGTCGCGGGACTCGAGACAGAGTAAAAATCCTCCTTTCCCCGAGCATCAGC
>NC_140967.1:56337593-56410093 GCF_056783735.1 Eptatretus burgeri
CGTCTCTCTTGGATGTGTGTTGCAATTGCCGACAGTATTCAGTACAGAAACATGCTGAACAGGTTTGTAGCCGAGGAGCAATAAGCTATACCATATAGCCTAGGTGTCTCGGTTTGTGTAAGTACAATGTTCGAAAACGAAAATGGAAAAAAAATAAATACATATGATGTTCGCACAACGACGACGTCGGTTAACGACGCATTTCTCAGAACGTAACCCCTTCGTTAAGTGGCGCATGACTGTATATAACAAGCCGGTAGGCGACATGGGTGGTCGCTACATAATTGCATACTAGTCATAGTTTTTGACGGATAGGGCTGAAAATGTTTGACAAAGAGGTTGATTATAGTGCGCATAAAACGCCTGGAAGCCGATTTTTGATGTTCGAAAAAATTAATTTTTTATGATTTTTCAAAAAATTCAAAGTCCCGTTGCTAGGCAATGGTGGTGTCCATAGTAACGGTGCTCAAAAGCCTGGAACTAGATCCTGGTATGAACCTACCTGTCAAGTTTCATTGAAATCGGTTGACTGCTCTGGCCTCCAGAGCTGTCCATAACAAACAAACAACCATACAAGCCGGTAGGCGACATGGGTGGTCGCTACATAATTGCATACTCGTCATACAGTTTTTTTACGGATCGGGCTGAAATTTTTTGACAAAGACGTTGATTATAGTGTGCATAAAAGCCTGGAAGCCGAATTTTGATTTTCTAAATTTTTCTTTTTTAGTATTTTTCAAAATTTCAAAGTCCCGTTGCTAGGCAATGGTGGTGTCCATAGTAACGGTGCTCAAAAGCGTAGAACTAGATCCTGGTATGAACCTACCTGTCAAGTTTCATCAAAATCGGTTGAATCCTCTTGCCTCCAGAGCTGTCCATTACATACAAACAAGCCGGTAGGCGACGGAGGTGGTCGCTATATAATTGCATACTAGTCACAAAGTTTTTGACGGATCGGTCTCTAATTTTTTGACAAAGAGGTTGATTATAGTATGCATAAAAGCCTGGAAGCCGATTTTTGATTTTCGGAAAAAAAATTTTTGGGGGATTTTTCAAATATTTCAAAGTCCCATTGCTAGGCAACGGTGGTGTCCATAGCAACGGTGATCAAAAGCATAGAACTAGATCGTGGTATTAACCTTCCTGTCAAGTTTCATCAAAATCGGTCGATCCTCTGGCCTCCATCGCTGTCCATTACATCCAGACAGACATACATACAGACAGATGGAAAAAGTGAAAATAAGGGTACTCTCTCGACCACCCAACAAACAAGCCATTAGAAAACATGGGTGGTCGCGACATAATTGCATACTAGTCATACAGTTTTTGACAGATCGGGCTGAAATTTTTTGACAAAGAGGTTGATTATAGTGTGCATAAAAGCCTCGAAGCCGATTTTTGAAAAAATAAATTTTTTATGATTTTTCAAAAATTTCAAAGTCCCGTTGCTAAGCAACGGTGGTGTCCGGAGCAACGGTGCTCAAAAGCATAGAACTAGATCCTGGTATGAACCTACCTGTCAAGTTTCATCAAAATAGGTTGACTCCTCTGGCCTCCAGTGCTGTCCATTACATACAAACAAACATACAAACATACTGTTGCGGATCTGGGGTGGCGGAATTCTCACCAGACTCTTGGAGCCAGCTGGCTCGGCACAGGCCTCGGGTCACGCGTCTTCAATCGTGATACCAACGTAATCCTGGACATCACCAGTTGGGGAAATAGAACCCCGGTTACAGAATGGTTTTGTCAGATGCCGAGCATTTTCTGCAAGTCTGTAACCATTTTGGTTTTATTTGCCAATTCAACGGATCGTTCCTCGACGCGACACAAATTAATCCAGAGCGGCAACTTCATAAGAACCAACCAGATTTATTGGGGAACATCGGGGAACACAACACAAGCAAAATATTCATGACAATGTTTTTATTAGCAATCTTTAACCCGTTATTATCTAGGGAAGTTGTCCATGGTTGTGTCAGGAAGAGCATCCGGTGTAAAACCTGTGCCAAATCACTATGCGGATCATACGGATGATCCGCTGTGGTGACTCCTAACGGGAGAAGCCGAAAGAAGAAGAAGAAGAAATATATATATATATATATATATATATATATATATATATATATATATATATAGGTTTGGGAAGGTGGATGGGTTTAAATACTTGGGATCAACTGTCCAAAGTAACGGAGAGGGTGGGAGAGAAGTTAAAAAGAGAGTGCACGCAGGATGGATTGGGTGGAGAAGAGTTGCAGGAGTCATTTGTGACAGAAGGGTAGCTGCAAGAGTTAAGGGGAAAATATATATAAGACGGTAGTGAGACCAGCTATGTTGTATGGTTTGGAGGTGGTGGCGCTAACAAAAGGACAGGAAGCGGAGCTGGAGGTGGCAGAGTTAAAGATGCTGCTATTCTCGTTGGGAGTGACGAGGATGGACAGGATAAGGAATGAGTATATTAGAGGGACTGCGCAGGTAGGACGGTTTGGAGACAAAGTGAGAGAGGCGAGATTGAGATGGTTTGGACATGTGCACAGGAGGGAAGCGGAGTATATCGGGAGAAGGATGTTGAAGATGGAGCCGCCAGGCAGGAGAAGAGGAAGGCCAAAGAAGAGGTTCATGGATACAGTGAGGGCGGACATGCAGGTGGTTGGAGTGTTAATGGAAGATGTGGAGGATAGAGCGAAATGGAGACGGATGATCCGCTGTGGCGACCCCTAACAGGAGCTAGCCGAAAGAAGAAGAATATATATATATATATATATATATATATATATATATATATATATATATATATATATATATATATATATATATAAAATATACGGTATATACATAAATAAATTTACATATAAATATATATATATATATATGCATATAAATACATATCTTCTTCTTCTTTCGGCTGCTCCCGTTTGGGGTCGCCACAGTGGATCATCCGTATGATCCGCATAGTGATTGGCACAGGTTTTACGCCGGATGCCCTTCCTGACGCAACCCTGGTCGCCTCTTACGACACAGGGATATGGTAAACCTATTTTAACCGGGTCATACACCGGGCCCAGTACACTGGTACTCACTTTGCCAACCTTGGAAGGATGATAGGCTGAGTCAACCTCCTGGTGTGTATTAATTCAAGCGGCCAACAGGGTTTGAACTCAGGACCTTTTGGATCCCAAGCTGCTACCCTAACCACTATGCCAACACCAGGCTTTACCTAAATATAAATAAATATACACATATATATATATATATATATATATATATATATATATATATATATACATATACATATATATATATACATATATATATATACATATATATATACATATATATATATATATACATATACATATATATATATATATACATATACATATATATATATATACATATACATATATATATATATATATATACATATATATATATATATATATATATATATACATAAATATACATATATAAATAAATATAAATAAATATACATACATATATAACTAATTAAATAAATATAGTCTGGTGTTGGCGCAGTGGTTTGGGCAGCGGCTTGGGATCCAAAAGGTCCTGAGTTCAAGCCCCGTTGGACCACTGAACTAATACACCAGGGGGTTGACTCAGCCTGTCATCCTTCCGAGGTCGGCGAAATGAGTACCAGTATACTGGGCCGGTGTATACCCCGGTTAAAATAGGTGTACCATATCCCTGTGTCATAAGAGGTGACCAGGGTTGCGTCAGGAAGGGCATCCGGTGTAAAACATGTGCCAAATCACTATGCGGATCATACGGATGATCCGCTGTGGCGACCCCTAACGGGAGCAGCCGAAAGAAGAAGAAGAAGATATAAATGAATAAATAGAGAAATATTTCAATAAATATATATATATATATATATATATCTAAATAGATAAATATTTCCATAAATATATAAAGATAAATATATATATCAATGAAGAAAGAGATAAATATGTATATAAATAAATATATCTATCTCTCTGTAATTAAAACGCTCATCTTGTATGTATGTGTATATGTATGTATGTGTGTGTATGTATGTATGTTCCCAAAATAGTCAAAATGGTACACGATCGCGCAAAAACTTTTGGCCCACATTACTCACCATTCTCCTGCGGTGTGCAGTGTCAAGTTTCGTTAAAATCGGGAAAGAAAAAATTATTAAAAAATCAATTCCCAATTCAGTCAAGTAATCCTCGGGAGAATTTAATCAATGCAAACAACCTCAGTGGTGTAGTTCGCTGGAGCTATCTTTTGTTTCTTTTTTTAATCAACCGCTGTCACAACTGGAACCCAACGGTTCTATTAGTAAATCGTAGGAAATCGTAAATCATCGTCTCGTAAATAGATAAATATATAAAAACAAATATACATATATAAATAAATAAACATGTTTGGTACTTCAGAACTTCAATACGAATACAAACAAACACGACATAATAGTGACTGAAGGTTTTCGTGCTGCACTCCTCAGGGTAAAAATCGCAGCAAGTGAAGGAGGAAGTGAAGGCGCGTGCTTTATACAAAGGTCTCAATAAGGTCGACACTGATTGGTGCTCGAGGTGAGGATGATGAGACAACTCATGGGCGTTCGGATTAACCGTGACGTCATTACGGTTGAACCAATCAGTGTCTACCTTATTGAGACCTGCATATAAAGCACGCGCCTTCACTTCCTCCTTCACTTGCTGCGATTTTTACCCTGAAGAGTGCAGCACGAAAAGCTTCGGTCACTATTATTGTTACGGATTTGGAAACCTCTTGCACACAAACAGTCAGCAGTCCCAAAGTTTAGTTATTTCGTTAAGTAAACGTGTGTAGTTAGAATCCACCCCCTGTGTCTCATGGGAATTTCATGTGTGCGCTGCGAGTTATTTTGTTGTTAGTGTTTTTTTATATACCCCAACAACAACATCCTGCTTCGTTCCGCCACCCAACCAAACCTTCGCGCACCGACTCCATTATCCATGTGTTTTTGGCTGAAGGCGTGGGCAGAGCCTCCATCGACTCAGATCGAGGCTCCGCTCCGAAGAAGGGCAGGGAGTGTTTCCTCCAGCCAATGGACGAAGAGTGAGCAAAGCCGAGGCGCTCCAGCCAATGGGAAGCCAGAAGGCCAGAAACAACTACAGAGCCTCTTCTGGGGGATGGGCCACCAACACGCCACCTGTCCAATGGGAGGCAGAGTTACCTCAGGACGGATCCCTCCCACCTCGCAGGAGGAGTTGAATAATTGTCGGTGCGATCTGTCTGGGTCGACTCGTCTGGCCTGCTGGCCATCTTCCATCTTGGTGATGGCTGGCGTCTGCCGCTTCGTCGTGGTTCCTTGGCACTTGGTGCGAGGTTGTCTGTGTGGGTTCGAGTCCCACCGTGGTGGTTGGAATGTCCAATCTTCCCAAGCCCTTCCACAAGAATCCCGAGGTCCACAAGGGCAGGTCGGCAAGCCGTGCGAACGCGGCCAGGTACCGACCAAACTCTGACCTCCAGCCTGTCTATCCCCCTGTCTGCGAGGGTCAAAATACAGACAATCCGGGTCCATTTTCTTTTGGTGTGTGTGTGTGTGACTGTGGTGGCGCCGTCCTATAAGTAGAAATTGTACAAGTGTTGATTGCTCATTGTACATTGCATTTTATTCGGAATAAGTCTGCTCTGTGTCTCCCTTCCGATTATTATAAATAACCCCCTGTTAAATGTACCAGCTCGTTGCCTGTCGTTTCTACCATTGACCCAGCACAGTGTGGGCTTGAGAAATAGTGAGGCCGTTTGTGCCGTAAATTGTCATTGGACCGGCGCGGCTTTGTTAATTTCCACTCGGTTACGCCAGACCTGAGTCGGTAACAGTGACTCGGTTCAGACAAAGCCAGCTGAGGGTGTGGCTTCCCTGGTAGTTATATGGCGTGAGTACTTGGGTAAATTGGAATAGACAAGTGGACCCTACCTCACGCCGTCAAAATATTGGCGACCACGGTCCTTTAAGCGACCCTTCAACTCCGGGGTGATGACCTTTAAATTCCGGTGTTCGGTGGGAGACGGCCCGACTGCTCCATCTAGCGTTCGTCCTTGCCACCGAACCAGGCACCACAACAAATTGGTGTCAGGAGCGGGTTCAGACCACTCCGCTTCCATAGAGAAATTCACGGGACACGGATCAGGGGTGTGCGGAGCAACCCCCCCCCCAACCCTCCAAATTAAGAGCGAGTGAAATTATTCTCAGGACGCACCATGGCGGGCCAAGACGGGCTGGAGCAGGTGGGTTCAGACCTAAGTTTAAGGGAATCCATGGTCCAGGACGACACCCCCATGCAGGAAGACATTCCCCCACGATCGGACCCAGAGGTTGTAATGGGCGTGGGAGAGTCGGTGTATGAGCGCCCCCTGCACCAAATTTCGCCCCCGGTCCCTGTTGGGTCCACGACCGATCGTGGCGGATCGGCTCCGCGAGAGCCATCGGGCATGGAACAGATAATACGGATGATGTGAGGAATGCAAAGCAAAATGGATGCAAACATGTAAGATTTGAACAACAAAATGGACCGGAATATGAAAGAAATGGAAAGCAAAATGGACGCAAGCCAGCGCAACATGGAAAACATGGAAAGCCACATGGATGTGAACATGCAGGCACTGAGGGGTGATATGCGAACACGGCGAGGGGAAATGCAGAGCATGGGGCTGAACCTGCAGGCGAGTCAGGAAGCAACGAGGGTGGAGTTGAAGGAGGTAAAAGGCAAAATGGTGGATTGGAAAATGGCGCCTGCATGTGGGGAAACGACCGAGTCAAGGGGGAGTGCAACAGTTGTTCGGACCACGGTGGAAACGGGCGAGGTCAAGGTAAAGGGAACGCGGGAATTAAAAGGAATGATGGAATTAACAGACACAAGGGGAGGTGCAGGATTTAGAAATAATGACAAACACAGAAATCGAAAAAGGGGAACGAATTAAATTAACTAAAAGAGAAACACACACATGTAGAGCTGGTGAGGGACATTGATGTTGAGTGGGTGGAATGTGTCAAGACCCAATGCGAGGGTCGGATTAACCTCCCTCAGGAACAGGGGGAGACTGTCTGGTCCCTCGAAGTGGACCGAGACCAGGTGAGTCCGGTCGGGCCGTGCGAGGTCGAGCGGGTGCATGGTGCGGAAGGGAACATGCCAAATTTGGGAGGGGCAGAGGCCTCGGAATCCCTTGAGCTAACCCAAACCCCCAGCGTGATTGTCCCAGAGTGTGTGTTGGAGTGTGCGAGTGGTGTGAGTGTCATGGTATGTGCGAGTGCATGTGGGGAAATGGCACATGGACCGATCTAGAAGGTAGACAGGAATGGCGAGCCTGGTAGGCCGCACGAAGTTATTTTGGAAACCGCACCATCTTCGCGAGACGCTGCGTGCGAGGTCCGTTCCGTGTTCTGTGAACGGCCCAAGCGCGCACGTCTGCGCGATTGCAACCCAGCGTTGAAACGTCTCGTGCGTGGAACGAAACCGGCACGTGCACGGTTAAAAGGAAGGTTGTGTGAATTTTGGAGCATGTGACACAGGAGAAGGATCTGGGGGTGGTAATAAATACGGGAGGTAAGCAGGCAGCGCAGTGCCAGGCAGCTATAAGTACAGCAAATCTGGTTTTAGGCTGTATTCAGAGGGGGATCAATTATAAATCAAAAGAGGTGGTGTTATCATTGTACAGCAATTGGTGAGGCCACATCTACAATATTGTGTGCAGTTTTGGTCACCATAGTTCCTGAAGGACATAGATGCCATAGAGAGGGTTCGGCGCAGGGCGACGAGATTGATTCCGGGCCTTGCGAGACTCAGCTTTGAGGAGCAGCTGAAGGAGACAGGGCTTTATACACTAGAAAGAAGGTGGTTACGAGGAGATATTATAGAGATGTTTAAGATAATGAAAGGTATAGATCAAGTAAGTGCAGATTAATTATTCAACAGAGTGGAGAGTGATAGAACCCAGGGCAATCGCTTGAGAGTAAAGAAGAGGAGAGTTAAGACGGTAGTAAGGAAGGGGACTTTCACTCAGAGAGTAGTTAATGCATGGAATGGTCTCCCTGGAAAGGTAGTCGCAGCAGAAAAAGTAGATACGTTTAAATTAGAAT
Organism: Eptatretus burgeri; assembly: GCF_056783735.1. Classification (NCBI taxonomy): domain Eukaryota; kingdom Metazoa; phylum Chordata; class Myxini; order Myxiniformes; family Myxinidae; genus Eptatretus; species Eptatretus burgeri. The sequence goes on from NC_140967.1 coordinate 56,345,707, forward strand.
TAGATCGGTCCCTGGAAGTTATGGAGCTAGAAGGGTACGGGGATGTTGAGAAGACTTTTTGGTAGTTTCAGCATTGATGGACGATTGTGTACGGAGTGCTTTTGGTGGGGGTCTTGTCAAGGGGGGTTGTGTGGTTGTGTGTTTTTAACCAAGTCCATGCCCCCTCCCCTGAGGGGAAGAAAAGGGGGGGGGGGAAATACACAAAATACCAAAAAAAAAAACAACCAACAAACATATTTATTTCATTAATGAAAAACATTTTTTTGCATTTTCTTACTTGGATCTTGTTTGGATGGGTTGGTGTGGTGTTTGTGCAGGCATGATGGGCTGAATGGCCTCCACCTGTGTTGGATTTCCTTGATATATACATATATATATATATATATATATATATAAATATTATATGTATATAAAAATATATATAAAATCAGGGAGGTGAGGGTTATGAATTCCATCATATTTGAACATCCTTTTGGGTCAAAAAAAGGTGAAGAATGATTGGGGTGGGTTTTGAGGGATGAACACCTCAAACCTAGAAAGTAAGCCCCTGATGATCTTTTTCAACTTCTCGTCCAATCCCTACTGCCTGACTTCGCGTACCAACCCTCCTGTTTCAACAAATGGCGAGGTGAAGGTGTGGGTGTGAAAGGTGAATTTCTGTCTTCTCAAAACATCACTGCTTTGGGGAGTTGACCCTTGATGGCTGTGCCTAATTCTACTCACCTATGTGAAGGAAACTGAATTAAAACCCACGATGGGAGGTTGATTCTTGCCAGCCACCCCGCTGTTTTACCAACCCACCATATAACCACCCTTCCCTATCTCCTGAAGTAGGATCCCGAGCATTGTCTTTTCCGACAGAGGTAGGGTAGGGGGGATGCTCGTGTGAACACGGTCCTCTAATTCTCTCTTCCTCCATCTGTTCTCCATTGACAACAACCAATAGAACAGGTGGCCCAATTGCTGCTTGCACTACATACCAAGAGTATTTTCTTTTCTTTTAAGATAGGATTCTAGAGAAAAACGAACTTTAAAAAAATCTTGAATGTCTTCTCTTAAATATGAACCAAGTGACATTAGCCTGTTCTTATCGTCCATGGAACGGAACGTGTTCATGAGATCCACAGGATATGGCTCGGGATTGTTTTTGAAGGCTTTGAATGTGCCCTTAACTATGCAAGAATGAAAAGTTGTTTGCTTGTAACTCGAGATAAGTAAAACAAGGTCATAAAATGCCAACTGGTATGAGTCAGTAATCATTGCTGTTTATCTGCCCGAGCACATCAGCTCGTGACTGATCGTTATCACAACCAGCTTTGTAGATAAGGATAAAGTGAATGACAATCTTTAGTGAATAAGACTTCACGGTGTGCACACTCAACAGGAATTTACCTTTGCCGTCACGCAACGTGGAAATTATGTATTTTGATGAAAGAAAGTTTATGTCACATAAAATCTCAAAACTACTTCGTGTTTCGGACTCATAACCATCACTTTCTGAGCTAAAGGCAAATCCCTGCAGTTTGGAAGTTTGACATTCTGCACATATTTGTTCAGAATATACATTTGCACCTGACAAAAACACTATTTCTGAAAATTCCGATATTAAACAAGTGTTGAGCGATTCGATAGAATTGATCTGCTGCCATCACCATTTGGATGTCATGACGCGGATGTCCTGCCGTGGAGCATGCTTCAATTGGCATACCCCAGTGCCGGCAGCAACATGAATCAAAAGACTTCTCCACAATCTATGAAATATCAGGGATATTATTGGCTTTACTGGGAAGATAAATCGACTGTTGCTGTTTGTAAACTTTTACAAGGACGGTTCAAGGCCGATGTGGACTTTTTATTCTTCGGACACCAGAAAATACAGGGTGGTTGATGAAACTTAACCTGCTACTCAAGATGTTCCACTCCGACACCTACCCACTTGTTCAGTTGATGTGCTGCCATCTGTGTATAGAAAATATATTGATTACGCACAAACATCAGGACATGTGCTTTCACGTTTCCGTCATTTGTAAACTTTATGCCACCCAGATGTTCGTGTGGTCTAAATTATATATATATATATATATATATATATATATATATATATATATATATATATATATATATATATATATTCATTCGAGCAGTGTGTGTGCGCGTGTGTGTGTGCGTGTGTTATTTACTTATTTGCACCCTTGAACTGCTGAACGGAATGAGTTGAAAATTGATGGTTGTACTAGAACTGTGCCCAGGAAGGTTTTATGGGATAAATAAAATAAAAAATCATGGGGGAGGGGGGATGGGTTTTTTCAAGGTTGGCAGGGACTGGGGAGAACTTACTCCAATGCTCACGATGTAAATTTGTGTTATGGCACCACCTTGTGGGAGCCGGTATTAGTCTAAATATGGGTCCTTTGCTAATTTGATGAAATACATACATTTCTCCACTCAAATAGCAATTTGTGCTCTGAACATAAAAACGTTTTTAGGAGATACCTTTATAACAAAATGCTTACACAAAGTAAATAATGTTTATGTGTGCGAGAGCAACGGTTCTAATCTAAAATAAACATTATTTTGCTTTGAACAAGCTTTTGTATTGAGCAAGATTATTTTGTTATTTCATTTCCAATTTTTCCCTAACTCCTTCACTCTCGGTACCCACCCTACCCATCTGCTGATCAACTGTGTCCTTTGCACCTCAGAAAGTGGAGAAGTATCTTGCAACTTTCTTGTTTTCAGACAATGATGGCATCAGCTCAGTGTCCTAAAAACTTGCTCTGCTGTTTGTGCACATCCTCTTTCTGCTCAGTTCACCCTCGTTTGCCCGAGGTCATTTTCCATCTGCTTGAAAGTCAGCCAACATCACTACATTGCATAAATTAGAAAGAGTAATCAGCGATTCCAGACCCTCCCTCCATCCATTCATTGGGACCATACTCTGTAGAGCGTTGTTGCTGCCTTAAGGCCCGGTCACACCTTGACGTTTTAGCCAGCGATGGCAACGTATTAAAATGTATTTAAAACGCTGGCTTACGTTGAACTTTTGATGTTTTTTTTTAAAGATTCGGATGTATTCATAGCGACTTGGTCTTATGTATAACGTATTAGTAACGGACACAGAAATTTCGTTGTGTTATAGATAACTTATACCAACGAATGCTGAACCTGTTGTCGGCCTACACAACCGATGCCCAACGATAGTCTAACTTAGGCATAGCGCGTTGCACGCATCGCCGACGATGTCGTGACGTAGCCTATTAAAAGGCTGACGCACAACGATTCGAATCATAACTGCCGTAGAAATGGAAGTGTCAACATCGCGGTCACACCTTGGCGATCTTGCCAGCGTATGCCGACCTAAGAAAAATGTGTCTAAAACGTTGGGGCACGTCAAATACGGTATGAGTAAGTTTGGTATACGTGAGTAGAACGCTAAAGTACGCTATCATACGTCGTAGTAAGTAGAGTACGTCAAGAAATTTTAAACATGTTCAATATTTTACGACGTACTCGGCGTATGACACACGTTCCACATGCGATGAGGATAAGTTTTACACACGATATGTGGACGCTTACACACGTCCACAAAGGCTACTTATAAGCTACTCATAAGTCGAAACACGTCGCGGTAATGTCTTTTTTACGCGAAACTTATTTCTAACTTATGTTTGACGTGCTTTGAACCAATTCTTTACTTCGTCCCAACACACATCGACGTATGTAGACGTATTCCAATGACGTCTTCCGGTCGACAAAAAAAAAAAAATTAACGTGTTTCTAGCTTACAACTGCCATATAAAGACGTGTTCCCAGCGGTTTTGGGAATTGGTATATAAAAATGGTGCTCATAAAAGGGGAACCCAACAGTGTTTTCGAGTCCTTTTTGAGTCGATGTCCATGTCAGCAGTAACAGTATCAGTATTAGTATTAGTATTAGTATTAGTAGTAGTTTGTTCATGTTGGCAGTAGTAGGTGAGTGTGAGGGGGAGGGTGTGGGTTATGATGGATCGTCCTTGCGTCCGCGTGTCCACGGGTAGGTTCATAGGCTGCCACTCAACGATTTAAATGGCTGCATCTCCACTATTGAAAGTAGACGCTTGCGCTCAACAATTGGATTTTTTTTTACACTCAACGACTTTTAAACGGTACCACTCAGCTATTTTCATTGTTTACAATGAACGATTTAAATTTCTGTCACTCGCCTTTGTTTTTTGACGCTGGCACTCGGAAATTTGAAGCGTTTCTTCTGAACGTGTTAAAACGCTCAAACTCGACTATTTTAAATAGACGCTGCCGATGGACAATTGGAATCATAGCCAAGCTAGACATCGAAGTGTGAACATCCTCGTCATGCCGAAGAAAAGTTTGAAGAATGCTGCAAATAAGTGTCCTGGCCTTGGCTGTGGACGCTGACGCAAGGACGATCCATTATACCGACGTCTTTCAGCCTATGAGTAACTTAAAAGTAACGTCTGTCGACGTGTGGCAACGATCGCGTAACGTGCCAACAACACGTTAATCATAGGTTAGAAATAAGTTTCGGGTACGCTAAACATTACCTCGGCGTGTCTCACTTATGATTAACTTACAAGTAGCATGTGTTGACGTCTGTCAACGATCGCAGACCGTGCATACAACTTGTGGCCAGCGTAGCGGAACGTGTGAGTCATACGCCGGCATACGTCGTGAAATTTCAAGCATGAAAAAATTTGAGGACAACCGAAAAGTACAACGTTTAAAGCCAGCGTACAACGACATATGGCAGTGTTTTTCAGCGTGCTCTCAATGTTATCAAAACTTACCCATAACGTATTCAACGTGTGCCAGCGTTTTAGAAAAAAAATTCAAAAATCGGCATACGTTGGCTAAAACGTCAAGGTGTGACCGGGCCTTAAGCATTCTCCTTGGCTATTGGGCACAATCCTGGATGGGTCACCACTCCAACACAGGACATCAGCAAGCTGGCACTCATTTTGCCGATCTCTGAAGGATGACAGGCAGAGTCAACCCTACCTGAAATTAATTCAACATCTAAGTGGGATTTGAACTCAGGATCCTAGGATCCCAAGCCCACCAACCGAACCATTAAGCCAACACCAAGCATAGCCAAGTGAGCCTTTCAGAAAACTTTCACCCCCAAAGAAATAAAGAAAGAAAAAGTAAAAGCAAGAATGAGAATGAATGAGGAGAAATGTGAAAGGAACAAATAAGTCAGGAAGAACCTCGATAGACAGATAGATTTCACCTTCTTTACTCTAACAACCTCATCTCAAATCACCAATTTGGTTTCAGATCAGATTCAGACACTACATTGGACAGACTGTTTCGACTCTCCCAACAATGGATGGAGGCCCTCAATATCAGACTTGAGATCAGAACCATCTCTCTGGACATATTTTGTGCTTTTAATAGAGTCTGGCATCTTGCCTTGCTCAGACTCTGCTTGTGCAATCCAAGGCAAGCTCCACACATGGTTGACTGACTTTGACTCTCGTAGCCACTGTGTGGCTCTCAACGGAATCCTTTCATCTCCTCTCTCCGTCAAAGCTGGAGTGTCCCAAGGTTATTTTCTAGCCCCAGTCATATTCCTAATCTTCATAAATGACCTCTCTGGAAAATCCTCCATGTATTTGCTGATGACTGCACTCGCTGCCATGATATCCCTCAACCTCCCGACATGCAGGCTGCAGCATCTTCCCTCTCTTCAGACCTTGAACAAATCACAATCACAAGGTGGTCAAACATTTGGAATAAATCTTTCAATCCTGACAAATCTCACACAATCACCATCTCATTCTGAAAGGACAGTTTGGCAAATCCTCCCCATTGACTTAACAATTCTCTTGAAGAAGTGCAGTCAAATACCTGGGTCTCACTCTCAGCCATGATCTTTCTTGGGCAAACCACATTTCAAAGTTGGCCTCTAAAGCCAGCTGCCGACTGGGCATCTTCAGTCATACAAAGCCCTTCCTTGGCACGCCTGAATTCCGATCCACCTACAAGGCCTTCATTCAAAGTTTGATGGATCACTGCTCTCCTTTCTGGAAACTAAGACATCATGCACTCCCCACTGTCTCTCCTAAACACCATGGAAATCACGGCCTTCAAGATCATTGGAATCTCCCATGATGAAGCTGAGACGATGGCCCTGTCTCTTTCACATTAGACAGGTCGGTGGTCTCTGCCTTCCACTGTGGCCTTTCTGGTCTTGCACCCTTTGCTCTGTCCGTACTTTGTCCACCCCCCCCCACCACCCCCAACCCCAAGTCTTTCAATCCTGACAAATCTTACACTCTCATAAGACACATGCAGTCAACCAGCAACCCCTTCTAGTGAAACTCCCAACATACATCATCAATGCTCATCTCAGCTAATCCATTCTTCATTTTTCTTTCCACATGTGGAACCAATTTCCACATTCTCTTCAGGTCTTCAAGACAACTGTTCACCATCATCTCAGATAATCACCCATCCAAAACCATGATCTTTTCTGCCTCAATTACCCCTCCCCAAGCCCATCTCTTTCCAAATCTCCTGCTATTTTTCCTGAGTTTGATTTTATACCCATCTTATCCACACCATGCATCTCCTCTCCCCCTCATTCTTCTCCACCATCATTTGTCCAAATCTCCCTCTGTCTCACAACTCCGCAGTTAGTATTTCCCTTTTTCCTTTTGCTGTAATGTCCCATGTTCTCATTCCTCAAAGAGCCTCGACTTGGCATACAAAAAATAACAACTAGAACTGCCACTTTATAACTGCTGGCAGTGATGACCGGGTACCAATATGTCGAGCTTTGATATAACACGGGACCGATGAGTTACGGACCGGTAATACGCTGCATTCAATCTATTTATTACGTAAGCAGTCAGCCTATTTTCCTGAATACATAGCAGCAATTCAATTGGTGTTTAAATAACCTGAACTAGTCCAGTCGCTTAGGGTAAAAAAACATTTACTGACTGGACAAAAGCACCAAAGCACCAAACTTGGTACAGGGCTTCTATATGATGTACTAAACAATTCTGGAAGGGGAGTCAAGCACAAAAATTGCATTGGCAGCTTTCATAGGCCTTCGAATTTTCGTGTTTAGCCACACCCAAAAATGCTCCTATTGTTGTGGAGGAACCACTGGAATGCAGACAAAATGGCGACACTGGTGGCAGTGTGTGTTTTTAATTTGTAATCTACTCGGAAATTTGTTTGTCATTTGTTCTCATTGATATGACAATGAAAGCATACTACTAATTAAATGAGAGATAATAGGCATCATGTGTGATATTGTGGAGTGAATTTTGACATGATTGGAGAATAAAATCGATCGTCAATTGCTGATCCGGTTTGACCTTGGAGGAAGACGATCAATCAATCGTCATCGATGATGATGATAAGGTCAGAAGGAGGGCTGGGTAGGCTCGCCTTCATTTTTGTGTTCAATCAGATGAGAGAGAACATAAGCCTTTTTATGTAGTTAATCGTTTTATGATGGGGATAATTCTCTGCAGGAGGGGAGGGGTGTTGTAAAGAAGGGCAAGAAGAGGAGTGACCCCCACGACACAGAGTGTGTGCCAGTGCGGAGACCTTTTTGAAGTCTTTTTCTAATTACCTGGCCTATAAATATGCTACAGAGTTGAAACTTCCATCAAATAAAGGTTATCCTAGACCTTTAGTTAGCTGTAAAACAGCTTTTTATGATTGCCTATTTATTCCTGAGAGGGAGCAGCAGTCCTATCGTCATGCCCTGAGGGCCCAATCAAAACAGAAAGTGTACCAGTGCTGAGACTCTTTTAATTTGACATGATTTCACCTTATCCATTTGCTGATTTTACCACTTTTGACCATTTTGCGAATGATTATTATTGAATCTAATGGCTAAGCAATGTTTTATGAAAAGTCAGTTCTGCACATATACAAATAGAATCAATCATAATAAATAACAAGCATGATTTCAAATAGTGTGTAAATTTGGTGCTCTAATTTTTTAAACCAACTTTTGATTTTTTTCAATTCTACTTGAAAGTGTGACTAAATAATTTCAGGTAAGTTATAAATACTTTCATTTCAATTGTACAAAGTTAATTCCTACATTTTTGTGTTGAGGAGTTCAACCTGATGACGAATTCAGCCTGTTGGCATAATTAGGGCTTGTTTGATGTATATTTTGACAATATCCTAATTTAGTCCCGATAGGTACAGATACAGACGATTCCTTTATTATAACTTTTCTTATTTCCAGGTCACGTGCCAGGTTGATTGGGACCTTTGTGTCGTGTGCCAGTCACTATCTGCAGAGGAATTACGTTGTCCCCTCGATTCCAACTCATGGGATGGAAATGGTGCAGCATACACCAATTTCCTTCAGAACGTTGGGCTGTTGCAGGAAATGAATGCACTTCCCGTCAATGTGGGGTATGGTAGTTCTGGGACAACAGTGTTTCATCCGAAACAAGGCTCGTTGGCACAAATCTTGCCATGACAAATTCGATTTGGCGAATGATCCGATTTGTGGTTTCCCATATGCGTCTCGCGAGGGGACTGGAAGAGGAACCTACTGTCGCCGAGATTCGAATACTCATCCAGATTTCAGGGGTCGTACCTTGTTTGTATGGGGTACAATAACCCATCTTTACCCAATGTCACTTACGTTGATCAGATCCCGGCCTGTTTAACTTGAGAGAATTGATCCAGGACATGGTACTAAAGTGGGAAAACTGGGGATTTATGCAGGTTTGTAATGTGATTTGAAGATATTTTGCCATTTCGTTGTATATAAAACATAGATGAAACATATTGCATAATTTGTGACAGCGTATTTAGATACAGCGATGCATCTTTTCCGAAAATACAGCAATGTCATTTTTGACCTTGACCTTGACCTTCATGGGTGACCTCAACTTGGGCTCCCCTTCTGAAAATACAGGTTATGGTCCAAGTATGCTGTGTAGCAAGTTTGTTGCTGGTATCTAGTAGGTAAAGGTTTTGGCGAGATTTTTACGGTCCTGACCATTCTCATGGTACGAACATGGGAAACCAGATTTTTATGCCAATTAGGCCTAAGTTACATTTGCCACGGCGGCCGTGGGGTCTCCAAAATCTACGGCCACTCGCAATTATAGGGTGGCCGCAGTATTTCCATGGTCACACAATGTAGCAGTCACATACGTTTTTATTTTTCGGGTAGCCGCACGGCCTATTTAGAAATTGTGGAAACCGAAAACGTGGGGTTGCCATACGGTCTTTGATTTGATGTCGCACGGTGACCTTAAGAGGGCCCTGCGGCGGCCATATAATTTTCAAGGCAGACTCAAGGTAGCCTCAAGGTGCCTGCAAGGCGACCGCAGGGCGCCCTAAGGCGAACGTGCGGCCAGACGGACGGTAACGAATGGGTTAATTTTTTATTTTATTTTTTTTGTTACCAGTTTTTCTTTTTTTTTTTTTTTTCGGCTTGTCGAATTGCTATGGCGAACGTAGAAATTAAAAAAGTTATAACTCCGCGTTATAATTCCACGGCGACCCCTACGGCCTGTAAAAGATAGCCAAATGGCGTAGGGCCACCCTGAGGCCACCGCAGAAACTCTGCGGCCGCCTCACGTTTCTGTCAATTCAGAGGGCAGACGGCCGCCGTATCCCCGCCACAGAGCAAATGTGACTTAGGCCTTATTAATATGATTTGAATATATTTCGACATCAGTGATGCGTATAGAATGCAAATGAGGGCGACCAACTGATTTGTAACAGTATTTTGATGGAGCTCGGCATGCTCTCTGGAAATACAGAAAGTCATTTTGACCTTTTCCTTCATGGGTGACCGTGACCTTGGCTCCCCTTCCAAAATTAGATGTTATTGGCCAAGGAAGTTGTGTCCCAAATTTGGTGCTTTTGTCCAGTCAGTAAATGTTTTGTTGAATTTCTACCTTAAGCGACCGGACTAAACATAAAGTAATAAATGTGGACACCATCAGCGGGATGCCCCTGAATCTGAGGCCCCATACGTTTCTCTACAATGCGCAATTCACAAGTTATGCACTGAGAAACAGGCCATATTCCATCCATTTATTATCTATACAGTTGACCATTTTTCCTGGGGAAATAATCAGTATCAATTGAATTGCTACTCTTGTACCCTAAAACACATGCAGGCACAACCAAGTGAACCTTGTGCAACAAAAAAAAAAAAATCCTAAAAGTTGATTCAAATAATTAAATAATTCTGGCTGCCAGACCTTGTGGGCGATTGGGTTGAAATTTAAAACATATACTCCCCATATGTCGGCTAGATTATAATTGTGAAGTTTCATAATTATTGATGCAGCGGTTCCAGAGTAAATATTTAATATTTTTCCTTCAATCTAATATGGCTGCCAAACCATGTGACCGACATCAAAAAGAGGTGGGAACTTTTTGTTTGTCATGGATAGACAGTCATACCTGTAAAGTTTCGCCTCGATCTGTTCAGCTGTTTCAGAGAAGACGACTTTTTTTATTTTTCAATTTTCAATCCAATATGGCTGCCCAACCACATGCCCTATTATATCATAAATTTAAATTCTCCCTCTATTCGCGAAGGGGATCACGCTTGTTGAGTTTCGTAATGATCGGAAAAGGTGCGTATTTCTATCCAAGATGGCCATCAAGCCATGTGACGACATCATAATTTTTAATGTAGCTGCATGGAGTTTGATGGTTGCAAAATTTGGGTAAGTGGTTCCAAATAAAACATTATTTAATATTTTTCTTCAATCCAATATGGCTGCCAAATCGCATGACCTATCAATTATTTATGAACAAACTTGTATCCCCTTGCATTGGAGAATATGTATGTGAAGTTTCATCTTGATCTGACCAGCCGTTCTGGAGATGTTTGAAGGTTTTAGGGTGAATTCAATATGGCCACCAAACCATGCGACTTATCAATTAGAAATTAACAAACTTGTAAAAGGATATCTTGGGGAAAGTGTGTGTGAAGTTTTGCCTAAATCTGTCGAGCTGTTCTGGAGAAGGTATTTTTAAAACGTATTAATTTTTGATCCAATATGGCTGATGAACCATGTGATCGATGACATTATATATATATATATATATATATATATATATATATATATATATATATATATATATATATATATATATATATATATATATATATATATATATGCTCTGCCTCTAATGGGGTAGTGGATCACGCTTGTGGAGCTTCGTGTTAATCAGATGAGGTGCATTTTTCTATCCAAGATGGCCACCAAACCATGTGAACTGTGAATTTTTACCATATGTGCAGCCATGGCGTTGGATGATAGTTGCAAAGTTCCGTTCGATAGGTTAAGTGGTTCCAGAGAAAATGTCATTGAATATTTTTCTTCAATCCAATATTATATAGCTGCCAAACCGTGTGACCTATCAGTTGTTCATGAACAAACTTATATCCTCTATGCATGGAGAATTTGTTTGTGAAGAGTCCCCATTATCTGACCAGTCATTCTGGAGAAGATGATGTTTGAAGGTTTTTGGATAAATTCAATATGGCCACCAAACCATGTGACCTATCAATGAGAAATTAATGGGGGATGTGTGTGTAAAGTTTCGCCTCAATCTATCTTGCCATTTTGGAGAAGGTTAAAAAAAAAAAAATTTAATATGGCTGCCGAACCACGTGACCTTCTTCTTCTTCTTTCGGCTGCTCCCATTAGGGGTCGCCACAGCGGATCATCAATATGATCCGCATAGTGATTTGGCACGTTTTACACCGGATTCCCTTCCTGACGCAACCCTGGCCGCCTCTTGCGACACAGGCATCTGGTACACCTATTTTCACCGGGGTATACACCGGCCCAGTACACTGGTACTCATTTCACCGACCTCGGAAGGATGACAGGCTGAGTCAACCCCCTGGTGTATTATTTCAGTGACCCAACGGAGCTTGAACTCAGGACCTTTTGGATCCCAAGCCACTGTGCCAACACCAGGCCCTTCGAACCACGTGACCTATGACATCATAATTTTTTTCTATGGTGAGCTACGTAGATGGTGAGTTACGCTTTTTTCTATGGTGAATTACGTAGATGGTAGTTCTCTGGTGAGTTACGCTCAAGAAATTTCAAATTTTTTCCAACGCAGCGTTCTCCGTCAAATTTCCACCAGGATACCACTTCACCAATGGCGTCACGAAAAATCACACGTGTTCCCTATAGTTCTTGACGTGTCAAGTTTCAAATTTTTCCGTTGTGTGGTTTCAGAGATAGATGTCCGAAGTTTTTCGGTTTTTCAAAGATGGCGCCTGTACGTGACCTATGACGTCATTGTCAATTTGGTATGCTATCGTAAAAGATACATACTACGGTGAAAATTTCGTGTTACTTGGACTTGCGGTTTCTGAGAAAATGAATTTTAAAGCGAAAAAAAAAAAACTTCGAAAATCTCTGGTGGAACAATAATAAACACAAGAAAAACAATAGGTTACCCAACCTTGTAGGCTTGGTACCCGAATAAGAATAAGCTTAAAAACACATTATCGTACTCTTATATAATTTAAGAAGCGTTTCTGAACCCCTTGACAGGAGGAGTTGAAACTGGTGGTTGTACAAATGATTGGGATTTTAGGCAGTTAATTAATTTTTAAAAATAAATATATACATCTTTTAAAAATAGGTTCCTGTTTACATTTTTGATGACCCTTAAAAACAAAAAAGCGAAGATGAGGATAGCAGGAACAAGAGGGAGCAAGTGGGTTCTGCAGGAACAACAGGGGGAGTAAGATGTAGGAGCAAGTGAGGGAAGCAGAAACCAACCACCTGCAGAGTGAGGAGTGGCTGGAATAATGGGAGGGAGGAACGAACAACGAACTATCACAAGAGGGTTCGAATCAGTCCAGCCGACAGGATCAGCAAGGGTCTAAAAAGGGGGGAGGGAGAGCAGGTGGAGATGGCAAGAACAAAGGGGAAATATGTAGGATCTGCAGGAACAAAGGGATGGGGAGCAGGTGGGGGCTACAGCACCTTGAGTGGGTGGGAATAGTAGGGATGGCAATAATAGGGGGAGGGGTGTTTTAGAGAGGAGCAGGGACAACAAGGGGGCATAAAGGGGTGGGGGAGAGTTGGGGGGGAGGAGTGTGAGGGAATAACGGATGGGGATGGCAGGAACACAGTGAGAGTAAAAGGAGGGAGTGGGTTAACAGAGGAGTAGAGAGCATGTGGGTTCAACAGGAACAATGGGGGAGTGGGAGGGAGCTGCAGGAAAAAAACAAAATCAAACAAAAAAAAAACACAATAATAATATAAAAGAATTAAATTATATATATATATATATATATATATATATATATATATATATATATATATATATATATATATATATATATATATATATATATATATATATATATATATCACATCCCACAGCCCCATCACAAAATCACATAGCCCCATCACAGCCCCATCACAAAATGGTGAAGAATCACTTAAAAAAAAAAATTGGATCTGGATTCAGATATTCACAAAAATCGAATGAATTCTTCCTCATTACATACACAAGTTCTCCACCAAATTTCATCTGAATCCATCCAAAACATTTTGAGATATCCTATTTACAGACAGGGGTGAAAACCTCCATCCACCAACATGGCGTTAGAGATTGGCAGCATGAACAATATGTAGCAAGAGGCAGCAGATGGGGGCATCAGGAACAACAGGGCAGGAGAAGAGTCAGAATGGGTCGACCACCCTTTTAGGGGGTACAAGATTGGGTATCGTTTGTGGGCAGCATCAACAACAGAAGGTGGGGAAACATGTAGGGGTGGCAGCAATGACAGTGGCATGTAGAAGTGGTGACTGGGTATGGGTGGCAGGAATAAAAAAACGGGAGTAAAGGGGGGGACAGGTGGTTTTAACAAGCACAATAGGGGAAGTAATAGGGGGAGGGTTGTGACAGCAACAGCAGGGCAGGGGAGCAGGGAGCTCTCATAGTAAACCTCAGCTCTTGCTCCACCAATTCTTCCTTTTGGACTCGGAACTATAGCGCTCTCGTGGTCTCGGTCTCGGTTTCCTTATGATCCCTATGGTTGGGCAGCCAAGGAAAGTAAACTTTTTGTCGAATTAAAAAAAATATATATATATATATTTAAATTTAATTCATCTCTGGCGTATGTTTGATATGCGTAGACCATCTCAGTGTAGTTAGATTGCATCGGTGATGGCATGTATTTGGCAAAGTCCATGATTTGCAGAACATAAATGCTTAACCATTACATTCATCCCAATATTGTGACTGAACATGCACAAATATTCAATTTTCTAAAATTTGAAGACTTCATGCTCCCTGAAAAATGTTTTTGTGATGGGATTGGGAGGAGGGGGGTTGTGAAAGTGTAGTAATGCAAGGACAACTTGAATACACTTGATCTTTTCAGAACTCAGAAAAGGGACAAGCCTGTTGCTTCTTCGATGGGCAACCTCCTGCATCCAGTCACAGGACAGCTCAGGTTTGATGTGTTACTCAAAGCAAGTTGCCGCCTTGCCTGCAGAATGCTTTCAGCATCGATATAATCATTATGCGAGCGAGACAAGGATGAAAAACCTGGTAAAAGTTAACTGGTCAGCACCATGGCATCTAATTGCACACTTCACTTTTGTTATATTGAAATGTGAAAGAACATAGGTTTAGCCTTTAATTTTCTCCCCCCCCCCCATTTGCAGAATAAATAAATAATAAAAAGCTACAACCGTTTTTTTCACAAAGCCTGTGCACCACAAGCATCATTCATGTCCACAGACATTACAGTATGCCTGGTGTTGGCTTAATGGTTACGGTGTTGGCCTTGGGATCCTAGGATCCTAAGATCCTGAGATCCTGAGTTCAAATCCCACTCAGCTATTGAATTAATACCAGGTGGGGTTGACTGCCTATCATCCTTCCAAGGTCAGCAAAATGAGTGCTGGCTTGCTGGTATCCTGTGTCGGAGTGACGACCTGTCCAGGAGTGCCCAATAGCCAAGGAGACTACTAAGGCAGCACCAATGCTCTGCACAGAGTATGGTCCCAATGGGTGGGTGGATGGATGGATCGATGGATGGACATTACAGTACGATCATAATCCAGCAAAAATGCAGATTTCACTTTTAGATGACCAAAGGTGTCTCAGAGCTTGGGTTTGTTCTTACGTCACTTGCCTGGTACCCATTACTAAAGTTTTTGACCTGAGGCCATCATTTCCTCACCAGGCTCAACCTAAAGGAGGATTTGCAAGCAATTTTCTCAAGAAACATGCAATAACTCACCTACTCTTCACCAAAGGATCACACACTGATGTAATGACCTACCTGCACAACACAAATTTTATTTATAATGCATCAGGTATCAAACAGCCTGGAGGAGAAGAGGGGGGGGGGGGTGGGGTACAAAATTTCCCTTTGAATTTGATCTGTGATCGCAATATCAAATGCAGCAGGTTTTTCAAGATGAAAATGTTTTGACATCCTGAGTCCGCCAGAGCCTGCAATCAGGACAAATGGTGATGCAGGTCCAAATAATGCAGCAAGTACATCAACACAAAGCAAGTACATCAATCATGAAGATTTGAAAATGATATTTCACTCAATTCATGGAATATTTGCTCTGAGCATTGTCCAAACAGTGCCCCCATTAAAGGACCTGAATGTGTCGAGATTGATGGGCCATTAAACCAAAATGAAATAATACACACTATATATATATATATATATATATATATATATATATATATATATATATATATATACATATATATATATATATATATATATATTAAACAGTCAAGACAATCACAAAGAAGTGGAAGGTGCATGGTACCACCAAGACCCTGTATAGATCAGGCCATCCCTCCAAACTGGATGACCAAGCAAGGAAGACTGATCAGAGATGCCACCAAGAGGCCAATGGCAACTTTGAAAGAGCTGCAGGCATTTATGGCAAAGACTGGTCACTGTGTGCATGACAATATACCAAGCACTCCACAAGTCTGACCTGTACAGTAGGGTGGCAAGAAGGAAGCAATTATTCAAAAAAGCCCACCTCGAGTTCCATTTGAGGTATTCAATAAATAAATAAATAAATAAAAACACTCCAGCGATTCTGAAACCATGTGGCAAAAAGTTTTGTGGTCTGATGAAACCATGATGGAACTTTTTGACCTCAATGCAAAACGTTACATTTGGTGCAAACCCAACACAGAACATCACCCAAAAACACCATCCCCACTGTGAAGTGTGGTGGTGGCAGTATCATGTTATGCAGATGTTTCTCATCAGCTGGGACTGGATTACTATCAGGATAGAAGAGAAAATGGATGGAGCAAAATACAGAAAATCCTTGAGGAAAACCCTCTGCCTTCTGCAAGAAAACTGGAATTGGGACACAAGTTCACTATTTAACATGACGACCCGAAGCACACAACCAAAGCTACACTGGAGTGGTTAAGGAACAAAAAGATAAATGTCCTTGAGTGGCCCAGTCAGAGCCCCATCCTAAATCCAATGGAAAATCTGTGGCACGATTTCAAGATTGCTGTCCATCAACATTCCCCACAGAACTTGATTGAGCTTGAACAGTTTTGTTCAAAAGAATGGGCAAATATTGCCCAATCAAGTTGTGCAAAGGGTAGAGACATATCCAAACAGTCTTGCAGCTGTAATTGCTGTCAAAGGTGCTTCACCCAAGTATTAACTCAGGGTGTGGACACCTATCCAACCAAGATATTTTAGTTTTGTATTTTTAAGTAATTTTCTGAAATTTGTTTTTCATTTGGAGCTGGTGGGTTACAATGTGTAAAGGTGGACAAATTCTGATTTCATGCAATTTGATTCCAGGTTAAAAGCAACAAAAGGTGAAAATTTTGAAAGTATCGACTTTCTATGGGCACTGTAGTTTATATATATATATATATATATATATATATATATATATATATATATATATATATATATATATATATATATATATATATCTTGTAGATTCCCGCCCGCCGGCGTGCGAACGACCGCGTCTAACCAATAGCGGTCGCTTCGCCCACCGAACGGACATTCCAGTCGCGGCTTTCCGGATCAACGCCGGAAACCAGCCACGGGTGTGTTTTTAACCACACCACAACCTTGTCCACACTTGACCCGTGCTACAAGGTCCGATCGCCAATTCTTCGATTTACCTAATTATTCGTGCGGGTAGATTACCGAGAGATTGTACCAAAACAGGACCGCTTGGAAACGAGCTGCTTAAGCAGCTCGCTTCCTTTTGGGATAACCGAGCGGGTTATTATCGCGCAGACCCGTTGGACCCGATCACTTTACCGGCTATTTAAAAACCAACTAATATTCCACAATACAAGATGGCATTTCAATGGGGGAATGGACGGAACGAACAGGTTTACATTCACACAAGGACATTTATGATAATAAAGCACGTATGCAATTAAACAAGGCAAAACACGTATGCAATTATACAAGCAACAAAAGCATGACAAAAGAACTACGACCGTCTATACGAAATGCAATGCAAACATTTACAGCACACAAAGCACTTAACAATTTCCTACTTATTAAGCCGCTGTCACACCTTGACGATTTAGCCAGCGTATGCTGATTTATGAAAAATCTGTCTAAAATGCTGGTACACGTCGAATACGTTATGGGTACGTTTTGTATATGTTAAGGCCCAGTCACACCTTGACGTTTTAGCCAGCAATGGCAACGTATTAAAATGTATGTAAAACGCTGGCTTACATTGAACTTTTGATGTTTTTTTTTAAAGATTCGGACGTATTCATAACGACTTGGTCTTATGCATAACGTATTAGTAACGGACACAGAACGTTTCGTTGTGTTATAGATAACTTATACCAACGAATGCTGAACCTGTTGTCGGCCTTCACAACCTATGCCCAACGATAGTCTGACTTATGCATAGCGCGCTGCACGTATCGCCGACGATGACGTGGCATAGGTTATGAAAAGGCTGCCGCACAACGATTCAAATCATAACCGCCGCAGAAATGGAAGTGTCAACATCGCAGTCACACCTTGGCGATCTTGCCAGCGTATGCCGACCTCTGAAAAATGCGTCTGAAACGCTGGCGCACGTCGAATACGGTATGGGTAAGTTTGGTATGCGTGAATAGAACGTACGCTATCATATGTCGTATTAAATGGAGTACGTCTTGTAATTTTGAACATGTTGAAAATTTTACGACGTACTTGCCATATGACACACGCTCCGCATGCGATGGGAATAAGTTGTACGCACGATACGCGATCGTTGACACACGTTACTTGTAAGTTGCTCATAAGTCGAAACGCGTGAAGGTAATGGTTAGCGTTAGTGTTCCAGACTCCCGGTTTTTTTTTTCTTCGGTATGACGTTGTTCAGTGTACAGTGCGGTTATGATTTAAATCGTTGAGCGGCAGCCTATTAATTATATTATATTATAACCGCACTAGAAATCGAAGTGTCAAAATCACCATCATACCGAAGGAAGGAAGAAAAAAAAAAAAACAACAAAAAAAAAAAAAACAGAGAGTCTGGAGCACCGACGCTAACCATTACCTTGATGCGTTTCGACTTATGAGCACCTTGCAAGTAACGTGTGTCGATGTGTCACCGATCGCGTAACGTGAGTACAACACGTAACCCATAGGTTAGAAATAAGTTTCGGGTACGCTAAACATTACCTCGACGTGTTTCCACTAAACAGTAACTCACAAGTAACGTGTGTCGATGTGTGTCAACGATCGCGTGACATGCCTACAACTAATGGCCAGCGTTATGCGGAACGTGCGAGTCATACGCTGGCATAAGTCTTACAATTTCAAGCAAGGAAAATTTGAGGACAACCGAAAAGTACAACATTTAAAGCCAGCGTACAACGACGAATGGCAGTGTTTTTCAGCGTGCTCTCAATGTTATCAAAACTTACCCATAACGTATTAAACGTGTACCAGCGTTTCAGACAAATTTTCCAAAAATCTGCATAAGCTGGCTAAAACGTCAAGGTGTGACTGGGCCTTCAAGAGCACACTGAAAAACACTGCCATACGTCGTAGTACACTGGCTTTAAACGTTGTACTTTTGGGTTGTCCTCAAATTTTTGCATGCTTGAAATTTTACGACGTATGCCGGCGTATGACTCACACCTTCCGCTACGCTGGCCATAAGTTGTAGGTATGTTATGCGATCGTTGACACACGTCGATACACATTACTTGTAAGTTACTCATAAGTCGAAACATGTCGAGGTAATGTTTAGCGTACCCGAAACTTATTTCTAACCTATGAGTAACGTTTTGTCAGCACGCTACACGAACGTTGTTCACACTTCGCAACACGTTACTTGAAAGTTCCTCATACGTCGAAACACGTCAAAGTAATGTTTAGGGTACCCGTGACTTATTTATAACCTATGAGTAACGTGCTTGGGAATTGTTTGTAAAGCATGTCCTACGCACAAATACGTATGTAGACGTATTTGACGTCTTCAGGACGACCACAGAACTTACTGAACGCGTTTCTAACTTACAGATACCGTATAATGGCGTATTGGCAGCGATTAGGGGAATTGGTATATAAAAAGGGGCTTCGCAGGAGGAACCAGTCTTTTTTGTAGACTTCGTGGTGAGTACATGTCCATGTCATTCCGAGAGATGGAGGATACGGCAAGGCTGAGATGACAATACCTACCTGTCCTCGAACATCAACATGACCTCATCGAGTTGACACTGTACCAGTTGCGTGCCAATAGAGCCGGGAGAGGAAGACGTGAACGGAGGAGAAGGAACTGGGTCAGACCATGGATCGGGAGGCGACGCCACTACGGCATATATGACCAGCTCATGTTGGAACTCCGGAACGAGCACCATGCATCCTTCACCAACTTCCTGCGAATGCCCCCAGCGATGTTCGAAGAGCTGCTAGCCAGATTGGGGACAACGATAACCAAGCAGAACATCTTCTACAGGGATCCACTTGAGCCTGGCATGAGGCTGGCACTGAGCCTGCTGCTGTTGGTGCCGTGACTGCAGTGCTGTGGAAGCGATTTAACTCGTTCAATGAAAACGATTTCAATTGCGGAGCACCAGCGTCCAAAAACAATAGGCGAGTGACAGCCATTTATTAAAAGTGAAGTTGCAGCCTATGAATAGAAAACCTCACGTCATCGTCGACGATATGCTGTCATGCTATGCATACGTTAGACTATCGTTGGGCATAGGTTGTGGACGCCTAAAACACGCTAATCAATCGTTGGTATAACTTATCTATAAGTTATCGAAGCGTTCTGTGTTCATTACTAGTAAATTATGCATTTGTCAAAGTCGTTTTGAATACTTTAAAAACTGAAACAAAAAAAATAGTTCATCGTGGGAATGAGAAAAAAAAATTAGCCAAAAAGGACATCGAACAATGGTGCAAAGTCGTCTCCTATTCGTGGACGCAACGACAATCCATCATCACCCACACCCTCCCCATCACGCTCACCTACTACTACTGACATGGACCTACTACTAATACTACTACAACTACTACTGACACGCTCACCTAATACTACTACTACTGATACTACTCACATTGACATCTACTCAACATGGAGTCTGGAACAACAAATTCCTCTTGTGAAGCCCATTTGTATATACCAATTCCCCTAAACGCTGCCAAATCGCCATTATACGGTAGATGTAAGTTAGAAACACGTTCAGTAAGTTCTGTGGTCGTCCAGAAGACGTCAATCTAATTCCTCTACATACGACAATGTGCGTTTGAGATACGTTGCACATCGGTTCAAAGCACGCAACACATAGGTTAAAAATTAAGTTTCGGGTATGCTAAACATTACCTCAACATGTTTCGACTTATGAGTAACTTACAAGTAACGTGTGTCCGTGTGACAACAATCGCGGAGCGTGCCGAGAACTTATGCCAGCGTATGCGGAACTTGTGAGCCATATGTCGAGTACGTCGCAAAATTTTCAGCATGCTTGAAATTTCACTACGTACTAGACGTACCACGGAACATGACAGCGTACTTCATTGTTTTTCATCGTGCTCCTAACGTATACACAACTTGCCCATACCGTATTCGACGTGTCCCAGCGTTTTACACATTTTTCATCGGTCGGCATACGCTGGCTAAATCGTCAAGGTGTGAGTGCGATGTTGACACTTCGAATTTTCAGGTGGTTATGATTAAATTGGCGTGCGGCAGGTTTTTAACAGAGAACGGCACGAGTTCGTCGGCGATACGTGCAGCGCGCTATGCCAAAGTTAAACTATCGTTGGCCATTGGTTTTGAACGCCGACAACAGGCTAAGCATTCGTTGGTTTTAGTTATCTATAAGACAACGAAATGTTCTGTGCCCATTACTAATATGTTATGCATACGACCAACACGTTATGAATACGACCAAAACTTTAAAAAAAAACCTCAAAACTTCAGCGTACGCCAACGTTTTACATACATTTTTTTTATATGCTGCCATTGCTGGCTAAAACGTCAAGGTGTGACAGCGCCTTTTGACGGGCCCACGGACACATGTATGCACACACACACACCCAAGAAATGGTGGCAGAGGCCTTTAATAACGGGCTCCAGCTCGGAGGACAGGTGAGTTGAAACCCAGAACCTATCTCAAACCTCTCCACCTCGTGTGGTCTTCAAGTTGTTCGGACCCGGGCTCCAGCGAGAGCGAGCTGGATCCAATCGCCGTGAGCTGCGATCCTTCCCGAGCTCCCACAAATCCTGCCGCGCTTCTCAACACGTGCTGGTGAGACGAGGCGCCGATCCTTCCCATCGATGCGTCGCTTCCCCGAGGAACCACCTCCATGAAGAGGTTGTTGAGTCGCACCAAGCCCGGAACCAAAATGGAGAACAAAGAGCTCCATGAACCAAGAAGAAGAAGCCACCACTCGCAGCTCGAGCCGAGCGACCAGCTCAACTCTCTTCCAAGCAAAGCAGCTCGAAGCAAAAAGCTCTGCCCGGCCAAGCAGAAGCCGAAGCTCACGGAACCATCAAAGCAAAAAGCCTCCTCCCGAGCCAGGCCTCAGCCGAAACTCACTGAGCCAGCCGAAGCAAAAAGCTTCCGAAGGCCTCAACCCTAACCCAAGCCAAGCAGGACCTGACGGTCTGCTGAACAACTCCCCTCAACTCCCTTCTCCAACTCTGCCCACAAACAAAAGAAAAGATCTCTTCTTATCCTTCTCCCGCCCTTCCCCCGCTCCTGGCGTGACTCATGGCTCATGCCCTCGTGCTCGATCCCCCGCTCAGCCACGGGTGGGAGGGAGTTGTTGACATCATGAGTCACGGGATGGCAGGGTGGTTCTTCCTCTTCGCAGAAGAGGGGGAGGGATGTCTCCATTGTTCGTTCCCTAACTATTAAATTGATCCGCAGCGCATGTAATCGATTTCTGAACATTTAAACAATGAAAGGTGAGCTATCTTGGGAACAAGCACTTATCGACATAGCTGACTAAAGGAACCTGAATGTTGTGTTCAATCGAATTCCCAAATTCATAACAATACATACATATATATATATATATATATATATATATATATATATATATATATATATATATATATATATATATATATATATCCAGAGAAACATCGGACAAACAATAAAACCTAACTTCCCTGGATGAATTATTGACTTACCAGCGCTAATGTATTTTTTGTTACTTTGACTTGATTAATCGAGATTGTGATATGGGCAAAAGGAAATCTTTGAAGTAAACACCTACCAGAAGAGCAAGGAAAGCAGTGTATTGGGAGCACATCTGCCCTGTATGGCTGGCAGTTCAACTTTCCTGTCCAGTTTTTCATATTGCATTGTCTGTCATCCAGCTCCAACTGAATTTAAAATAAATATAAATATGAGCTCAGTACCTTTTTCTTTGTGTGTGTTGGGTTTTGACTTGATTTACAATATATTTGGACAACCTCCCCCACCATCCCCACCAGCACCACCGTTCCCCCTCTTCCCTCACTCCCAGAGAAAGCAGACGTGGTCAAAGATGTCAATGACTGCAGTGATGTGGAGTGAAGTGCACGAAGCGTGCCGATCCACACTGGTAAATACAATAATATATTTGTTGTACACGGAACATTTCACGTTTTAGACTTTACATTTCCCATCGTCTTGTGATGTCAATATGACTGCAAATAAAGAACAAAAATATCAGTCTATTGCCTGGTTTATAGAGACCGAATCACCTACATGGGTTCAACAAAGCTTCAGGATGACCTATGGAAGGAAGCCAGAGATAAACGATTTGTGAGTGACACTAAAACTTTAAGACAGGTACCACTGCAAGAAAAGGAAGGGGGCAGGCTGGCCAAGCACAAGTGGTGAGGATGTTGAACACATTCGAGAGGCCCGCAGAACTCCATTCAGATGATTTTGCCAAAACCAATGTTTTCACATGTTGTCAAAGTTGATGATTTCAGTTTCCCTCTAGTCTTGTACAACTTTTCAGGTAGCAATGTTCCAATTAAAATGGGTCTCAATGTCTTTTCATCTCAGATTTGCAAGAATTTGTTCAGTAAAAGGATGATTTTGTGGAACGTGCTGAGTTTTTTTTTTTTTTTCATGTTAAAAAGGATATTTTTCTGATTGTTTAATCAGGTCTTGTGAGAATGTCTTTAGACTCCATAATCACCTTTTATTCAAGTTTTCTTGGTTTTCATGTGAAGTTCCAATTGCATTTGATACAATAAGAATGAATGAATTATTTTAGTGAGGTAAATTCTTTAATTAATATTGATTAAACACACATACAAGTTTGAAATAATGTAAGTATTCAGATGAAAATACAAAAAATAAATATTATTTTAAAAATACATTATAAATCAGCATTTATATAACTTCTTGGTGGTTGCTAAGGCCTAGGTCACATTTGCCACGGCGGCTGTGGGGTCTCCAAAATCTACGGCCACTCGCAATTATAGGGTGGCCGCAGTATTTCCACGGTCACACAATGTAGCAGTCACATATGTTTTTATTTTTCGGGGAGCCGCACGGCGTATTTAGAGATTGGAGACCAAAAACGTGGGGTTGCCATACGGTCTTTGATTTAACGTCGCACAGTGACCTTAGGGCGTTCCTGCGGCGGCCATAGAATTTAAGGCAGACGCAAGGTGCCCGCAAGGCAACCGCAGGGGACCCTAAGGCGAACGTGCGGCCAGAAGGACGGTAACGAATGGGTTAATTTTTTTATTCTTTTTTTACCAGTTTTTTTTTTGTTTCGGCTTGTCGAATTGCTACGGCGAACATAGAAATGAAAAAAGTTATAACTCCGCGTTATAATTCTACGGCGACCTTACGGCCTGTAAAATATAGCCATACGGTGTAGGGCCACCCTGAGGCCACCTCAGAAACTCTGCGGCCGCCGCACGTTTGTCAATTCAGAGGGCGTACGGCCGCCGAATCCTCGCCGTAGAGCAAATGTGACTTAGGCCTAGGTGTTAGAAATTGTGGAGACCGAAAACGTGGGGTTGCTGTACGGTCTTTGATTTGATGTCGCAAGGTGACCTTAAGGGGCCCTGCGGCGGCCATAGAATTTTCAAGGCAGACACAAGGTAGCCTCAAGGTGCCCGCAAGGCGACCGCAGGGGGCCCTAAGGCAAACGTGCGGCCAGACAGATGGTAACGAATGGGTTAATTTATTTATTTTTTTCGGCTTGTTGAATTGCTACGGTGAACGTAGAAATGAAAAAAGTTATAACTCCGCGTTATAATTCCACGGCGACCTTACGACCTGTAAAATATAGCCAAACGGCGTAGGGCCACCCTGAGGCCACTGCAGAAACTCTGCGGCCGCCGCACGTTTGTCAATTCAGACCAGACAGTCAGTGAACACAGCAATGCAATATCCAAGGCGAGGATACGGTGGCGTACGGCCACCGTATCCTTGGCCGTAGAGCAAATGTGACAGGCCTTAGATACACAGTGCAGCATGTTAAAATCGGTAATTAATGACAGTTTGAATATTTGAATGACAGTTTGAGTCTATGGTTAGATGGAGGTGCTGTTGAATAGACATGTCTGCAAGGTAAAGTATTTATCGTTTAATTGGTTCACGAAAAAATATAAGTGACCACTCTATTCGTTATTGTTGTGTGTCTGTCTGTCTGTGTCTGTGTCCCAAGCATAGCTCCGTGGGTTTTGATCCGATCCTGATGAAATTTTGGTGGGAGGTTTATATCATGATCTAGTTGTGTTTTCCTGAAAATGGGCATGGTCCGCCCATTATGGGTGGAGCCACGCCCAAAAAAAAAGTGTTTTTAGGGGGTAGCCGATTTCAATTTGCATCTTCTCCAAGGGGGTTTGTCAAATCTGACAGGGGTTTCGGTATTTGGTTAGCCCAATGGCACCTGCATAGCCCCCACGGAGCTCAATTCTTCATTTTCATCCCACGGTCAAGGTCACAAGGTCACGAACTTAGAAAATTGCGATTTTGACATAAAAATCCATCTTCTCCGAGGGGGTTGTCGAATCTGGCAGGGGTTTCGGTAATTTGGTTAGCCCAATGGCACCTGCATAGCCCCACGGAGCTCGATTTTTCATTTTAGTCCCAAGGTCAAGGTCACAAGGTCATGAACTTAGAAATTTTCGAATTTTGACATAAAAATCAGACGACCGCCCAAACTTTGAGAGCTCGGATGACAATATTTTTAATGCATAATCTTGAGGTCATTCCCCACCTAAAGTCTTGAAACCATTTTTCTCTATCTCGAACACCTTGCGCGTGGCGCCCCCTTCAAGTCTGTTTTTACGCTGATTTCATCAAAGTATGGATAATCCGAGGAGTGTGAAATGACATATAGCCTATATGACGTTATATTGTTCCTGGAATGTTCCAGAGGAAGTTTTGCACCAAAGGTCCTAATCCTTGACCTTTAAAGTTCACAAAGGTCAAATTTTCAAAGTTGTGGGAATCGAACCGGGTTTTCGACCTTCTTCGACGAACTTACTCCATTAAGCTATAGCACGTATCCTGTTTCCTTATTTTAATGTCCACAACATTGTTTTGGGACCTTTAAAGGTTATGCAAAGGTCAAAATTTTAAATTTGTTGAACGAAACTGGGTTTTTGACATTTTGCAGCTAATAACGTCACTCGTACCACATCATGTTGATCATTTTTACAACTTGGTCAAACATTATCACATTGTCTCATCCTTGACTTCTGAAACAATCTACATCGTCAAATACCGCTCGTGAACCATCGTTGTCTTCAGACTTGTATATTGTTACGGTTGTGGAAATTCACAGAACACCATTCAGGTATCCCAGAGATCAGTTATGTCAATAAGTCTGTGTTCCGATAGATTTCCCCACCGATGTCTAAGGATATTATTCGTGTAACCGGGCTGTGATATTTGAGTCAGCCATTATTCTTTTGCTATCTTTATTTTGGACCAACCGCTTCACAACAACCACCTCCACAGCAACCACCTTAACCACAACCACGACAACCACAAAACGCCAGCCACGCCACCATCACGCCAACCACAACCGCATTTCCACCTCAGCACATCGTTGCCAGAAGCCTTGCATTCATTAAAGGAAAGCAGACAACGGCCCCCACCCCCCAATGAATAACATCTCCGCCGGCCAACGCAGCAGGAGCCCAACCCTCCAGAAGAATGAAAACGGCCCCGATTCAGCGAGGAAAACACCCTTGTTCTGGAAGTTTCTCTCGCGCGCTGGGAGGAGAGGGGGGGGCTCCGTGGATAAAAGTCGGAGGCGCTGGAATGCTGGAGGGAGGAGAATTGAGGTGCTGGAATGCTGAGGAGAGTGTCAGAGAGAGAATTGTGGTGGTGGAAGGATTGTGTGGTGCAGGAGAATTGAGGCGCTGGAACGCCGAGGAGAGTGTCTGGGAGAGAGAATTGTGTGGTGCAGGAGAATTGAGGCGCTGGAACGCTGAGGAGAGTGTCTGGGAGAGAGAATTGTGGTGGTGGAAGGATTGTGTGGTGCAGGAGAGGAGAAAGAACTGTGAGGGTGGGAAGAGCGAGAGGTCGGAAGAAGGAGGACGGAGTCCTGAGGGTCCACCACACGGTCACTTTTCCTCTCGGGGTTTTTGTATGAGAGATGTGGCGTCGTGTCCTTAAGTAATTGTACATAAAAATAGACCAACGGTTGTAGTTCTTCTTGTCGTGCTTTTGTTGATTGCATTGCTTTTCTTTGCCTTGCATAAATGCATGCGTGTTTGCCTCTCCTGATTGCATACATGACTGCATGACTGCATATGTGTAATAAATGTCCTTGTGCGAATGTTTACCCGTTCGTTGCGTCCTTTCCCTCAATTGAACTGCCATAATTAAGTTCGGAATATAGCTAGTTGTTAATAACCGATAAGAGAATCGGATCTGGCGGAGCTTGGCGATATACAACGCTCGGCAAATCGCAAACGGAGCGAGCTGCTTAGCGGCTCGTTTCCAAGCAGGTCCCGTCGAGGTGTAAATCCCCGGCATTTGTCTGCGCGGATAATTAGGTAAATCGACAATTCGGTGATCGGACCCTGTCGCGCGCGGAAAGAATAGTTGGCTGATTTTCGGTGTGATTAAAAACACACCCGTGGCTGGATTTCGGCGTTGTTCCAAAAGCTGCGACGAGGTTTGCCCGTTCGGTGGGCAAGAGCGGCCGCCATTGGCTAAAAGCGGTCGCCCGCACGCCGACAGGCGGGAAACCACAACAATATTATCACATAACGTGGTGCATGATTAAAGTTAGTCATACGTCATAATACTTTAAATAGAAGTAATTAAATGTTATGATTCTAGGAACCGTATGCAATCAAACATACAGGTGTCCCGAAGTTAGTTATGCCGTTAAGTATATGTGTAGCTAGAATCCCTCCTTGTGTTTAGTGGGAAATCAAAGGGGTGCGTTGCGATGTTTTTTTTTCAGTTGGATTAATAAATCTTTATATCCCCTCTATTATGAACCACAGTACCTTCCTCTCACATGAGCTGAACAAACGCTTGTTCGCCTAGTCGCCCAACCGGCGACTCGCTGTCCGAGGCAAAATCCTCTTGCAGTAGTTCCTTTTTTTGGAGAGTCCAGACACGCGGAATGGGCGGGCTTCCCAGTATTCCCGGAAGTTGGTAGAGTGCTCCGAATCGGGCAAGGCGTACCGAGGGCGTGGTTCCCCGGTAGACACCGCGTGGTTAATTAGGTAAATTGGTTCTAGTCAAAAAGATCCTATGCTACGCGGTGGAGGTATTGGTGTCCACGGTCGGTTAAGCGACCCGCCGCCTCACGGAATTATCCTTGAGCGATGGCCTACAATTCCAGGAGTCTGGTGGGAGACGACGTAACTTCCCCCACCTAGTGGTCGTTCTCGCCACCGGTCCCTGGCCCGCAACAATAAGTTTGAAGGATATTGCATTGCTGTGTTCACTGACTGTCTGGACATAACTGAGGTTGCGTAATCTAGTGATGTGGACCTGTGACTTGGAGAGGTTGTGCTGAAAGGATCGAAACCTCAATGAAAAACGGTGCCCAGCTGATGATCCAGGCAGTTGGAAAAAATTAGTAAATTGCTTACAAGATAACTTCAAATAAATCACTTATGTAAGTACTCACCAGTACAGTGTGTGTGTGTGTGTGTGTGTGTGTGTGTGTGTGTGTGTGTGTGTGTGTGTGTGTGTGTGTGTGTGTGTGTGTGTGTGTGTGTGTGTGTGTGTGTGTGTGTGTGTGTGTGTGTGTGTGTGTGTGTGTGTGTGTGTGTGTGTGTGTGTGTGTGTGTGTGTGTGTGTGTGTGTGTGTGTGTGTGTGTGTGTGTGTGTGTGTGTGTGTGTGTGAGGTCTGGCTTTCTTCTTGGGACTATGGTGCAGTCATTGGTCTTTATTTTGATTTGTCTATCTCTTCCTACACGGTTGTGGAGAAATTCAAACTTCGTAGTTATGATCACGACATGACAAGAAGGTGTGAGAGCAGTTTCATTTTTGCACCATACCTCAGGGTCAAATACCCCCAAAAAATGCAATTATGGGCACTTTAAGTGAAA
This sequence comes from Eptatretus burgeri, assembly GCF_056783735.1. NCBI lineage: Eukaryota > Metazoa > Chordata > Myxini > Myxiniformes > Myxinidae > Eptatretus > Eptatretus burgeri. Next base: position 56,374,725 of record NC_140967.1, read on the forward strand.
CTTTGTTTGTGCAATTATTGGGAAACACATGAAATTTCTTTGGATTTGACTCCTAGTTAATGCCCATGAGTGGAGACTTATTCAGTGGTCAAAACAGGAAAAATAATGAACTCAAAATTTGATATTGGGTCATTCCTGGTATAACTTTTGTCATCATTCAACTTTGCTCGAGTTGGAAAGTGTGGGGATTTGAGATGGCACGCCATAGGACTTCTCATTTTATTTTTGGTTCAAATATGGAACGGTAATTTGTTGATGCCTTACTTTGGTGAGTTAATTGGAAGAGGTGCTCCGAGTGTCGTGTTAAGTTTTAAAGTCGACCACATTGAGCAGTGAATAAAATTTTCAGCCATTGCTTGCATAATAGACAATCGTTAAATGAAACTAAGTTTGGGCAAGTTTACTGACCAATATTTTCAAAGTATCCAGAAAATTAAGAAATGAACACCACTTTCACTGGAAAAAGTGGAGCACAATTTAAAAGACATCAAAAGGCTGACAAAAAAAAAATTCAGCTGTCTCAACATTCTTACACTTGGAAATCAATTTAACGTTTTACAACTTCGTGCAAGGAGAACTTCCAAATGAGATCAATGGATATGGAAAGCGACAAACCCACAAACCAACCAGCTGGATGCAAGGTGTGGGGGAAGCTCAAATGAGAGAGAGTACCAAATGTAATCCTGCACAGTGGAGGATGCATGCATAGAATGGTTGAAAAACTGTCAGGGTTTAGACTTTAGAGGATGCAAAAATAGATAGCAAGACCATCGAGTGTCTGAACAACGACAAATGTGTCCAAGAGCCGCGTCCTAAAGGTTTTGTCTTCACCAGAAGAACAACAATAATAACAAGAACAATGCGGAGCTCTCTTAGAGCCAGCGTTCGCAACGCGACATGGCTAAAAACCAAGACAATTACCCATTGTGCACGTTATATTGGAGTTTGGGCATGCAGTCTGAGTCACACCAAATGCCATGGAATGTAGATTCTGCCATTCGAAAACAGCACACGGTTACATAACAAGTTCTGAAGCAGAAAAGGAAGCCAGGATTAGGAAATGATCCACTTTTATAGTTGGGGATCAGTCTGTGGGTGAACAAGGGGTTGAACAATGTGTTCTCTACCAATAAAACATGGAAGGGTAACTTTTTTTTTTCTTCCCTTCCCTTGGAACTTCAGGTGTATTCAATTTTTTTATTACAATATCAAGTGGGTAGATGAACATGTTTTGACATCTTGAGTTAATGCTACATTGAACAATGCCTGCATTCAGGCCAAATGGCTATCCAATATTGGCACAGGTCCAAATAATGCAGCAAGTGTACATCTCATCCGCACAATGCATCCATCATTTTAAGATTTGAAAATGTTCTTTCACTCAATACGTGGAATATTTACTCAATTTGTGAGCATTTCCCTAACCCAGCCACCCATTATCTTCATTTAAAGAGTTTGATGGACCATGAAAGCAAAACTATGAAAGCAGGGATGTAAATATGTTCACTATGGCTAGAAACAATTGATGGCTGATTGAGAACACATTTCAGGCAAATCCATGGAACTAGTTTGTTCTAAATCACCAAAACATTATACAAACACAAACTTGATTTCAACTGAAATTGAAGTTGAGGGGGGGGGGTGAGGGAGGGAGGATGAAGGGATTGGAAAGATGAAGGTTTTAAGCCTAAAAAAGGCCATTTACAGATTGTACAATTTAAAATGGGAAGAAACATTTATTGTACGAAATAAAGTGAATAAGGCACTAAAATAAAGTGCACATTATGATTGGATTTAAAGCAAGTTGAAAGTCCATTTTCTCCAAGAATGAAGAGCACCAAACTCAGCCATTCAGTCCAAAACACAGTTTCATGGTAGAGCCCAGTCATGCTTTCAAGAGTCAATTCCAAATCATCTTTAAGGATGTGCTGAAGTTGACAGGCATTCATAAATAATTCTACCACTGCCATACCAGCTTTCCCAACCAATTTTGCTTTCTCCTCCAATTTTATATTCAAATCAATTTTGTACCAAATGAATTTCACCAACTCAAAATACAAACCAAATTACAAGAGAATGCAAGTGTTCTAAAATTAATTGCTCAACTCAAAAGATCCTCTTTGCTGATGACTCAACCGTCTGCCACAACATCCCTCATCTCATCCTTCAGATAGACAGGCAGCAATCTTATCCCTCAGCAGACCTTAACAAAATGGTCAAACAAGGTGGTCAAACACATGAAACTAGTCTTTCAATCCTGACATCTCACACGATCAGGAAACCATCAAGAAACCCTCCCATCACTTTCTTAACAATTCTCTCAAAGAAGTTCACTCAAACTTTTGGGTCTCACCAGCCATGATCTTTCTTGGTCAAACTACACCTCTAACTTCCAAATTTGCAGACAGGTCAGCGAGTTGTCTTCTACCTCCTCCTTTCTAGTCCCACACCTTCTGCTCTGTGCCTTTCCCCTTCCCCTGCCCACCCCATCAGATATCTACAAGCACACATGGTCCACCATGAACTCCCTTTTCGTGAAACTTCCAAAATCCAGAAATCACCACTCACCTCAACTAATCCATTCTTTCATTTCTTCCCCACCTGTGGAACAAACTTCATTCTCTCTTCCCAACAGGTCTTCAAGATGGTGGTTCCCTGCCATTTCAGATAACCTCCCATTCAAAACCATCTTTTCTTCCTCCCCCTGCCCCATTCAGGCTCAAGCCAGCTTTCCAAATTTCCAGTTTCTCCTTTTTAAGAGTTTGTTTTTGTATGCATCTTATCCATTCCCTGCATCCTCCCAGACTTCTTATTTGTCAGTCTCCCCCCTCCCCCCATTTTGCCCCTCACCTCTGCTGTTGGTGTTCCCACCCCCACACCCAACTCTTTATCCTGTTCCTGATCCTGATCCATTCTGAGTTTTAGCTCTTCCATGAGCCTTGACTTTGGTGTAAATTTGAGCTTTATTGTCAATGCAATAAAAATTATACACCATTTATAGACAGACAGGCCTGGCTGGTATTGGTTTGAAAAATCCAAACTTATAGGTTTGTACTGACTAAAGTTCCAATTGATCATTGCATCAATGTACAAGTTTCATTTGATGTACAAATACTGAAGTTCTTCCCCAAACAAACTTCATTTACCCAGTACAGATTGTAGCAACTAAAACAGCACTTGGTAGAAGACATCACTCCACCAGGCTTAACAGTTTAGGTTTAAAAATTAAGATCAAGATCTGCACCTGACCAAAATCACACACACACACACACACACACACACACACACACACACACACACACACACACACACACACACACACACACACACACACACACACACACACACACACACACACACACACACACACACACACACACACACACACACACACACACACACACACACACACACACAGTCAACTTCTGAAAAGCCAAATAGTTGTGTTTATCCTTACAATGAAACAGGTACATATTTAAAGCTCAAGTTAATTACTCTGTAGATGTTAAATTACCCCAGAAATGAAAAGTTAATCATGCTATACTTGTCGACCAAGAAGTTGTAGTTTGATGCTACATTTCTGAGAACTCAAAGAATAAGCACATGAAATCTAGGTCTCACAGCAGGAAAAGCATTTAATGCAAACAGAACTCTGTGCAGTACAATAGTACAAGTTAATGTACCAGAGTAGTTTAAACATTAGGTATTCTGTAATACAGTTTACATGGCATCAACTACTTTAATCAGGGAAGATGAAAACTCTGCTAAATATAGCAATATTAAAAAAAACAAAAAAACATTTACTTCACAGTTTAACCATCAGTCATATACAAACATTAACGAGTACACCCGCAGCAGAAAACATTTCGGTACACTTCCTCTGTTCATTTACATGGCTGGAGTCAGGGAAAAGAGCCAGTCAACTGCTCCTCGAAAATAAAAAAAGAAGTTAACAGCAGAATTTGTGGCTGGTCTGTGGTCAACCTTGGTTTGAAACAGAAAAAGTTGTAAGATTCAGAAACAAGGTCACAAAAGGCTGGAGGAAAAAAGAACAAAAATGATGCAACAATCTCAAGCATTATATTTCTTGACAATTGGACATATACTTTACTATGTCAGCACAAAGTGAGAGCTGCGGGCAAACAACAAAACTTCCAATGAAATTGGTCCATGCAAAATAGACCAGTATAAAAGTCTTTACCCAAGGCAATAACAAAACGAGTCCGAGTTAGTACGAAAAAGCTTGCAATGGTAGTGAGGATACAAAATACCAAATGCAGTCAAAATGCCATAAACTGTACAAATAACCTGTCATGTAAGATTCAATACAAAGCGAGATTTCATTAACAAATATGTTAACAGACCAAAAGGTACAATGCTATGATTAAAGATTGTTTGAAAAGTTCTGACCAATCAAAATCAACAGTCAAAGTTTGGTTGCAAGAACCATTCACCCCCCACGCCCCCCCCCCAAAAAAAATAAACAAACAAAACAAACTTTGGGAAGGAGGTGGGAGGGGGTAAAGAAAAATAAAAAAATAATTATTAAAACCTTCAAAAGAGTCTTTGGGTTGTTGATAGCCCTTTGGTCTTGGCTGTATACCAAATGAGTTTTCAAAAGCACCACATCCGGTTGTCAAATCTATCTCACCCAACGTGTGTCGATTAAAGTGAAATGCATTTGTCCACTTCAAGCCCGTGAACTGCACACCCAACACCCACTTTCAAACCCCAAAGACATCCAGTTGGGAAATCGAGACCTGTGACCTGCATGAAGAGATCAAAACAGAAAATATACCGTTAGAGGGCAGCAAAGGGCTACAGTGCATTGGCAAGCAATTGGAAAAATAAATTCAGAAGCAGCAACTGCAACGTAATTCACAAAAAACAACAACAAAAACATGGCCAAGCAGATCTGATATAGGCTACTGCAAGAAATGGGGTGAGAGCAGGGTGGGGGGGGGGTGAAAACCTCAAAGTGCCCAAGGGCAACCTTTCCAAAATGTAGCAGATTCATTATTTAATGATCAAATAACCATCATGTTACAAAAACAAATAATTATACGTGAAAATTTAAAAAGCATTTCTACGGAAAATGATCAAAGATTCAATGAGGCTGACTGCCAACTGGGTCACTCGTTGAAAAAAATAAAATAATTAAAAAAAAATCTCCCTGTAATAGATACCATTTTGCAAAACAAAAACCAAACAAACTTCGCAAGCAATGCCCCCAACCCCTACCATTACCAAAGGATCCAGTTGAGACTTCATCTGCCAAGCACATGAACAAACAATGAGATGCATCCCCCCCCCACCCCCGCTCTGCAGTTTCAACAGCAAGCAGACTTAACGAAAAATACAAAATGCTCATCAACATCAAAGACAGTGCCTCAAATGAAAAAAAAATTAAATAAATAAAAAATAAAACCTCAAAGTGCCCAAGAGATCAATGAACTTTACACACTTGCCAACCCTCAAAATTGCGGACAACCCTTGGCACCCGGTGTTAAAGAAAGCAAAGCAACTGCAGAGACTGTGCTAAAGAGGCGAGCTTCAAAAGCCCACTTGCCGGTTTATCCCCGAGCAGTTTCGTGAACTTGTGACAAAAACCAGGTTGTGGGATAAAGGCACGCATCGCACCGATTCACCAATCAACCTTTCATACTCATTTCGCTTGTGGAATGTCCTCCAACCCTCACTTGAAATGTAACCAGTATGTGGGAAAAGGAATTTGAACCTCCAGCATCCCAAAGGACTATAAAGCAAGTTACCATCTAAACATTCCTGGAATTGCAAAGCAACAGTTCACAAATCAATCCTCACAAAAGGTGGCAAACATTATGGCCAAAGGGGAAGAACAGTCAGCAAAATAGGACGTCTTAAAATTCAATAATTAATCATACCTGCTTAGCTATGCTCAATCACATCACCAGCCTGTTCCTCACAGGAAGCAACTTCCGTCACAATCCCTTGGGCCTCCACAAGGAACACAGCCGCAGTTGTTTCGCCAACATCCTCCATAGTTGGAGCAGCTTCCACACTTTGTTTTGAGGCATTAGAATCCACCAATTCCAGCAAGAGCAACTGCTCTCGTCCTTCCCTTTTGTTTGATAAGCCATCCTGGCTGGCATCACTTCCAAGGTCAGAATCGGTTTCAAGCACATTGTCAGATTCCTCAGTCAACGTTTCCTTCTCCTTTGCATCTTTGGGTGTTTTTGCCAAATCCGACAGCTTTTGTGTTTCATCATGGACCTTCCCAGTCACAGAAATCTCAACTTCAGGGATTGCCTCAAGGACATCAGCATTGGGCCCTTGGTCACTCTGTCTGCTCACCAGACCAGCAGCATCCTCAACCTTCTTCAAATGCATTTCATCAATGACAGATTTGTCCTCATCTTTAACTACAACCACGACTTTCTCCATTGGTTGATGCACCTCTTCTTCCAGACACTCACTTGTGGATTGGACAGAATTCACTTTTTCATTGACAACATTTGTTGCTGCTTCAAGGGCAGCTGCAACAATCGACTGGGCAGTAACGTCAACAATTTCCTTCTGCACTTCATCTGAACTGGTCACCTGTGGCTCAGCTTGAGAAAACGCATTACCTTCAACAGCTGGTGCACCTGCGACATCTACCTGCAGCACGACTCGTTCCACGTCTAAAGGCACTTTACAACACTCAGACTGCACATCTTCAGGTTTGCGCAGCTGTGTAGTTTCACTACCAGCTCCATCACAATTTGACAAAATCACAGAGGTTGTTGCAGATGCAGATTCTGTGCTAGTCTTATTCTGACTCAAATCCAACACTATCTGCTGTTCCTCAGAAGATTTGGGGCATTCACCAGGAGGCTGGGAATTCTCTAAAGTGCCACTCGAAGTTACAGTTTTAGTGACTTGATGCACAACAGAACCAATTGTAGTTGTCGAGAATTTTACCACCTCAACAGATACAGCCTCAGCAACTTCAGATTGTTTCTTTGAAACAGTCTGCATAGATACATTTACACTTTCACAATGACCCTGTACAGCTTTCTCAAGCATTGCAGATGCACCCTCAATATACTCATTCCCAGATGCAGAACCTTCGACACACCCACTAGTACCATTTTCTACAAATTCTTCCTCAGCAGGTGTTTCATCATTCACCTTAACTTCCAGAGCTTGTACAGCAACCTCTGCAGCAAGCCTCTGCAATTCCTTTTCCAGTCCTTCATCTTTCATCTCAGAGGAAGTATCCCCACAAACCTTTTCTGTATTTTCCTCATACTCTGCAAGGGGCACAACGGCAGGTGTGTCAGAGTCACTCTCATCACTTTTCACCTCTCTTGAAACCAATGCATCTGGGTTTTCCTCATGAGAATCAGCTTTGGATCTTTTCTTCTTCTTGCCAGGGAGTAACTTTCGGAAAGACCAAGATGACAATGTGCCAACTTCTGCTTTTGATCCATCACCAGCTTGGTTTTGGACCTCCACACCACCATCCTGTTCTTTTATAGATTCTAGAGTGGATGTCTTTGATGCCTGCTCTTCAATGACCTCAGGCTGAGCAGCTTGAACATTTTCCTCACCTTTTGTTTTGGCCCACTTTGGTGACACGAATCGCTTGAGGGAACCCCAGATAGCTGCTGTAACTGGGACATCTGATACTTCAGCTTTAGAATCTTCCATCGGTGTGACACCCTCAGCAGCAATCGCCACAACTTTGCTCTCAGATTCCATATCCACTTGGGTTTCTGGAGACCCTTCAACATTAATTTGATGCTCTTCAACTGAAGCTGGTTCGACTTTTTCATCTGCATCATTTGCAGCTTCGACGCTCTCTGCCGGTGCATGCACCGATTCTGCGACTGCAGCCGACTGCTCTTCTTCAGAGTCTGAGGACCTTCTACCACGCTTTTTTGCTGAGCCAATGCAAATGAGAGCTTCCCATGGTACTCCAGCATCTGACTTCTTTTTCCCACTGTCTTCCTTGGCCTGCTCTTCACCAGTGGCTTTTGAGGTCTCATCTTTTCCCACAGATGAACTACTTTCTGTAGAAGACATGGTCTCAGTTTTTACAGCTACTGCAGGCTGTTCTTCTTCCTTGTCACTTTCAGAATTCTTTTTTGCCAGTCGCTTGGGTGCCACAAGCTTTTTGAATGATGACCAGGCTGTGATTCCTTCCCTCTTCTTCTCTGGCTTTGCAATTTGTGATTCATGCTCCACAACAGCTTCAACACACTCTGGAGTGGCTGGTTCCACACTCTCTGCAACATCCCCAGAAGTCACTCCTTGGTCATTCTTAGCATCATTTTGTACTTCAGACTGTTTATCAGCACTTCCTTCAACTTCATCTTCCACTTTATCTTTCCCTTTCTTTCCAGAAATGTATTTGAGGGGACCTCCCTTCAGAAGCTTTCTCAATGGGCTTCCTGGAGATTTTTCAGAAGACAAAACAGTCTCATTGCTTTTGGAAATTTCAGCTTCATGACAAGGTCCTTCAACACTTTTAGATACTTTTGGAAGCATCTCAGCTGTTTCTTCTTCCTGCAAAGGTTCTCCTTTCGCCTTTGAATTATCGACGATGGTAGGCACATCCAACATTTCTGTTGGCTTGGATTGCACTTCCGTATTGAGGCATAAAACTTGTTCAGGAGTGGTGCATTCATTTGTAGCAATAGACTCTGCATTTAGGTTCGATTCAACAACACCTTGAACATTTGTCACAGCTCCCACATCAGCCTGTTGCACTACAATTTCTGCAGATTCCTTTGTTTCTACAGCCTCATCACTTGTTCCTTCATCTTCTGGCTCTTTATCCTGCTCAATCTTTTTGTCCTCTTGAGACTGCTTTTTCCTTAAACCAGAAAATAATTTATTGTTGAAGATCTTCTTTAATGGAGACCTCACCTGGTTACTGGGCAAGGTTACTTCTTCTATACCAACCCCATTTGAAATTCCCTCTTCCTTGACCCCATTTTCTTGTTCCGTTACATCCTCTTTAACCAAGGGCTGTGCTGCTTCATGCTCACCATTAGTCATGTCTGTTGCAGGAGACTCCTCAGCAACAGCAGAAGCAGAAGCAGCAGCTGGGGCTTCAATATCACCTTTCACATTAATAAGTTTAACAGGCTCTACCTTTTCTTCACCATCTTTTTTCATGGCAAACTTGAAGCCACCAAACTTGAAAACCTTCTTAAAACCAACATCACGAGGCAGAGAAGCAGGCTTGGAAGCAGCATCAACAGAATCTCCATTCCCTTCAAGTTCTGCAACATGTTCCACAGTGGCGGCAGCTACGGCCTCCGCAACAATCTCTTCCGCCTGCCCATTACTCTGGACCACGTCGGTCACAGTTTCAGCCTCGGTTTTCTGCAGCTCATTGCTTGGGTCCATGTTAGCTGCTCGATCACCTTGACCCACTTCAAACGAGGAAAAAGGGGAAAAGGGGAAAAGGTGAAAAGGAAAACAGAGTAATATTTTCCACAAAATTTAACCTTGCACACAAATGTATGCATTTACATTTAATCCTTCCCAAACAGCTTCATTTATCCAGCTGTTGGCTAAAAAAAAAATCCAACATTTCCCAGACATCTTTTTGTTGAAACTTAGACAATGTCAAAGTCCAAAAAAAAATTAAAATTTAAAAAAAAAAAAAAAAAGTGTAAGCCTGCCCCTAAAATTTTATGGAATCAAACTTGCCAGTAAAACATTTCACAATGGCAGGTGAAAGTACCAAATTTAAACTGCAGCTTCATCTCCACCTACATACATCAGCTGTAAAGTGTCTCCCACAGCCATTCCTACAGCTTTGAGCCGAGATTGAAGATAATCTCTTAACTTTTACAATAAGAATTTGATGTCAAGCCAAGAAACTTCGCAAAGTAGAGAAAAACTCGAATTTTTTTTTCTTCCTAAAACCATACTTGAGTTAAACAAATTGCTAATCATATAAATCACAAGACCAATCCCCATATGGCACAATTCATCTATACTGATAAACATCTTGGCACATTGTGATACCTTGAAAAGCTACCTTGGCCTGCCAGAAATAATAATAATTAAAAATAAAAAATAAAAAACGGTTCGACAAGCAGTCACAGGTAGGTGAGCTAACATTTGGCTGATGCAAAAGGAATGCTGATCTCATCAACTACCACAATCATCATGCGCAAGGTGCACAAATCCAGGTCAATAGTTTTACGTTTGAAAAAGCAAATTCAAATTGCACTAAAGTAAGGGGGAGGGGGGAGGGGTTATTTTGGAGAATCAATGACACGACATAGTACCAACACAGAGTTGAAGCAGACTTGAAAAGACACTCAAAAAATTTCAATGTGCCATGATGACAGTGGCAAGAATCAACATTGGAATGGCTTACACAGGAAGCTGTTAATACACCTGCAATTTAGAACAAAAAAAACCTACAAGTGTTAAAAGCATGAAACACCAACTTTGCTTCAATTAAAGTCAAAATCAAATGTACAAGACAATTGTAAAGAACAGTGAAAAACAAGTTGCCCACAAACTTAATTTTTTATTGTTCCATAACAGAAAGATGGCTGTGCTTCCAAGTATATTTTAAACCAAACACCTGAAAATCAGCTTTAAAACTTTCAGCCCACTGTTTGCCTTCATTTTTATAATCTCCAATAACTTCACCACCAACAAGAAAAATAAACTCATTGCTAAACAGAAGCAAACACACCAACTGAAGTATCACATTCTACTGTATATGATTGGAGCAACTTTCCAAAATGGCACGACTGAAAGACTAAAATATTGAAAGGACAGCTTCAGCAAAAGAACCCACCACCATTTCTCTTTTCAAAGCCCAATGACAGATCGACAACCAGAGAAAGTAACTGAGAGGAAGAACAGATTTCAAAACTTGACAATAGTACGAGCACACCACAGATTAATATTAATACTCAAGAAAATAATATTAATACACAAGGTGAGGCAGACAGTGGGTTGAAAATTCTGCAAAGTGTGAAAAAAATAAAATAATAATAAAAAAGCAAATCCAGACGAGGTGAGAATAGGCCACCAACTTCAGAACTGTAGCATCAAAGGTTGGGTGATTGCGGTTTCCTAAACTGTCAGGCTAGTGATACCTTTAAGCAAATGAAATGGCATTTCAAAATCAATAAATAGCAGCAGCTTCAGTCTTCACTCATTTCAGTGTACAATGCACCACTGGTTTGCAGCAATGGAAAGGTTAATCCGAAAATATACAAAAATCAAATAATTTGCCATGATTAAATGGCATATGATCAAAGGGAAACTGAATGGTAAAATGTGATCAAACGGTAACGATCATTGCAAATGAACGCAAGCACACTGGGGAAACAAAATAAAAAGAACGCACAATTTAGGCCTCGTCACAGCAAGTTACTCATGCAACAGCCATAGGCTGAGCGAGAGCATTGCGATTGCGTATGTGGAATAACTAGCCAACGAGGGCAGTGAGAATCGCAAAATTTGGCACAGAAGAATTTAACTTTGAGCTCACTTGTAAGGAAAGGAAGATAAAAAAAAACAAAAATTGAGTACAGGACCATTTACTCACACGGTGACATGACCGTATAGGGGAGCACCCTCTGGGGCTGTATTTCAGCAAGAGAAAAACCATACAAGTCAGCACCTCCAGAATGCCTTATAGTTCAATATGAGATAAACTCACTGCATTATACAAAGCAGTGCAGGCACGGGCCACACCCAGGTGAGAATTGCGCTGGCCACAAGTACAAGGAAGGCAAACGCACAAACCAAACTGCCAAATGCACTCTCCAGACATGGCACCCAAAAAGCAAGTTTATAAAACAGCAATAAGTTGTTAATCTGCCACAAACACAAAGCCATTCCAAAATGAAAATCATACCAGGCTGAAGTATAATGGTCAGAGCATCTGTTGAGTCTGGGAAATCGGCGGTTCCAACTTGACCCCCACCGAATCATACCAACGACTAAAAAGGGTACGTGCTGCATCCTTGCTTGGCACTCAGCATATAAAAGGATAGAGTGTGGTTAAAACCATTGTGCAGGCTTGGACTCTTCCCACTTTTAAATTCCTTGCGAGGAGACTAATTATTATACAAAAAAGGTGACCTTCACACGACCCCCAGCCAAGGGTGCACACAACATTTTGCAATCCATCGTTAACCCTCAAGGACCAAGGGACACATGTCCGAAACTTTAAAGTGGTGCATGTCTGATATTTTCCCTGCAATTTTAAACTACATGATATTTGTACATTGGCAAACATTGCAGCCAACACTGGGGCAGGAGCTTTTGTCATTGCCATAATGTATTCTTTGTCGATCAAGAAAAACTTGCATTTTTTTTTTGTCATGCATACTTTTGAACATAAAATCATATTGGTGATTATTACAGCCAAAATCGCAATTGAATTGAACTTTTATCTGAAAATTACTTTCAAGATGCTTGTGGTCATCAAAGGGTTAAAGAGGACAAAACTTTAGAAAAAGAAAGCTCACACAGCAAAATAAATAAATAAATCATACAAACAAACAAACCAAAGCTTACATTAATCAAAATGAGAACTGAATGAAGAACTTGCAAACTGGCAAGCTTTGCTTCATCCATTAAAAAGAAGTGACATGACAAGTTTTCCAGCTCTTTTCAGAGCTCAAAAACGACAAGAACATTTCCCACCCCCCTTCCCCCCCAGATTTGCTGGGCTATGTTCCCACCAATTTCAACATGGGACATCACACAGCAGGTGCCTCCTTAGGCTACACGCTGGGACGCACGGATAGAACACTCAAGCCCACGGCGCAATCCACCCGCAGCTGTTGAAAAGTAGCACAGCTGCAACAAGAGCACGATAAAGCTACCACCTCCCAGCTCCCCCCCCCACTGCCCCCTGCCCCACTCCAACACCAACGCCCAAGTCTGTCATGGTCGCCATCCCCTCCCAAGCAGACAGCTCCACTCCTAAAAACAGAACCTTCCCACCCCACTAGTCACTTATCCATTCCATTCCCAACCCCCCAAGATGCCAGGTCCATCACCGAACCCAGCAACGACACCCCATTGACAGTCGCCCACCTCAACACCACAAGGTCTGAACCCCCTTCCCCCACCCCCAACACCCACACTCCTCACCCCCCCCCCCCAACCTCACCTCCCGCTCCGGTCCATCATGCCCAAAGACATACACACTCACGAACATACGTTAACACCACTCTACCCGCAAATGCACAGGCCACGCTCAAAGCTTCAACTCTTGTAATCCATGGGGTAATGGCAATTGATAATATTCAAACATCCTCAAACGAAACTATATCACGTCAAGGAAAGTTTAAATCATCACGACACTCAAATAAAATAGAAATGAGAACAAGCGACATCTCAAAACCACAATATATATGAATAAATAAATAAAATCCCCCTTCTCCCCAACCCCCAAGTAAGCCACAGCAGCTCCACTTTACCTGTAACAGTAACAGCTGTAAGCATTTGTTAGAAAAATCCAGCAAAGCAGGACAGATAACGAAGAAAGTCAGAAAATTGATCCACGAACTCCAAGTGGTGAGTAACTCTGGCTAGGCACGCATTCTCCACCAAAGCCACACCAAAATGAGGCTCCAGTCCGCTGGACAAATGGGGATTAAGTGGGAGAACAAAAACGCTGGTTGGCAGGGGGTCTCATTACATCAGGCTGAGCCTATCCAGCAGATGGGCTGGGGGTGGGGACGGACGGTCAAGCCACGCCCCTATAGGCCTGCAATGCTCCACCCACTCACACCCAAGCGCAGGATGTTTGACGAACCAGACACTTGCGCTAAATGTTATAAAACAGGCTTGGACTGGACGGGCGATGAAGTAAAGGTAAAGACAGGTTGCTGGCATTTGCAAATCATGAGAATAAGTTTCTGCGGATTTCCATTTTGCTCACATATGAAGAAGTTGCTCAATTCAGCCATTCTGAAATGCAAGATGCCGCACAGTTCTTGCATGAAACACCAAAAAGGCGTCTAGACCCTGGATTCAAAATCCATTTCTCAACTTCATGTCCACAGAAGAGATGACACCCGCAATTTAAGAATCAACAATCATGTCCTTGTACAAAAACGCTGGATTCTAATGAAGGTTAGAGGATTTGCCGTGGTATTGGCCTTAAGGTCAAGCAGAACACCAATGCAAAGCAATTTGGATTGCCAACAGGACAGCACACTTTGAAACGTTTGGGGAATTGCAGTGCATTTCGGGTCTGGAGTTTCCTTCAAAAGCGGTGTTCGAAGGAGAGAACGCAGTGGCCCAAAGCACCACCACTCATACGGCATATGTGGAGGGGAACATGTCCCGCACCCCAATTTACATGGCCGCTCTCGATACTCGACGAGACCGGGGTGTGGGGTGTAGAGTGTGCAGCGAAGCAAAGGAGAATCCATTTGTTTGTTCCAAATACGTCAGACGAGCAGTGATCCTTCAAGGAAAGAGCACAAAGTATTGAATGAGGACTTGCCCAGGTCCAGCTCTAGAACTAATAGCTGGTGCTTGCACAGAAGCCACGGGGATCACTTGTCACCACATGCAGTGCAAACTGGATTGGAAGTAAAACATTATTGGTGTGCAAAGTCAAATGGCAGAGTGTGAAGGGTTTGAGGATCGTGAAGGTACATACGACATTTTCCACCTTCTCCCACACCCCCTCTTACACCTCACCCACCCTCACAGCCTTAATCTCAATGAGTCATCGCATTGAGCAGAGTCAGTGAGGCTTACTTTCAAATCATTCGTGACACGAACTAGGATATTGTGCCAAGGTGTGCGTCAGCAGTTGGTCAAACAAGGGATGATGCACGAATCACGTTGGTGAGGTTAAAACTTCCACTAGCCCTTTGCTCCCCCACAAACCCTACCCCTTTTACCCCAGTAGAATTAATTGGCTGTCAAATGAAAACCTCACAAGGACGATTACGACCACTACAACCGCTGTAACAAATTCCCTGATTATTCACACCCAGAAGGGTCGACCAGGGAAACTTTTGGCCCAACTTTCACAAACCAGTCGACAAAGCATGCCGTTCAACTGAAGGTGGTCGGATTTTGGTTCAGGATGCTGGGCGAAAACTCACCTACTCCTTGCAAAGGACCGTGGGATGATCTTTTAAGGTCCACAGACCAACACCAGCAGATGGGACACCCAAAAAAAACGTCAATCCAAGGGATAGCCCAACAAAAGTGAGAACGCAGGCCTGTAAAGCAAGATGATTTAGAACCAGGTTGGGCATCGAACATAAGATGTGACAGCTCGATTTAATAAGCAAACAGTAAGATTAAAAACATTACAACGATCCCTCTTAGGCATACCACCTGCCTCGAATTAATAAACAGTAACATGCAAATTAATGAATCATACAACAAATGAAAACAATAAATGATACCACTCCACAAGCCTATCAGACAAAAATCAGGTTAATTGTGGAAAGAATACAACGGCGATGACTAGTGAGTGACAAAGTGTTGACAATTTTGTCTGAGGCAGATCAAAATTGTCTCAACGCCCTGATACTTGCTTTACGGACAAAGCACAATCAAGCTAATGTCGCAGTAAATCGCCATTTTTCTCGATGACAAATGAAACGTGCCCCTCACCCCCGAGCCACACGCCTCCATGAGTGGGGGCTTGCGAGGCCCAGCGCTTTGGGGGCACATAAAGGTTGCACTTTTAAAATGCACAAAATAAATAAATAAAGGTTCTGGTGTGGATAAAGTAATTCAGTGATTGAGGGAGGAGTGGGACTCATTATCATAACGACCCCTCATGCACATCACCGCAAACAGCAGTAAAATGCAAATTAAAACTCATAATAATAATAAAGGTTAATAATCACATTTAAAACTGGAAGGGCACACGGAAGAGCGCATACCTCCACCATTTTTGAGATCGGGCTAGATATAGTTTTTGACACCATCTCAATGGTGAAGAATCACTTGAAAAATTAAATCATTCTCATATCCAGATCCGGATCTTCAACAAAATCGAATCAATTTGTCATGGTCAGACACCCAACTTGTCCACAACTTTTTGAAATATCCTGCACACAGACAGACAGATAGACGGACAGACGGACGGGTGAAAACAACCTCCTTCACCTTTGGTGGCAGAGGTAAGAAGCAGGGAGATTTAAACCAGAGGACACTCAAAAAAACAAAGAACACCAAACAAGCAATGGTAAACATGGTTCAATCTCATACTATTATCCCAGGCCAACATCAAGTGGGTGTTCAACTTATTCTGATGACATCATTCCACAAAAATGCAATGCACACTAGTCATCTGCATGGAGGAGGTTGCAACTCATTCTGTTGACAGTTCGATCGAACATGGGCACATTCAAAAGGCTGCAAGCAGCTAGCTGTCAACCAGAGCAAAGTAGCAACAAGAAAAGAGCATTGAACAATGCAGATCATCGCCAGGGTATACGTTACAGGAGATATGAGTAACGATCCACATTAAAGTAAATCTGCGTGCAGACGCTCGCTGAAACAGATTGATTACAATGGCCTCTCCCATACCATCGGGAACGGGTGAGGCTCCTCAGAGGGAAGTTGAGAATGTAGAGTGGGTGGAAAGGCCAGCTGGAAAGCCATGTGTTCCGAAAAAGCACTCTGTGACATGCAATTTCGATGAGCGTTTCAGTTTTAATCTATTGCACATAGATCATTCTCAACTCACTAAAAAGTACTTCCTAATTGAAACTTAAAAGTTTGCAAAACCCACTACAGTGGAAGAGTGGGAGGAAAAAAAAAAAACAAGAAAAAAAAAAAAAGACAGTTTTGAAAGAACGGTTCAAGAAGGCAGACGAGCACACCCTCACCGATAAATTGGTACGTTACATTGAGCACCAGGTAGATAAATACAGCCAAGAGCTTTCATTGTGTTGGAAGTCATACTTTAT
The DNA here is from genome assembly GCF_056783735.1 of Eptatretus burgeri. NCBI lineage: Eukaryota > Metazoa > Chordata > Myxini > Myxiniformes > Myxinidae > Eptatretus > Eptatretus burgeri. The sequence goes on from NC_140967.1 coordinate 56,391,644, forward strand.
TGAACAAAAGCAATCACAGTTATCAACTAGAGGGGAAGCATGCGGTAGAGTGCAAAACCTCCGCCGCCAATGAGGACTTGCCCAGGTCCAGCTCTGGAACTAATAGCTGGTGCTTGCGCAGAAGCCACGGGGATCACTTGTCACCACATGCAGTGCAAACTGGATTGGAAGTAAAACACTATTGGTGTGCAAAGTCAAATGGTCACTCAAGTGAACCTCATATCCTATTCATTCAATTTGACGTCAACAGTGCTCAGAGTTATAGTTTGCAACCTTCCCTTTTACATACTCAATTCATTCGTCATAACTCGATTCCTTGAGACAGAAATTGATTTTACGTGGGTATATCCACCTGATGTTCCAAAATCAGCCACAACTATAATTTTGGCATGTTTTTTTGTTGGAAATCACTTATAACATGAAGAAATGCAAAAAAATAAAAAAATAAAAAAAAAACTAAAATTTTGTTGAAAAAAAAAGTTGCAAAATTTTTTTGCTCTAACAATTTTTTTTCGGGGGGGGGGGTTGGAAATCACTTAAAACATGTACAAATGCAATAAAAAAATTCAAATATTTTTTCAAAATGGCCACCATAGCGGCCATATTGGATTTTGGACCAAGTCCAAAATCTTATGGCATGATCCTTGAACCATACCTAATCCCCCACCAATTTTCGTTGAAATCCGTCGAGGAGTTTTTCCGTAATACTGTTCACAAACAAAGAGACAGGGGTGAAAACAGTAACCTCCGATCTTCAATGGCGGAGGTTAACAAACCAGATAAGTTTCACTCAATCTTTACAACACACCAACAATTGAAATGTCAACGCTGTTTCGCAAATTGTGCAACATGATTGTGAGGGCACCGAAGCCACTAGGTGATGTATTCGATATAAAAATCACGCAGAGTGAAAAATTTGAGAATCGGATTTTTTTTCCCCCCACCCCCTTCATTTCAGAACAGGAGCAAAATACAGGAGGGGACTTGGAAGCACAAATGTATGGCTGCATGGCAGTCACAGACAAAAAGCTTCCTTGAAAAGAGCATTATCACAATGTACTAATTTGCTCAGAAAATGGTCCTCACTAGAGTATCATGCGCTGTTGTGGACTTTTAGAACAGTCCACTGTGCTGCCACGTGCCAAGCATCCCATGCTTGCTTCACGCACACATCACACTGAGATGTGCAGAGTTGAGCAAACGTCATCAATTCACGGGTAGAGCACTTCATTGCACCGGGACATACTTGGCACACACAACAAAAGCATTAGCTGAAAATCTGGCAGCAGACGTTTGGGACTTCACACTGGCTGAATCTTATGGAACCGCTGAACCAGTTGAATTTGGCAAAAAACTGCAACAAGCCAAACGGCCAAACTGTTCAGCAAGGAGCAAAGGAAGAAAATAGGACTCTGAGGGCCATTTATAGGTCAGGTCTCTCGAAAAAGGCCTTGGCAAGCAATTTGAGAAAGATTTATATAATGAATACTTTCATCAGCCAGTGGTTTGACGACTTGGACAGAAAACTACATGCTCCCTTATCATGGGGTCAGGGGAGCGCAGCTGATTTACAGCCACTTTGTCAAGGTTCAACTGCAAAAAAGGTCACGCAAAATACTGTGAACTACGGTAAAAACACTCGCAACGGCCAGGCTTGCTGTGCAGTCCAAGCAAATGGAGATTGACTGCACTTTGCAGAAGGGGAACTCAGGAAATTCCCATCTCAGTGGGGTTCACTCAAAGCCATCCATTTATGAGAAGAGCACGCAGGTCGTGGCAAGCCAGTACAGGAGAATGCAGAGGAGGGGATGCAAAGCGGCCCGTGGAGACCAAAGGAATACCAGACATTCCCAGAAAGGCCTGCGACTTCAGGAGCCGCCATTTACAGATAAGTGACCCGAGATAGTGGCCGGAGAGAGACAGGCCTGGCACAGAGGAACAATGAGCTGCAGCATGTGGCTTATCAAGTCCCCTGCAAACAATCAGCACAGCCACAATGGAAACCAATGATGCTCCGCACACTTCAATCTTGGGAGCATCAATGGACATCTGAAATACATTTTGCTTCTGCTTTGGATTTGCGTTCCAAATATTTGGACGCAAATCTGACAAAATGATGGTACAAAACGTGAGGGGACACAGTCAGGGTGGGGGAATTTTGAGAAATATTCAAGCTGGTTAGAAACTTGCACATATTGCAAACTCTGAAACCAGAATCTTTCACAAAATTAATCCAGTGTTATCAAAACTCAATTTGCTGAATAAAGGACAATTTCAGGATATCCAGAGACATCTGCTCAATGATTGGTGGCATCAATTCAGGAGATTTCAAAATGAGACGGCAGCAATCTCGAGATCAGTTTTCTAGGGGTGGTGCATATCAAGGTGATCAAAAGATAATGTTCAATTTCGAAATTACATTGGTACACAAGGTAAATTAGCAATGTCAAAGTTTAATTAAAAAGTAAATAAATAAATAAAACAAATGAATAAAAAGCACCCTTAAGCCTCAGCAAATGAGCCTTTATTTGTAACCCTATTCCAATCAGTGCTCTACATTGTAACATCCCTCCGAGTCACGCACCAGCACACCCACTGGGACAGAAAACAAAAGCCATAGGACATCAACTCACTACATAGTTGCAAGTGATGACCACAAGAACAGACCATTTTGTTCATTTACTATCCTTTAGAAAGTTGCACAATGAAGGCTTTCTGTTTTGTCCTCAACTTTAGCATGCACACTGTGTTAAAGATGAACCCTCGACGATATGCCCCAACTTGAAGCACGTGGAAACCATTTCACCTTTTAATCGAATCCAACATGCTGCGGTGTGTGCAATTAAAACTTCTACCCACCTTCAGGATCACTCAGCTTGCCTTGAAACCCACGTTTGCATTAAAAAAAGGTACCAAGGAACACACACCACACAAATTCCTGGGAAATGCCCCAAAGCCTTGAATAGGCAACCGAAAGAATCGTCAGCTTGCAATGTCAAGATGCCATTCCACAGGGTTGTCACATTACTTTGTTACAAGATTGGAAAGGAGTGTGGAGGGGTGAAGTGGTCAGGCACCTTCATCCTCAAGTCAAAAAGGAACTGCACAACAAAGCAGAGAAATTCTAGTTGGAGTTTGTCATCATTTCAATAACTCCAGTTTGCAGAGATGTTACAAATGCCAAATTTGAAAGCCATACATTTTCAGAATTTGTAAAGGCATCCCTCATGTTAAGTGAATTTTGATTACAATTCTCAGCCTTAACATACACATGCACCCCCACCCTTCAGTTAAGGGAATTTTGGGGTGGTACAGCCTATTCATTGGTAGCATTTGAGTGCATCAAGAATGCAGACTACTTCCTAGTAATTAGTGTACCAAATGGGTGCGAGCACCTGATCATGTCTTTAAATGGTCTTTCACATCAATTCATTCAATATGCTTCTGCCGGTTCAGCGATGCATCCCGTCCGTGGATCCTGAACCTCTGTTTGTGCTTAGAACAATTTCCTATCTCTCTGATAGGAATGGAAAAACACAAAATAAAACAAAAAATTGGCATACAAACAGCTGTCCAATCGGCAAGGCTGAAACCTATCAACCATTGCACATTATTCATTCAGGACTGTGCAAGCATTAGGTGCTCAGTGCAAAGTCTCACCTTCAGGGTAGGATTTGGGAGAGTACATCACATGACCACAATAATATAGATGTGGGATACATTTTTTTTTGATCTTTGCCTAAAACAAAGTTACATTTCACCATCTGCACACTACACAAGCAATTTTGGTTTCTTTTTTGGGGGGGGGGGGTGGCTGGCTGGTAAAGTAGAAAATTAAGTTATTGTGAAAACGACACTGAAATGGAAAATTAAACAGAAGGAATGCACAAACATCAATGTAATAATCTCGGGACCCATCTGCCTGAGCACCATTTCATGGATAAAATACCAGTTGCATAAATAATTCTCATGCCAGAACTAATCTTTCATTGAAATAAGATTCTTTCAGAATGAGAAATCCTCAAGTCAACCGGTACCAACTCAATCACATCACCATCAGGTCAGTTGTTAAGACTCATTCAAATCGACGATTTTGGTAGTGCAGTTGAGAACCAGCTTTCCAAATTTGCAGATCACACACAAGCTTCAAGGTAAGGGAGTCAGCAGAAGAGGGTGGAGTTTGGGGGGGGGGGGGTGTTGATCAGATTTTGCAGCGATAGTTCAACAAAATGCAAGAAGGGGTCACCTTGGACCACGTGACATTGTAGGAAGGTAATTGATGGATAAAGAGCAGAGAGAACAGCGACAGCAAGTTGAGAGTTTGTCGTCTTCAAAGGGGGATAACTTATAAATCAAAATGAGTTTGGGTTAACTATACAATAATTTAGTGAGGCCTCAAATGGAATATCATGTGAACTTTTGGTCACCACATGTGAGGACATAGCTACACATATGTACATAGGTAGGGTACAGCATGGAGCAACTAGATAGATAGATTCCAACACGAGCTAGACTAAGCAGCTGAAGACAAACAGCACTTCATGACATTATAAAGGAGGCAGTGACAAGGGGATTTGATAGAGATGGTTCAGGTAATGAGGAGCATAGAGGGAATAAGTGTGAGAGTGTCTTTCAGCAAAATGGACAGCGATTATAGCTGGAATGAAGAGGAAGAGTTGGGATGACATAAAGGCCAGGGTGTTCTCATAGTAGTTAATGCATGGAATAGTCGTCTCCCTGGAAAGGTGGTGAAAACAAATAGTAGATATGTTTAAACTGCAATTGCAAAGGTACCCAAAAACATTCCAGATGTATTGGCAAGTTCGCACAGGCATGATGGGCCAAATAGCCACCTCTGCATTGAAATTTTGGGACATACCAAGTTATTATTAATGGCCACCGAAGCCACCACCCAACATTTTCTCTGCCCTTCACTCCATTTAATAAACTCTAATACCAACTTCTCTCCTTGCACCACAGACCAGATTCAAACATGACCCACCTCCTTTCCTTTCCTCCTTGCCCAAGGGATAGATATGAAAATCGACTCATTCGACACTTCTGCTACCCTTGGCAAGTTGACCCAGCGGATGTCTGATTTAATTACATACGACAAGCTCATTACAGCAAATTATGAAAGTGTGCTAACCAAGTCACCTAGAGCTTTAAAAAAAGGGGGATAGCAGCACATTCGCATTACTCTCTCAAATTATCACCAAAGAAAGGTTCACCGTTTTGACAGAGCAGGCAATGGTTGGATTCAATTGTACAAGAGTGGTCAGACAAGTCCCATGCTGATGGAGCTTGCATGAAGGTCACTGGGATTGTGGTGGAAATCATAATCAAGCAAAACACCCTAAGATGCATCAGAAAAAGAAAATGCCTTTCCATAAAAGATAAATCAAAGCTGCAGATAAGCAAACTGGACTTAGTACTTGCACAACAATAAAATGGCCAATATTTAAATGCAGTTTTCCAAGCTACTCAAAATGGTATTTACATTTCATCATTTGCAGGGGGGCTTGCAGGACATCCAAGAGGTATGCCCACACACCTCCGAGCAGTGTAGCATGGTTTTGAATCTCAGCCCAGCTACAAAGCAGTCTTTCTGGTGTTTCACAGGCAGGGCGAGGAATCAATGTGTGTGTGCGCGCCGTCCCTTGGATGGATGTTAAAGTGGGTGCTCTGTCTGCCGACATTTGGTGGAATCCCACGGGGTTTTTTTTTTGTGAAGAGGCGGCAAGCTTGCAAAATTCCAAATTCCTGCCGACTTCCTGTGTCAAAGCGGCTACCCGTCCAAGATTGCAACACGAGACAAGAAACTGCTTTGGCAGAAGAGACTATAGAGAATGCCACATGATGATGACAATCCAGAAGCAGTTATGATCATTTTTCACCCCTCAGTTCTTTGGCATCACTTCATGGCTATGGGCAAGTACATATATAATATATAAATACATAAATATACAATTACAATTTATTTATTTTTTTAAAGAAAGGAACTTAAAACCAAAAGTAAATGACATCTACAAGCAATAAGCAAGAACAGGCCCAGTCTGAGACTTTCACCTGCTTCACAGCAGGCTTCCTCAGGCCAATGGACTTTTGGCTGGGAGCACCTTTTAAAAATGTACAGTCAAAGCTCGTTACTATGCCACCCGTCGGGACCGAGCAAAAGTGGTATAGTAGCGAGAGTGGCATAGTAACGAGATTTTGTAAAAACGGCCTTATTTTCTCAAGTTATCCATCTGTAGTTTATCTTTAGACAAAATTTATTATAGCAAGTAAAAGGCATGACTTGTATAAGCTAAGCGAACGGAGAACATACACACACTAACATATGGCATGGCGAGAAATTCACGACACACAAAGCTTTCAAGAATCGTCGGCTGGCGCATCTTCTTTCGGCGGATCTCGTGCATCTCGTTGTCTAGCCGATCGCACGCTTGCATCACACCGGGCTTCCCACTTCTCTGCTGCATGAACTTCCAGATGGTGCTACAAGCGTGCTGGGCTTCCTCGAACGGAACGATTTCCTCCTCGACAGTTACCTCGTCATCTTCGCTTTCCACCGGCTCCTCAATGCACAGAATCTCATCCGCAATCTCCTCCAGCGTGAAATACCCGCCAGTCGCGAGGCGCTCGTCGGCTTCGAGAAAGTCAGACAGCTCGATCTCCTCGTTCTCGTGCATCTTTTCCTCGGCAGGCAGAGCTTCCCAGATGTCGGGCAGCTCCGCATCCTGTGGCTCAGTTTGGATCTCCTCTTCGATGAACTTGGCCTTCGCGAAACAGTTCCTGATCGTCGACTTGCCGACCTGCTCCCAAGCACGCCGGGCGACGTGTAGAGCGTCGAGCAACGTGAACTTGAACTCCTTTCCCTCGTCTATGGCCTCAAGCTGGCGGCATAGCAGGAGCTTCTTGTAGTGGCGCTTGAGGTTCTCTATGATTCCCTGATCCATTGGTTGCGAATTGGCTGTCGTGTTGGGTGGGAAGAAGACCAGTTGGATGTTGTTCAGCTCGAGCTCGGGAGGGTGGCCAGAGAAGTTATCGAGACAGACCAGCACTCTGCGTCCCTGCTGGCCGAGTCGTCCGTCCCACGCACGCAACATCTCCTCGAAAAGCTCCGCCGTCATCCACGCCTTTGAGTTCGCCTTGTACTTGACTGGGATCTCTTTGTTCTTGAAGGCACAGGGTTTCTTGGAATTGCCAATCACCAGAAGAGGGAACTTCTCGCTGCCGCTCATGTTCGCCCCAACCAGAAGAGTGATCCTTTGCTTGCTTTTCTTTCCTCCAGTATACCGCTCTCCCCTGAAAGCCATGGTCTTGTTCAGAAGCAGCTGCCAGAAGAGTCCAGTCTCGTCCAGGTTGAAGACGTCGTCTGCGGAGAACTGCCCGAGTAAGGGCCGGAGAACCTGTTGTTGCCACTCAAGAAGGGATTGTGAATCCACCGCTCCAGCTTCGCCCTGCACTGTCTTGAACGTGATGCCGTGGCGCTTCTTGAAATTGCCCAACCAACCGTCGCTCGCCATGAAGTCTGGGATGTGCATCAGCTCGGCCAGTTTCATCGCCTTCTCCTTGATCAGATCGCCGCTGACAGGCACATTCTGTCCTCTTGATTGCTTCAGCCACATGAGCACTCCCTCATCAAGCTTCGGGTCGTGAGCCTGTGTCAACTTCATGCGCTTCGATGGAAATCCAGCTTTGATTGCAGCCTCGATTGCATCCTTCTTGCTGAGAATGCCCTTCACGGTGGTTCTCTTAACTTCGACGCCCCATTTCTTGCTAATCTCCCTGGCCAACTTGGACTGATTCGGCTCCTTCTTCGTGGCATCGATGATCTCCTTCTTCTCCTTCAGCGTAAAGTCGGTTCGCTTGCGTTTCTGAGCTGACATTATGGGCTGAATTTGAAAAAAAATGATGTCACTGTTGTACGTGTGTCTGCGTGTCTGTGTGTGTGCTTGCGCTTTTTTGTGTCTCGTGCGTGTTGTGATTGGCTTGTTGTGGCTGGCATCGGGGAGAAGAATCGCGTGTTTTGACACAGTCTGACTATGCGTGTACGTATTGAGTTATGTTGTGCGCAGCTGGACTGTAGTTCGTCGCTTCGCCTTTGGACGTGAGTGTGATAATCGAGCACTGCGCAATACAGACTTTTTCACGACTCGTGCCTTTTAACAGTCACACAGAAGTGGCATGGTAGCGAGAGTAGGGGGTGGCATAGTAAATTTATTTTGTATTGAATTTTGTCGGGACCGAGCAAAAGTGGTATAATAGCGAGAGTGGCATAGAAGCGAGGTGGCATAGTAACGAGCTTTGACTGTATCCCAACCACAACAATCTTAGATTATAGGATATATACACTGATGAGCCAAAACATTATGACCACCTGCCCAATATGCTGTTGGTCCTCCATGTGCCGCCAAAACAGTGCTGACCCGCCGAGGCATGGATTCCACAAGACCCCTGAAGGTGTCCAGTGGTATCTGGCACCAAACCATTAGCAGCAGACCCTTCAAGTCCTGTAAGTTGCAAGGTGGAGCTGCCGTGGATCAGACTTGTCGGTCCAGCACATCCCACAGATGCTCAATCGGATTGAGATCTAGAGAATTTGGAGGCCAGGCCAACACTGTGGACACTTCATCATGTTCCTCAAACCATTCCCGAACAATTTGTGCAGTGTAGCAGGGCGCATTATCCTGCTGAAAGAGGCCACTGCCATCAGGGAATACCATTGCCATGAAGGGGTGTACATGGTCTGCAACGATGTTGAGGTAAGTGACACGTGTCAAATTGACGTCCACAAGAATGGCCGGACCCAGGGTTTCCCAGAAGAACATTGCCCAGAGCATCACACTCCCTCCACCGGCTTGTCATCTTCCCACAGTGCATCCTGGTGCCATCACTTCCACAGGTAAACGGCGCACATGTACTCGGGAGGAGGTCGAATAGCTCGGGTCCAAGGCAAGGAAGACGGCGGTCGGCGACGAGCTCGCAGTGGAGTCGCTCGTCGCGGGACCCAAGCAAGCCAGCTATCCTCTTTCCCCAGAGCATCAACAATTCCCCCCTTTTTTCCCCCCTGCGCTGAGATAGTGCGAAAAGGGGGGCCCCGTTCCCCCCCACTCCAAGCAGTGCCAACGAAACCCGCGAAGGAGCGCGGAGTCGGGGCGCCGCGACATTTGCGGCTCATCACAAGACACGGGTAGGATCCACCCGGTCTCGCGGCGCACAGGCCCCGTCTGCCCCCTTGTCTTTGAGGGTGGCCCTTTTCTTTTGCTTTTGAGTAAATGTGTTGTTGGCACCGTCTGTAAAGTAAAACTGTGTAAGTGTTGCCGTGTGCTCGCGTAGTCGGTTGTAGATCTGCATTGTTGTGTTTCTTTTGTTACATCTGCTTTTGGTGCATAATTGTTGTAATTGTATATGTGTGCTTTCCGTGTGCCGTGGAATAAATGTGCCTTATGTTGAACTGTTTTTCCCGTTTCGCTTAGTCTTTTCTTTAATTGAATCTCCATCTTGCTTCACGTAAAGGGTTGGTAGTGGGCTTAATACGCCCGATAATTAATTGGCACCGTCGAGGCCGACGATAACACCGCTCGGTTATCCTGATAGTACGGAACGGGTCGCTTAAGTGGCCCGTGTCCGGAGTCGACCTGCGGCGAGGTGCGATCGCCCGGTCTACCCTCCACGTGGGTACTTAGGTAGGTCGAATTTGGCGAACAACCCTATCCCACGCGGGGGGGCGAATGGCACGATCGTGGTGAGGCCGAAAGGCCCACCCATGACTAGCTCCCGGCGTTAGTCCGAGAGGGTCACGACAGAATTGTCCGTCCGGTGGGCGACGTGCTGCGATTCGAGTTACGTGGCCGTTCGCACGCCGGCGGGCGCGAATTCGCAACAATATTAATCGGACAAGTGGTTCCCAAGTTATGGCCATTTATTTACCAAACCAATGACAGGACACGTTGCTGCGTAGGCGTGGCCGATGGGGAAAGGGCACCATTTAGTTACCAATGACAGGACACATTGCTGCGTAAGAGTGGCCGTTGGGGAAGAGATCCTCAGCCGCATTTCCCATTACGGGTTACAACGTACGAACTTCCGGAGTGATGACTTACTGTATGTATTCTAACAATTTCTCGATTTCTTATGCGCATTTATAGATAAACACAATGCCCCAATCCAGTTGTCATTTACGAGAGCGAAGGAACGGCCTGTGTGTTTGTTCCTGGCATGGGGTTTGAAAGTTTTATCATTATAATTTTTTTTTTTTTTTTGCACATACAGCCATGCACGTACGGGCACGCGAGAGCGAAGGAACAGCCTGTGTGGTTGTTGTTTCTGGCACACAGTTTGAAAGTTTTATTTATTTATTTTTTGCACTTACTCGTATATACACAATTTAAAAAAGAAATCTCACACACACGCACGGGATTTTTGATTTTTCACTTGTAAATCACGAACTACCATGAACCTATCCCATATTTTCCCATTGAAGCAATGCCCTTACATACACAGCATTTTTCAGGAACATATCCTCATAAATGTCAGGATCTGACTGTGTGTGTGTGTGTGTGTGTGTGTGTGTGTGTGTGTGTGTGTGTGTGTGTGTGTGTGTGTGTGTGTGTGTGTGTGTGTGTGTGTGTGTGTGTGTGTGTGTGTGTGTGTGTGTGTGTGTGTGTGTGTGTGTGTGTGTGTGTGTGTGTTGGGGTTCGAATCCCACTCCCAAAATTCGTGGTAGCCAGGCGGTCAACACCGACCAACCTCCTGGGACGGTCGAGCGGTCTTTATTCCGAGGAGGCAGATACGCTAATTGACATGGATTTCAGCGCGTGCTCGAAGGGTATGGCGGATGGCAACACCGCTGTATGGGGGAAGACAACAGAGCCCAGTGAGGGCAGTAGCGGACGGAGGAGTACTTGGAATGGAACGGAAGGAGGATTACGGAGGATGGACAGCACGAGGGGGTTTGGGATCCGGGAATCACACAATATGTGGTTTCTTTCAAAGGGAATACATTCAATGAAACAAAAATATTTATAAGGACAATAATGAAAATGAAATGCAATATAATAAATAAATGACTTCTATGATCAAAGCCTCGCACATACACAAACACAGACACAGACACAGACAAAGGGTGACAAACGAAAATACCCCCCCCCCCCCCAACAACCTTTTGAAATACACTGGTACTCAGCCTGGCCAAGGGCTGGCCCTCGTCAATCTGGTGTTGGAGAGCTTCGTCCGGCACGTGCACTTAAGAGCAAAATGGCAGTCTCTTCGAGCCCGGGAAGAAGGCGCCTCCACCATCCACGTGCACACGCAGGCAGAATGGCGCTCAACTTGTAGCAGCTTTCCACACTCTACACGTGCAATCTACCCTGCTCAATCTGCTGTCTCCAAAGCCCCCTCGATCCTCCTATCACCCTCCCTCTACTCCGCCCCCGGGGTGTGGACTCCTCACCTCCAAACCCAGGAAGATGGGGCTTCTCCTGTTGTTGGCCTGGCTTAGAATATAAAAACATCGAGGAAGAAGAACAAAAATAATTTTTTAAAAGGGTAACTTATTTTTACTCCCTAAGCTAATTGACCACACCACTTGTGTGGTGACATACAACACTTAAGCAGACAGATTCCCTGACTTATTTACATCGAGATACTTCTACCCGTCCACGGCCCGTGCTCCACTATACAATCCTATCTGTACTATTAAAATCAGTTAAACTTCCCGCATGATCATAATAATGTATGTATGTATGTATGTATGTATGTATGTATGTATGTATGTATGTATGTATATATATTGTTACGGCTGTGGAAATTCACAATACACCATAAAGGGTCCTTAGATCAGTTATGACTATAAGTAATTGTGTAGTTAGATTTCCCCACCGTTGTTTAGAGGGAATTTCCGTTTTCACAGGGCTGTGATCCTTTGAGTTAGCCGTTTTTCTTTTCTCTATCATTATTTTGGACCAATCATCCACCAACAACCAAATCGCCACCAACAACATCATTCCCAAACAACAATTCAAACACCACCACAACTCCACTCCGCAAACATCGCTTCACCGCCATTCTCAAACGACGCCCGCCAGCAACCAAATCGCCACCAACACCCTTCCCAAACCACCGCAGCAAACTCGCACCACCTACGCCTTTTTACCACACGTCAGGCCATGGGTTGTGAATGCGTTCCTTTTGCCTCGAAAAGCGGATCGGGAATGCCTCACACCCTCTTTTCATCCATCCAATGGCTGAGCATCGGGTGGCGTAGCCCCGCCTCCGAACCCGCTGTGATCCACAAATTTGCATAGACGCCCATCCCCCGGCCTATATAAGCGCAAGCACAATGCAGCTAGCGGCAGAGAGTGGCAACCAAGTGGGAGCAGTGGAGTGGCAGCAGCAGTGTGTCAGCGGGGCAGTCAAGTCAAGTGGGAGCAGTGGAGTGCCAGCAGGAGCGTCAGCAGTGTGTCGGTGTCGACAGTCTGGAGAATCGGGAGACGGGGAATCAAGTCGAGTGCAGTGTCAGCGGGGCAGTCAAGTCGGGAGACGGAGCTCGAAGCCGACGGGAAAGGCAGACGGGGAGCACTCACCGACCACGCCAGGGGCACGAAGTCAGGCGCAGCTACGCTGACATCGCGGCTTGCCCGCCATCGCACCACGAGGGCGCGGGTAAGACCCTTCGGTCTCGTGGACCTGGCCGCTCATCCAGGTTCCACGCGCATTAGGCCCACCGGCCCAGTCTGACTCCCTTGTCTATGAGGGGGGTCTTTTCTTGCTTTTTCTTTGAATGAGTGTAGCGCAGAGTCCCGTAAGTAAAACCGTATACATAAGTGACTGTACATAATTGCTTATAGACGGTCGTAGCATCTTTTGCTTTGCTTTTGTTGTGTATACGTGCATGTTAGTGTTTTGCATTCCTGACTGCATATATGCTTGTATAATAAATGTATCCGTGTGCAATAAATGTGCTTGTTGAACTGTTTCCCGTTTCGTTGCGTCCTTTCCCTTGTTTGAAAGTTCCATCTTACATCACGGAAGGAATTGGTAGAAGGGCGTTAGCATCCGGTAAATAATCACATCCGCCGGGGCCGGCGATAACACCGCTTGGTTATCACTGAAGCACGGAACGGACCGCTTCAGCGGTTCGTGTCCGAGGCCGGCCAGCAGCGAGGTACGATCGCCTGGTTAACTACCCGCGCAGGTACTTAGGTAGGTCGAGTTTGGCGAACAACCCTATCCTGCGCGGGTGGCCGATTGGCACGATTGTGGTGGGGTCGAAAGACCCACCCGTGACCAGCTCCTTGCGGTAGTTCCAAGGAGGGTCACGACTGAATTGTCCGTTCCGGTGGGCGACGCGGTCGCGATTCGAGTCACGTGGCCGATCGCACACCGGGCGGACTGAAATTCGTAACAATATTTATATATAAATAATTTGCAGGATGGACACACACACACACACACACACACACACACACACACACACACACACACACACACACACACACACACACACACACACACACACACACACACACACACACACACACACACACACACACAAACATTTCTGCTCCAATAAATCCTCCCAAATGCACCTCCAAAACACCAAAACACCACAGGAAGATGAAATTGCTTGGGAATAAAGGTTGAAAATGCAAAACAGACTTGTGCATGGAAAATGAAAAACACCGATACAAATGAACACAAAAGCCTTTCCAAGATTAGAGACATTCTCACCAACGTTTAACACTGTACAAAGGAAGATTGCTTTGTTGGGATATTTGCATTGCCCATTCTGCACATCGTGGCAGGGAATAAAATAAACTTTCAAAATACCATTCAAGCTGCACTCTTCCCCTCGCAAAGAAATACGAACCACAAAATGGTCAGTCAAGCCCATAATTGGAGTTCCAACATCAGAGATTCCCAGATTTTAACAATGAGTACTTGAATTGTCATTCCACAAAACCTGTTTCCACATGATACCCGTTCATTGCACCACACCATGGGATCAAGCAATCACCACATTCATGAAAAGCTCATTTGCAGCTGCTCTTCCATAGTATTCCATAAAATGGAAACACAAATAGGAGTATTAGTGCATTGCAGTGACTGCAAAACTCAAAAGCAAAAACAAGACAGCATTTAACAATGCAGAGCCTGGCCAAGGTATATACCGATGAATCTATCTTTCTCACACAAAATAAATGGTTGTGCAGAGGGATGCAAGACCATGTGGAATGCAAACAGCTCAAACAAATTTGTTCAGGTTTACAAAAACCACGTGGGCTACGCATTTTCCTTCAATGGAGGAAAAGGCAGTGCTTTTAATCAAGAAGCATAGGTAAATCAATTTGCGTCAGAGGAATTGGGCTGGGGGAAGCTATCTGAATGAGAACAAGCTCGAATGAGCTAAGATCCTCGTCCTCTTAATGATGACGTCATAAAAACGAATATGACGTCATTGTGATGTATCAGGTTTGCGATAAATCATCTGTGCTAATGCCCGGTTTTATTCCCCAAAACAAAATTCAAACAGCTTGCCTAGTTTCGGAGATAATGGTATAGGCGATTTCCATTAGCGGCGATATTATGACGTCAACCTTTTTTTTCTGGAAAGAATTTCCAAAATCGGAGATGGATACTGCCTGCGAGTGGGCTTTCTGCATATACATGGCAAGTTTCACGAAGATCCGATGAAAACTCTGGGTTGTGAAACAAAAAATGTCAAAAAATAGGAATGACGTCATAAAAATTGATATGACGTCATAGTGATGCATCATATGCACGGTAAATCATCTCTGCTGATGCCCTGTTCGATTCACGCAAACAGAATTCAAAAAGCTTGCCCAGTTTTGGAGATAATTTTTTAGGCGATTTCCATCAGCGGAGATATTTTGACGTCATAACTTTGTTTCTAAGAGGAATTTTCAAAATTGGAGATCGTTGCTGTCTGTGCAGGGTATTTTTACATATATAGGGTGTCCCAAAAAAATACAACTTTTAAAAGGCGTCGTTTGATCCTAAAAAAGTAGTAACTTTGTCACTAATGCTTCATTTCTTGTTGCAGAGACCCTGAAGTTTATTTTGATACCAAGCAAGCGCCAGAAAAATGCCAAGACTGACCGTACAACGGACGAAAATTGTTGAACTTTGGCACCAGACAAAAAGTGTCATACAGGTGCAACGTCTTTACTCGAGACATTTCGGCATCCACTTGCGCCATACACCAAACTTTCGGACAATAAAGTGCACCATCGCAAAGTTTACCAATGTGGGAACCATCTGTGACCTTCCCAAGGGTCACAGTGGTCGGAAGAGGACAGGTCGTAGTGAAGAAAATGTGGAAATGATGAGACAGGCGGTCGTTCAGAGTCCAACAAAATCGATTTGACGACTTTCTGCCGAGACAAACATTCATAAGAGCACCGTTCAGAGGATCCTTCGCCAAGACATTCATGCCTTTCCATACAAAATTCAAACGGGAACGGTGCTTAGGCCCTTGTCACATTTGGCACGGCGGCCGTAGGGTCTACAAAATCTACGGCCACTAGCAATTATAGGGCGGCCACGGTCACACAATGTAGCAGTCACATATGCTTTTTTATTTTTCGGGGAGCCGCATGGCATATTTAGAAATTGTGGAGACCGAAAACGTGGGGGTGCCGTACGGTCTTTGATTTGATGTCGCACGGTGACCTTAGGGCGTCCCTGCGGCGGCCATAGAATTTTCAAGGCAGACGCAAGGTAGCCTCAAGGTGCCCGCAAGGCGACTGCAGGGCCCCCCCCCCCCCCCAAGGCGAACGTGCGGCAACGAGTGGGTATATTTACCAGTTCTTTTTTTTACTGAAATAAAAATATAACAGTACATATATAACTGAATATATATATATATATATATATATATATATATATATATATATATATATATATATATATATATATATATATATATATATATATATATATATCTGAATATACCAGTTCGGAGTATAGGCAAACACCTATACTCCGATCTCTAGCGGTAGCGCACGGTCGACGCAGACTGCCACGGAGGCGGTACGTAGGACGCACGGCGGGCGTAGGGGAACCGTGCGTCGACCCTGCTTGTCGCAGGTAGTCACACAGACCGCAAGGCCACCGTACGTTGAACACAGGGATGCCTTAGGACTACCCTACGGCGACCGTGGAAATAGTGTGGACGCCGTAATTTTTTTTGGGGTTGGCAAAATTCATTTTTCATTGATAAGAGCCTACGGCAGCCGCACGAATAACGCAAGCCCACCGTACGGTCGACGTGGAACACATGTACGTCACAGCTTGGCTTGGCGAATTGCTACGGCCAACGTAGAAATGAAAAAAGTTATAACTCCGCGCTACAATTCCACGGCGACCCCTACGGCCTGTAAAAGATAGCCATACGGCGAAGGGCCACCCTGAGGCCACCAAAGAAACTCTGCGGCCGCCACTCGTTTGTCAATTCAAGGGGGGGGGGGTACGGCCGCCGTATCCTAGCCGTAGAGCAAATGTGACTTAGGCCTTACTGATAAACAGAAACGCAAACGACTAGACTTTGCAAATTGGTTCTCAGGAAAGTTGGAGGAGGATTCAGACTTCCTCAAAAAAAACTTCACATGACAGACGAATGCCAAGCTCACTTGTCCCGGGAGGTAAACAAGCAAAACCTTCGGTACTGGGAACTGAAAATCCTGGGAATGCATCAAGTGAATTGGTGCATCGATCTGTTCTCAAAGTCACCATGTGGGTGGCGGTTGGTTGGTATGGGATAATTGGTCCATACTTCTTTGAAGATGACCAGGGACGCACTTGCACGGTAAACCAGAACTATCGCGAAATGATTCAGGAATTCTATCTGCCTGAGCTACGTACTCAGGCCTGTAGGAGAAACAACCCGATCCAGATGAGTACCCAGTGGTTCCAGCTAGATGGGGCACCGCCCCATAAAGCCATGGAAACAAGGCCTTTTCTCAACCAACATTGAGGGCCGCTTTATCTCCCTCTACGAAGACGTTGAGTGGCCACCGTATTCCCCTGACCTTACTCCTCCAGACTTCTTGTGGGGGTATCTCAAGGACAGGATCTGTGGAAACCCGAGACCTCAGACTCTTGATCAGCTGAAGGAAAACATCCACCGAGAAATTCAGAACCTTCCTCAGGAAACGTTTCCCAAAGTGATGGAGAACATGACAACGCGTTTGTAGGCAGTGATCGGACAACGTGGAGCCGACAAACATGTGGTCGAAAAGAAAACGACAATTATATCCCAAAATTTGAATTTTGGTGGCAATTTTGACATTGATACAATAAACTTCAACCTTTCAATCCAGCTATATATATATATATATATATATATATATATATATATATATATATATATATATATATATATATATATATATATATATATATATATATATATATATATATATATATACATATATATATACATACACACATTTTTTTTTTTTTTTTAAATAAATGTTATGACCATCCTCTTTGCAGATGAAAAGTTGTATGTTTTTTGGGGACACTGTATACACCAAGTTTCAGGAAGTTTCGATGAAAACTGTAGGCTGTGAAACAAAAAGTCCACAAGAACAACGTGAGTAAGACCGAGAGATCCTCCACGAGGATCTAAAAAGATCAAATCACTTCAGTCAACATTCTTTCATACCTCGCAAAGATTCTCACATGTAGGCATTCGCCAATCAAACCAGGAACTCGTACACAAATAACATTTGTAGACAGCTGTACGGCAAGCTTTAAATTCCCTTTGAACAAGGAACATTAAGGCAACAAGAATATTTAAGGAAGAAAACATTTACGAAATTTTGCTCGATTACTCAAATGGGTTTGTTCAGCTTTTCTACTATCATCCTAGTCTGACAGAGTACTGAACCAACAGCATGCCAATTGGCTCATCCCAATTAATGCTGATGTCACACACTTTTACTCGTGGCAACATGTAGCCCGTGAATCAGTAGACACTGAACTACAAATTACCATTCTTTGCACCTCCAAACGTTTTTTTTTTCCTTATTTTTTTCATTTTTAAAATCAAGCATTTGGCCTTGCAAACCTCAACTTTGGAATGCTGCACAACACAACTCCACTGCTCATCCAGTCAATTAAACCATTATTCATGGGGGAAAAACAATAAAAAACAATAAAAATAAGCATCAAACGGAAACTCAACTGCAAAAAAAAATGTAGATTTGGCGATGAAGTAAAGGAATGTTGGTTAGTCTTTTTCATTCCAGTCAAGTTTATCAACATTGCAAGAGATGTTTGTCTGTCAGTGGCCATAGAGATCTTCGTTAAACTTAGATTCATTAGTGAGTGTTACGCAAAAAGAAGAAAAAAAAAATAAGGGGGGGGTGAAATTTCTCGTATCTTTTTTCTTCTTCTTTTGGCTGGTCCTGTTAGGGG
>NC_140967.1:56412593-56587593 GCF_056783735.1 Eptatretus burgeri
TCGGGCTGTGACGCTTCAGTTAGCCGTTTTTCTTTTGCTGTAGTTAATTTGGTACAAAAACAACAACGAACCTCACCACAACCAACATCTCAACGATCACGCCATTCACTACATGACGCCACCTTCCACAACTACGCTACCACATCTTCGCCACTTGCCATTCAACGAGCACCATGCGGGCGCGTGCAAGTACAAAAACCAACAACGCTTGCGGGGTTTTCCCGCCTAATTTCCCCGCCTGATGCTTCCACATGAATCCCCCCCCACCACGCTTGGTGTGAAGGGGAGGGGTGCGGCAGCTCGCTCCCGATTGGTGGATGCACGGCGTGAGGCGGTCGGAGTAGGGGCACGCCCCCCTTCGAGAGCTTTCTGGAAACGCCTTGAAGGAAGGAGGAGCCAAGAACGGGGCGGGGCACGGGGCGGGGCGAAGGGCGGAGCCGGCCCCGACAAAAGGGTGGGCGTGAAGTCGTTGGTTGGTTGGTTGGTTGTTCGGTTGTTCCCTTGTCCCAGTTGGAGGCTGAAGGCTGTTGGTTCGTGCAAGCGATCGACAAAAGGCGTGGACGTGAAGGTCGATGAGAACGTCGATCGCTTTCCTGTTCCCTTGTCCCTGAAGGGGAATTGTGGAGAGTGGTGCTGACAACGCCAAGGTCGGAGGTTCTGTTCGTTCGTCCGAGCTGTCGAGCGGACCACACGAGCGACGCGCGGCACAAGCTCGCGGACCACGCCGGAGGGACTCTGAGTTACGGTCGCCAAGGACTCGACGCGCTCAGGGAAGTCGCGACTTCCTTTTCTTTTGGGGTTTTGTGTAAATGTCTGTGGGTGGCGCCAGTCTTGTAAAGTAGAACTGTTTAAGTGTAGTAAATCATATTCGGTTGCAGCTCTACATCGTTCCTTGCTTGTGTTTCTTTAGGGTGATTGTAAATATGTGTATAAAAACTGTTGCTATATTATGCTGTAAATACGTGCTCCCTTGTCTGAGAGTGTAATAAAGTGCTTGCTTGTTAACTGTTTTCCCGTTTCGCTTTGTCTTTTCTTTTATTGAAATCTCCATCTTGCATCACGTAAGGGATTGGTAGTGGGTTTAAAACACCCGGTAATTAATCGGAACAGTCAAGGCCGACGATAACTCCGCTTGGTTATCCCTGTAATACGGAACGAACCGCTTAAGCGGTTCGTGTCCGGAGTCGGCCTGTGGCGTGGTCCCATCCCTCGGCAGATTACCCGCACGGGTACTTAGGTATATCGACATTCGGTGATTCGCCCTATTTCGCGCAGGTAGACTGCAGACTGGGTGGTGGTGGGGTTAAACCCCCACCCGTGACTGGTTTCTGGCGGTAGTCCCAGGAGGGTCACGACTGAATTGTCCGTCCGGTGGGTGACGCAGTCGCGATTCGAGTTTCGTAGCCGATCACACGTGGCCTGGGCGGGCACGAATTCGTAATAATATGAAAATTTTTTAAAAGCCTCTGTGGTCCCTAAGCCTTTGTATATGAAATATTAAATGATCCAAACCCCATTCCTTAGTGGGGAGAGGTAAGGGATTTGGAGTGCCCTAACAATTTTTTTTTTGACTTCTTCAAAATTCCAACAGCACCAGATAATGCTAGGTACCCCAGCTGATAATATATGCCACCATAAAAAAAATCAGCAATGTCAAAAATAAACAAATAAAATTCCCTTCACTCACACAATTAAACAGATTCCGACCTGCATGTTATACAAGCAAAAGTTAGGGCAGCGGCTTGGGATCCAAAAGGTCCTGAGTTCAAGCCCCGTTGGGCCACTGAATTAATACACCAGGGGGTTGACTCAGCCTGTCATCCTTCTGAGGTCGGCGAAATGAGTACCAGTGTACTGGGCCGGTGTATACCCCGGTTAAAATAGGTGTACCATATCCCTGTGTCGTAAAAGGCGACCAGGGTTGCGTCAGGAAGGGCATCCGGCGTAAAACATGTGCCAAATCACTATGCGGATCATACGGATGATCCGCTGTGGCGACCCCGAACGGGAGCAGCCGAAAGAAGAAGAAGAAGAACAAGAACAAGAACAAGAAGATGTTATACAAGCAAAATTCAAATCCTCAACTGCCATCTTCCTTGTCTCTTGTCCCCCCTCTCTCCCAGCACCACAGAGCCTTTTCTCCTCCTCATTCGGCCCCCTCCCCTCGCTATTCTGCAATACCCCACACTCCTTCAGCAACCCTCCTTACCTCCCCCCCTCGTCCCTCGTCCTACCCTCCCCCGCCCCCTCCACCTCCTGCACCCAAAGCCTCCTCCCCTACCTCTTCATTAAAAGTGTGGACCTCAAATATCCGGGGCCTTCGCTCAAACCTTTCAGATCTTTCCATGCAGGTTGCCACTGACAAACCAGACATTATCTGCCTAACAGAAACTTTCCTCTCCCAAGACGTGTCTGACTCCCAAGTATCTCTCCCTGGTTACTCCCTCTTACGGTATGACAGACCTGAGCCTCGTCCTGGTGGAGGTGTTGCTCTCTTCATCAAAGACTCTATTCCTCACTCTCCCTGCACTGCTCTCACTCCCCCACACCCCCAGGAATACCTCTGGCTTCGGCTTCCCCTCCACTCCCACCTCATGTTTATATGTGTACTGTACCGTCCACCGAACAGTGATGACTCCATCTACACCTCACTCTCCGAAAACATGGACCATCTTCTATCTTCTCATCCAAACTCTCTCTTCCTCTTATGTGGCGACTTCAATTGTCATCACGCCAGTTGGCTCGGTGTGGGTACCTCTCTCACCTGCCATGGGACATCAGCAAAAGCTTTCTGTGACTCATTGGGACTGACTCAATCGGTCAACTTCCCGACCCGGATCTCAACCAATGGTACTCCATCTCTTCTGGATCTGATTTTGACAAATTTCCCTGACAATATCTGCTGCTCTTCCTTCGCTCCAATTGGTTCTTCTGACCACGTCCTTGTTAAAGTGGACATCTCTCTGGCTGTTATCAGAGAACCACCTCACCGCCGTCGAGTCTGGCATTTCACTCAAGCCGACTGGCAGGGTCTCCGAGCAGCCATCAAACTTACAGACTGGTCTCCTATCACTACTTTCTCAAACATCAACTCATCCTGGGAATTCTTTCAAAGAAACTTGCTCTCCCTCATGCACAGATTTATCCCCTCTCGTGTTCAGTTGTCTTACCCTTCCTCCCGCCCTTGGTTTACTGAAGCTTGTGGCGAGGCAGTTGTCCTGAAACAACTTGCCTTTGCCTCATGGAAAGCAAACCCAACTGAGGGCAATCTCAGTTCTTTCCACAAAGCTCGGAACAAGTGTGTAGCTACCCTCAGGAGAGCCAGAAAACAACATCTTTCTCATCTCAAGTCTGAACTCTCAAACCTCTCTCCCTCCTCAAAATCCTGGTGGCGTTTAATCAAATCTGTTTCTGGTGTATGTTCCCCCTCCATCCCCTCCCTTACCTCAAATGGCCGCACTGCTGATTCCACACGTGATAAAGCTGAATGTCTAAACTCGGTGTTTGCAGCTAAATCTTGTGTCCCAAACCCATCACTATCTCTACCCACTTTACCCAGTCGCACCCAACTGTCCCTGGACTCTGTATCCTTTTCTCCTGACAAGGTGGAGAGCTTGCTTTCAAACCTCGAGTCAGATTCTGCAACCGGTCCAGACGGCATCAGCCCACGTGTCCTCAAAGCCTGCTCTTCTGCTCTTGCTCACCCTCTCTCTGTTCTATTCACCCTCTCATTTTCCCAAGGTCATCTGCCATCTGCTTGGAAATCTGCTAACATCACTGCCCTGCATAAAAAAGGTGCAAAAACAGATCCCTGTAACTATAGACCAATCAGCCTTCTCCCAATCATCAGCAAGGTTATGGAATCCATCATCGCTTCAGACATGAAATCCTTCCTCTTCTCCAATGGCTTGATTTCCAATCATCAATTTGGTTTCAGACCAGGTCACTCTACCCTAGATATGCTGCTACTGCTCTCCCATCAATGGATGGAGGTCCTCAATGCCAGACAGGAAATCCGAGCCGTATCCCTGGACATATCACGTGCTTTTGACACAGTCTGGCACCCTGCCCTACTCACCAAACTCTCTTCCCATGGTATTCAAGGCCATCTCCACTCATGGCTCGCAGACTTCCTCTCCTGTCGCAGTCAACGTGTGGCCCTAAATGGAGTTCTTTCATCCCCTCTTCCTGTGCAGGCTGGAGTTCCTCAAGGTAGCGTTCTGGGCCCTGTTCTTTTTCTGGTTTTCATCAATGATCTCTCGGACTCTCTGGAAAATCCTCTATTTCTCTTTGCCGATGACTCCACCCTCTGCCGTACCATCTGTCATCCCTCAGACCGGCAAGCAGCAGCTTCTTCGCTCACTGCAGATCTGGATAAAATCACAAACTGGTCCAACACGTGGAACATGTCTTTCAATCCAGACAAATCTCACACTCTCACTATGTCTCTTCGAAAGGACCGTTTAGAAAAACCCACATCCACTTTCTCAACAATCCTCTGGAAGAAGTCTTTTCTTTCAAGCTTCTGGGTCTCACTATCTGCCATGACCTTTCCTGGGAAAGTCACATTTCCAACCTTGCCTCAAAAGCCAGTCGCCGACTGGGAATCCTCCGTCATGCAAAGTCCTTCCTCGGCCCTCTTGAGCTCCTGACCACTTACAAAGCTTTTGTCCGTAGCCTGATGGAGTACTGCTCTCCCCTCTGGGCTGGTGCTCCTGCCTCCCACCTTTCTCGACTTCACGCTGTCGAAACCAGGGCTTTTAAGATCATTGGCATCTCCCGCAATGAAGCTGAGTCTTTGGGCCTCTCACTCAATCACCGCAGGTTGGTCGGTGGTCTTTCTGTCTTCTACCGACTCCTCTCCAGCCTTGCCCCCCCTGCTCTCTCTCTGCGATTTGTCCCCACCACATTTCCACAGGGCGCTCAAGGTCCGCCAACAACCCCCTTCTGGTAAAACTACCAAAATCACGAATCACTGCTCATCTTCACTCTTTCATTCCTCTTTTTCCCGCCTTTGGAATAAACTTCCTCACTCTATTCTTTCCCATTCTTCCCTCCAGGCTTTCAAAACAGCTGTTCACCACCACCTCTTATCTTCCCCCATCCAAATCCTCGATCTTTTCTACCCCCGATAATCCACCCAAGCCCACTTCCTTCAATTCTCCTGCTTTCCTTCCTGAAAGTCCCTTTAATGTCCATCTTCCCCTCGCCATGTTCCCCGTCCCATCCCCATCCCTCTCCCTTCCACATTTCACCTGTGTCTGTTCCCCAATGTTTTGTCCCTTCCACTCCCGCCCCTCTTGTCTCATGCCTCATTGCTGTGAGTTGTGTGTTAGCTCTCATACGAGCCTCGACCAAGGTATACAAAAAAAAAAAAAAAAAAAAAAAAAAAAAAAAAAAATATGGCAGAACATTTGACCTCCACCTTGGATGCAAAACAAACTAGAGTAGATGGAACACCTTACTCTGCAGTCTGGAGGAAAAGGACATAGGAAGGGCCTTTTCAACTGTTGCTTTACGTTTGAGTACAATCCATTTCCAAGCACGAGCTGCCATTTTGGCTGAATCTCAATGTCCCCCAATGCTGAGCGAGTTCGGCAAATTTGATCAGTCAAGATGGGGTGATGTGTCCAAGTACTTTTAAATGGAATATTTTTTTTTAAAGTGTAAATAATTCCATTTGTGTTCTCCAGTGTTGAAGTACTACATACAATTAAATAAAAATAAAATAAGTTTAAGGCTGTGGATAATTTTTTTTTTTTTGGAAGTTTACCACCATCGAGGTCTGACAAACAACTTTGTGACCTTTATGACATCCTTAAAACAGTAGGATTCCTGTTTGATTTTCAATATTGTTTGACTGACAGACAGGCAGACAAACTGAAGAAAAAAAGACAAACAAAAATTCCATACTCCTCAGTGCACACTCAGGACGAGATTTGGTACAATTTGCTAAATTCAGAGCCAAAGTACTACTAAACTGCAGGTTCATGTTTTAGTATTCAACATACAAGATTAAATTGAAATCAAGTAGTTCCTCAATCACAGTCTGTAGATAGAGTGAACCTATCGCTTCACCCCGTTTTGCCTACAGGGTAATCGCCTTCCATTCCAAGTAATCCTGATGCTTCCCAACTGCTCGCACCATTTCCGAGACAGATACACTAGTCAAGAATGAGCAACAGGATGGCATAGCTTTTGAGAGGACAGGAGAGCCCAAGAACAGAATAAACAAAATAATCACATTCTGGTTCGGCTTGAAAAACTGCACAGGGATGCCACAACTTGTGCTGTGAAAAAAACTGGAATTAAAATTAGAAAAAAAAAAAATCTCCTTTTGACTGGGTCAAAGAGCAAAAGGAGACTTCAGAATTACTTGCCACAAAATTAAAAAAATGGAAGTTTGGGAATCATGCATGAAAGTCAATAAATGTTGCTTTATTTCAAATCTATCATCAATTTTTATTTTCGGAACACCAAATTTTCCTACCCAATGGGGAACAATACCTGGCTCTCGACTTCCAATGAAAAAAAAAATTCAAAGCCCATTTAGTCTTCTCATCTGAATTCATGCTACAATGTCAATCAAATCCCATATACCAAGTAGATTTATCAAGCCTTGCAATTAATGCGAGAGTAACATACACCAATATCTCTCACTGTCTGGATAGTTTTTATTTTTCTCCCCATTTCCACATGCAGAGTGTAACACCATTCTTGCTTCCACAAAATAACATGAAATTGCTGCCGAGGCAAAGTTAAAGCATACATACAGAACATAATACCTCAGCTGTACACAAAAAGTCATGGGTCCATTAATCATGTTGACAACACCACATTGCCACCACAAAATGTCTCAAGGAAAGTGACCCAACAAAATACTATTCATCCAAAAACAATCAGTTCTCTGTTACCATTCAAGTTCTTTGTTAAAGAACAGTAAAAGCCAATTACAGTCCACCAAAACCACCGTGCTTCACATTCTCCCACAGCTTCTGAATGCACCGAGCTACAAAACAGGCAGCATCCACATAATACGCAAAGGAGCATTCCTTTCAAACATCGAACTAGTGAAGAGAAAGCACAACAAAACACTGCATGGAGGCAGCCTACAGGACAGCACTCGTGCCAAAGCGATCCAAAAGAGATGGGATCCACCCGAGGGGAGGGATGCAGACCACAAGAAAGAGGCAACAACTGAAAGAAATCTTAGGGTGAGGCCACACAAAGGTCAGGAATCCAAGGGTCCCTTTGTGCTGGTCCAGGCAGGCATGTCTGCATGGCACACAAAGATCCCTGCACCACTTGCATTCGGAGGTTCAGGGAACATCGGCTCTCTGTCTATCAGACACCGCCCACACTTGTTACTTGCCAAGAACCTTGTATTGGACAATCTCCTCTCAAGTCTTACGAATGATTTGTTCTGTTGCCTGAATAAAACTTCCCTCGAGCCTTGAAATGTGAATTTGCCAATTATTTGTACTTGGTGATAAACTTCAACATACCTGTACTTTACCTGCCCATCCAGCAGACACTCAAATTAAAAAAAAAAAAATAAAAATAAAAAAAAAACACAAACACAAACACAAACACAAACACAAACACAAACACAAACACAAACACACACACAAACACACACACAAACACACACACAAACACACACACAAACACACACACAAACACACACACAAACACACACACAAACACACACACAAACACACAAACACAAACACACAAACACAAACACACAAACACAAACACACACACACACAAACACACAAACACACACACAAACACACACACACACAAACACACAAACACACACACAAACACACAAACACACAAACACACACACAAACACACACACAAACACACACACAAACACACACACAAACACACACACAAACACACACACAAACACAAACACACACACAAACACAAACACAAACACAAACACACACACACACACACGACAGAAGTAAATAGACATTAAATTTATTCATTTCATCTGAAAAACAGTTTTACTCAGTGATTTGTACTCATATTCAACTATTTATTTGCAGAAACGAGTTCCTGAGTTGTGTATGACAATTAACTATGCCTCAAACCCAGGGAGCACACGATCTTTGCAATTTTCAGAGGACGAATTGGTGGCCAATCACAAGGTGAAGTCAGCCAGCGTCAGATAGCTCAGAATCTTGGCATTCTGTTTTCTATAGTCAATCGGATGATTGTGCAATTCATCAGCGAAGGCAAGGAATCCACAGCTTCCCGTTCTGGTTGATCTGGGCCCCCAGAAAGGTGCCTTCGAGCTGTCAAGTGGACCATTAGAAAACTCCCCATTTCAAGGCAGCAGATGCTGCAGAGGAGGTCCAAGTTAGCTCACGAACTACTGTGCAGTACCTTAATCAACTGGGCTACTGTGGGAGAGTAGCTAGGAGAAAACCTCTTCTTAGACCAGCAAACATTCAGAGAAAGAAGTGGGCTGATGAGATGGCCACCAGACCCTTGGAGTCTTGTCAAACTGTCTTTTTTCAGATAAGCCCCAGTTTGCTCAATTTTCTGACAGTGGATACGTATGTGTCTGAACACTTCCCAGTCAAGAGTTTTCTTTTAACCGATTTCAGCTGTCAAACACGGTGGTTTTTTTTTCAGTGATAAAATGGGGAGCAATCTGGAGCGCTGGTCAGTAAGAGTTGTTGAGTATGTTGGCAACATCAACTCCAAGATATACATTTCTATCCTTGAGGAATGGACATCTCCGTTTTCTCCACTGGTCAGATGGACAAAAACACTGTTCATGGAAGATGGAGCTCCATGCCACACTCCAAAAAAGACCAAAGAATGGCAGGACACAAATGGGATCAAGCGACTTCTATGGCCAAGTCAGCCTCCTGACATGAATATAAATATATATATATAAAATAAAAGTTGTTGGAAATAAATAAATAAACCATTGAGGCATACATTTTAAAACTTTTAAATCTACAGTGCTAGCAGGATAGCTTTGAGGCATGCATACTTACCTTTGAGCAGTGTAGCCTGGGTATGAATGATGACCCAGGGCATAGTCACCCTCAAGTTTCGCACATTGGGCGATGCATCTGTGTGTGTGCCATCCATCTGAGGGATGATATTGCTGCACACTTAACCTGCCAGCATTGGTCAGTAGACATTAAATAGCTTTTGTAAAGACCGCCAGTATCCTGAATTTTCAAATTTCTGCCCCCGACTGACTAGAAGGCAACTGCAAACGACCCAAAACTATTGTAAAGAACCTCCAGCAGCATCACCTCTGTCAAGAGTATGGAATATTTGATTGATTGAAACCTCACAGGAGGGAAGTTTCTGCTACTTTCAGATCAAACTAGTTAGGTTTGAGGTGAGTGGGGGAGGTAGGAGAATCTTGAACCTTTTGCCTTTGATCAAGGAATTTTTTTTTCTTTATGCAGTCAAGGCTTGTGGAAGAGCTCGAACAGATCAGGACGCAACAGTAAGGATTTTTTGGGGGCCCGGGGGGGGGCAGAAGAGGTTGCTGATTACTCAGTAATGGTCACAGATCTATAGTGTTCAAAATTTTAGCAACTGTACATTTGTGCAAAACATTTTTCGAATAGAGCTCCAACTTAGGGTAGACCTCACGGTGTATACCAATGAGCACCACAATTACAATACTGCTGATGAAACAATACCTCGACTTCTAAAGACCATACCATCCATTTAAAATGCTTCGAGCTTAACCTGAGCTTTGAACTAAATAGCAAACATGCGACTGGCAGCTCTGGGCCAAGGAATTTCATCCATTATATAAAGTGTGTATTAACAAGCAGAATACACACACACACACACCTTGGTATTGGCAAAACAAACAAAACCAAGCACTGGGCTTGTGTGCG
Organism: Eptatretus burgeri; assembly: GCF_056783735.1. Lineage (NCBI taxonomy): Eukaryota > Metazoa > Chordata > Myxini > Myxiniformes > Myxinidae > Eptatretus > Eptatretus burgeri. The sequence goes on from NC_140967.1 coordinate 56,422,490, forward strand.
TTATAAAATACAAAATCTGCAGAATGAAAAACACCCACAAGTGTGTGTAAATATATATATATATATATATATATATATATATATATATATATATATATATATATATATATATATATATATATATATATTCAAAACACCTTGGCCATGTATGTACGTGTCATTAATCTGGAACAATACAAAATTGAACAGATGCAGTATACACCGCCTGTACAGGTGCAACCCTGAACACCCCATTCCTCACACTGCCAAACTCCATTTATCAATAAAGTTAACAGGTAAACATGCACTACACCCACAGCCTTTGATTTTGTAGAAAACATGTACAGTCAACTCATAAGCACAAAACAAAGCAGTGCTCAGTCACCATATGGTACAGAGTATAACAATATTATAAACAGACTCGTCTGAGTGGAGCAGGTGGCTGGGTGGCAGATAACAATCAACCTTGAATATATTCCTTGGGCTCTCAACAAACTGCTGCACACAGCTGCTAACTGGCCAGAAATAAATGCTATACATACAGATGGCTGCTCTTGAGTAAATATTGACAATTAAAAAAAATTGGTCTGAAAAGGTAGACGAGCAACATTAATAGAAAACAACAGTGTTTAGTTATAATTGTGGCCAAGGTTGACAAGATAAGTCATGTTAAATTGTTGCAAGACTATAGTAAAAAAAAAAAACTTTTGACAGCACCAAAAAAAATTCAATGATTTAACCAATGTTGGAGTTTTTGTCAATCTATTTTCCATGAGAACAAGGTCGCAAAAAGGTACAGAAGTGTCCTACATTAAAATGGCAATACAATTCAAAATTGAGCAGCTTTTGCGAACTAATAAAAAACAAGAAAGAGGAATCAGATTGCAGATCCCCACCAGACTCATTTTGTGGTGTTTGTGTACCGAACAAGCAAAAAGCAAAGATAAAGTCATCAGGAGGAACATGGATATAATTCAGGGTTCAACTAATATAAGCCTGGTGTTGGCTTGGGATCCTCGGGTCCTGAGTTCAAGCCACGTTGGCCGCTGAATAATACACCAGGGATCGACTCAGCCCATCATCCTTCCGAGGTCGGCAAAATGAGTGCCAGTGTGTACTGGTAGAGGGGCACTGCATCAGCGACACAGAGGGCTTCCAAGAAATGATAGCTACCCTGGTAGCTAAGCTGCATAAGCAAGAAGAAGAAGGGTTCAACTGCTACTCCTTTACCCCCAAACCCATTCAGGGTCAAGTGAGCCTTATTCAACAAAAAAAAAATAAAAACTAGAAAGAGCAATCAGAGATTGCAGACCCTCACCAGGACTCGTTTTGTGTGTTGTGTTGTGGACTGGTGCATTAGGTAATTAGAGATATAATTAGAACTGCCACTTTACAACTGCTGGCAGTAATGACCGGGTACCAAGACATCCCACTTTGATTGGACAGCTAACCCTGACCCATGAGGTTTTTCATTACTATTCAATTGAATTTAGAATGGGATTAAAATATTCAATTCAAATCAAATGGAAGATCAAATCGGTACAGTCCTGCATTGAAGTAATCAGAAGGAACTCAAACAAGCAAAAACAAAGAAGGAGTCATCAGGAGAAACCTGGATAGGATTCACATTTCAGCTGTTACTTCTCAACCCTAAAACTATCCAAGTGAGCCTTAAAAAAATAAAATAAAAATAATAAAACCCAGATTTAAAAAATTACATAATTCTGGCTGCCAGACCATGTGTCCAATCAAGTTGAAATTCAAAACTTGTATTCCCATCACGACTAGATCACAATTGTGAAGTTTCATGTCGATTTATTAAGTAGTTCCAGAGAAAACATCATTTAATATTTTTCTTCAAACCAATCATCCATTTAATTTTAACTCCATTCGAAATTCAATTTAATCCCAAGCCATGTGACCGATGACACATGATCCTTTTGTTCCTCAAGGATGTGCAGTGAAACGTGTAAAGTTTCCTCTTGATCTGTTCAACCACTTCAGAGAAGAATTTTTTTTAACAATATGGCTGCCACCCTCCTTGCTGACGACTCCACCCTCCACCATACGATCTGTCATCCCTCAGTCCAGCAAGCAGCAGCTTTGTCGCTCTCTGCAGATCTGGGTAAAATCACAAATTGGTCCAACACGTGGAACATGTCTTTCAATCCTGACAAATCTCACTCACTACGTCTCTCCGAAAGGACGTTTGGAAATCGCCCACATCTACTTTCTCAACAATCCTCTGGAAGAAGTCCTTTCATTCAAGCTTCTGGGTCTCAATATCTGCCATGATCTTTCCTGGAAAAGCCACTTTTCCAACCTGGCCTCCAAAGCCAGTCGCCGACTGGGAATCTTCCATTGTGCAAAGTCCTTCATTGACCCACCTGAACTCCTGACCACATAAAGCTTTTTGCCGCAGCCTGATGGAGTACTGCTCTCCCCTCCGGGCTGGTGTTCCTGCCTCTCACCTTCACGCTGTGGAAACCAAGGCATTTAGGATCATTGGTATCTCTTGTAGTGAGGCTGAGCCTTTAGGCCTCACTCCCACTGCAGGCAGGTCGGTGGTCTTTGTCTTCTAGTCTCCTCTCCGGTCTCACTACCTCCCCACCAGCTACCCTGTCTGTGAGATGCACCCCCCCCATATTTCCGCAGGGCGCTCAAGGTCCACCAGCAACCACATTCTGGTAAAACTACCAAAATCACGAATCACTGATCACCTTCACTTTCATTCCTTTTTTTCCCCACCTTTGGAATGAACTCCCACACTCTCTTCAATCGAATTCTTCCCTCCAGGCCTTCAAAACAGCTGTTCACCACCACCTCTTCTCCCATCCAAAAGCATGATCTTTTCTACCACCGTTAATCCACCCCAAACCCAACTCGTTCAAATACCCTGCTTTCCTTCCTGAAAATCCCTGTAGTGTCCATCTTGTATACCCCATCCCTCTCCCTTCCACAGATCTCCTAATGTCTGTTTCCCACTGGTTTCTCCTTCCCTCACCCACCCCTCGCCTCCCGTCCCCTTTGTTGTGCGTTAGCCTCAATGATGTCTACAAAATATGCATGTGTGTGTGTATATATATATATATATATATATATATATATATATATATATATATATATATATATATATATATATGTATGTATATATATATATATATATATATATATATATATATATATATATATATATATATATATATATATATATATATATATATATATATATATATATCAATAAAAATACAAATACATGGACATAAAAAAAAATACAAAAATACATATATTGACCTCAGCATGGGGAGATTCCAATAATGTTGAGCTTCAAATTCTACAGAATCCAGGAAACTGATGTTTTGCTGGGGCACCAACCCGTAGGGAAGAGCATTACTCCACTGAGCTATGGACAAAGGCCTTGCAAGTTGAGTTGCTCTGATTTTAAGGAGACGGATCAACGAAGGATACCTTATCCAAGGCTGGCTATGGAAGTCAGTTTTGATACGTGGTTGTCCCAGAAGACGTCAGAGCTGATGGTGAGGCCTAGAAGTTCAAGAGTCTGAACCTCGTGCAGTGGCTGACCACGCAAATAGAAAAGGTGGGGTAGTTTAAAATCCTTACAGAAGTGAGATTTTCCAGATTCCTTGACATTGTAGTCACAATCAAAAAAATACCATCAGAGATGGGGAATCCCCCACCATTGAATGAAAATGGTCATACATATTCCAGATGAGGTAGGTGAATTGGAAACAAGACACCATTTGGTCATCTCGAAAAAGTTCAAGGGGTGAGGAAAGTAGTAACCAAAAATAATTGAAATCAGATAAGCAGTTTTCCATTTATTACAAAAAAAAATTTTTTCAAGACGGCCGCCCCAGTCGGCCATCCCCAAAATCAATAGGGTTCTTCCTTTTCAGCTGGTACATGTGACCCAAATTTCAAATGGATATGGCGAACAGTTTATGAGTTGTCATACTCACAGCTATAAATGTTGAGGCCATAAATGTTGACACCCAGCCAGCCGGACGGATGGACCGCCCGTCGGCCATCTTGGAACCGGCCACGCCCAAAATCAATAGGTTCTTCCTTTTCAGGTGGTCCATGTGACCTAATTTTCAAATCGATATGACGAAAAAAAAATTTTCAATATGGCCGCCCAAGTCGGCCATCTTGGATCTGGCCATGCCCAAAATCAATAGGGTTCTTCCTTTTTAGGTGGTACATGTGTGACCCAAATTTCAAATCGATATGGCGAACAGTTTATGAGTTATCGCACTCACAGCTATAAATGTTGATGCCATAAATGTTGATGCCCAGCCAGCCGGACGACCGCCCCAGTCGGCCATCTTGGATCCGGCCAAGCCCAAAATCAATAGGGTTCTTCCTTTTCAGGTGGTACATGCGTGACTCAAATTTCAAATCGATATGGTGAACAGTTTATGAGGTATCGCACTCACAGCTATAAAATGTTGACGCCGTCCCAGTCGGCCATCTTGGAGCCGACCACGCCCAAAATCAATGTTCTTCCATTTCAGGTGGTACATGTGTGACCCAAATTTCAAATCAATATGGCGAACAGTTTATGAGTTATCGCACTCACAGCTATAAATGTTGACGCCCAGCCGGACGGACGACCCGGGTGATAACAATATCCCCCTTCCACCACGCGGCGGGGGATAAAAACTCAAATGCAACTGGGCAGGACACATAGCAAGAACTTTAATGGAATACATTGGCCTCAAATTGAACAGAATGGCCCATGTTCAGGAAAGACTTCCTTCCTACCATACAAGTGCTGCTTCATCAGGATGAAGATTATCGCACTGCGGTTGTGCACAGGCATGGGACAGCACCAATACAACCATTGTACAAGTGCACTGGTACTCATTTCACCAATCTCAGAAGGATGACAGGATGAGTCAACCACACCTGGTGTTAATTCAGTGGCCAACGGGTCTCAAAATTCAGGACCCGAAGATCCAAAGCCAGGCACCCCAACCAAGCCAACACGAGGCTTAAATGGCTTAATCCTGTTTTTATATCCACTTCATCTTGCGACGACCCAAATTGGTTGTTCAAGTCATTAAAACAATCCCAGCTTGTACATTCTTGAAAATTAATGAGGACTGTAGCTTAAGAATCAAACTGTGTCATCTTATCCTTTCTTCAGATAATTTTTCCATGTGAAGGAAATTTGTAGTGCACACCTACTTCAAAACACTGCTGACATTTCAGTTGAGGGGATGCTGAAAACAGACTCATTAGGACCCTTGGATTGTTTCCACTGCCTCCAAAATGTGGATTTAAACAAGGTGCGCCTTTCAGCGTAAAGATTACAACGTTGTCACTGCATTCATGCAAAGATTGCAAACATGAGATATACCTGGCAAGACCATCAAATAACTGATCAAAGTTCAGCTTTGGTCTGTTGATCTATTTTGTATGCAGACATGTCTCCACTACATATTTGACAACTACAAATTTTGCTGCATTAATACATCGCTTTCTAGTTGCAACAGCTGCCCACACTTTTCCCCTTTAATTTTAACTGGGTCAATGGCTCATTGAGCCAAACAAATAGTCTTGATGGATGAAGGCATGTTTTGCAGAAACCAGTCAATATTTTGCAGGAGTCATCTTGTCTAATGCAATCGCCTCTGGGCTGGTGGGATAGCCTAGAAGGATGTACACTCGCAGCAAAGCACTAAAGCCTGCGTGCTCTAAGGTAGCCTGCGTGGGTTTGAATCTCAGCCCAGCTACAAACTGCAATCCTGGTATTTTGCATGCAAAGAAATTTAATGTGTGCATCATTCATCAGAAAGAGGTTAAACATTACCATCCAGCCTGCTGGCACGAGTTTGCAGATGTTAAAGATCCCACAGTGTCCTTCATGAAGAGCAAGCGAGATATGGCCGGCCCTCTGGATAAAATCCAGTCATCCTTTGAGTATCCTGTGTTTGAATGACAACTTAACCAGGAGAGTTACCCAAGGCCGGCGTCTGCACCTGCGGCTCTTTAAAGAATGTGTGCCCCCCGACCCTGATCAATCGAATAGTTTTCTTCATCAATTTTTCGAAAAATAATATTTTTGAAGGTCGTGAAAGGAAAAAAGAAAAATACTTGAGAACTCTGGCAATGATAAATAGGAAAATGCATTCAATTACTGGCAAATTCTGTGAGCACAACTTGTACATTGTGCTCAACACATTGTCCGCTATGGGATTATTTTGTCCATCTTGTTGGCAATAGAGCAGCCTCAACCTCCAGCCTCAGTTTAGAATTTTAACCCCACTTATAAAATCTAGTGACACTATGATCCTCACTGGGGAGGTAAGTGTGAATCCTAATAATGAACAACTTTTATCGAAATAACAAACGAGATGTTTTGATAGAATTTCAGGACTCCCCCTTCAATAGGTGTGCATGTGATGTCATCACATTTGCGATCTGCAATCTTGGAGTACAAGCAAACAAAGAAAAACTACACGTGGGCTGCATGACTGCATCATTGGATTTACATTTGTTAAAATGGTGAATTTTTGCACGATATTTTGTTGTGGAAATTGTGGGAAGATTGGTTGTCGTATCATAGACTGCCTGCAAGCAACAAGGTAGAGATGTTGATATGGATGCACAAATTGAAGTTGAGGGTCGTTCACGAGGGATTTTGAACGAGATAACCAGTCTGCTATCCTGGGAGGAATTAACCCGTCGGAGATCCCGTGTTCGCAGTTGAGCTGCTATCGCGGTACGAGGACATGATTGTTTGAACAGCAAGAGGAACAGCTGAGGGGAAGTGAGAGATGTTGGGGTAGGAGCAACAAGGTCCAAGATAATGGTTCAAAAGATCATGCACACAATTATGAAAATAGACCCAAACCACTTATTCTCCACAGCAATCATTGGACATTCAAACGATTTCAGAGAAGAAGTCACCTCGATGTGAGGAAGTGTTTTTTTTTTCCAGTACAGGTATACCTCAATTTACATCATGCATGTGTTCTTAAAAACTGACTTAAATTGAGACGACTTGAATCAAAGTTTTTTTTTTTTTCCGCAAGAAATAAGGCTGTGGGAAGTGGGCGTTGTAATTTTCCCCTACAATATTACCTTTGTGGCTTCAACAGAGATAATATAAACACTTAATCCAACATATTTTGACAGTAAAAAATTGAAATGAAATATTTTATTAAAGTACAATGCAGTAAAATATGCTGTGGTGGTAGAGAAAGGGGGGGGGGGGGAGAGCGAGTTATGATCAGATGAAGGATGGAAGGAATGCTTACTACTCGTAGTCCAGGCAGGGATGTGTCAGGTGTTGAGGGTGCTGGGGATGACCCTCCTAATATTCGTGAGGATCTTTAACATCCATCAATACTAGCAAATGGGACACCCGGCTTAACAATGCGTACGTCTAGGCCATCCTGCCCGTGTGCACGCATAAAACGACCAAACCAGCCACGGCTTGCAGTAAAGGTCACTTTAGCCATGGCAGCGGAAACGGAACTCTCGCTCTCCTGTTTTAAGTCATCATATAGACTTTTAGCTTCCTGATGTATGATGGCTCGACTCACAGGTGTCCTCGTTCTATCAAGGTCCTCGATCCACATGGCCAGCATACATTCCATCTTTTCCACGCAAGAGCACCTTTGCTTCATAATAAACTTGGATGCTCATGGTGAAGCACGTTTAGCAGTTTCACGAATTTGTTCTGCATCATTATAAATTGTAAGTACGGTTGTGGGAGGCAAACCTAAGTGCCAAACATCAACAGCATGATCACCACGAACCATTCTGCAAACAACATCCAATTTCACTCCAGATTTGCAGTTTTACAGATTTCTTAACCACAGGAGCATGCTTAGAACTCATGATGAAGATTTTGGAAGGACAGTACGTCTGAACAGCGCAAATTCAGAACACAGTACAGTGCACTTCACACCGAAGTTATGTCATTCAAGTCACGTGCTTTGGCTTTTCTGTCGCCAATTTTCCGAGCCACCAATCAATTGAATTTGAATTCAATTCAATTCAATTGAATTGCCAGTGGAAGAAAAATTTCCATGTTTTACATGGACAATAATAAAGAATGTTAATACAGTTTGAGCAATGGCCATGGCGGTGTAGTGTTCGACTGCGGTGCCATCTAATTGGTTTAAATTTACATTCCGTCCTGGAATATTACGTGCAACATGACAGGCACAGGTACAACCCAACAAGAGCACAGAATGCAGAAATGTTCATCCATCCATGAAGCTTGCCTTTGCCGGCATGCATACAGCACAGCACAGCCGCACACCGTTTGCCACGTCATTGAGGTGTGGGGGAGGTAAATAAAATTGGTGAGCCAAATGTTATCATTATGCATTTGACAATGTATGATAATTTTGAACTTCCAACATGATATTTACACTTTTCAGATCTGGTGACAGTACGAAAGCTTCCGGCCCACACAGCAGCATGGTTTGCAGTGTCGTCATTGAAGTGTGATGTCACACTGTACAACACCTCTATTGTACTTCACCTACAAATTTGTTGGGGAGAGCAATAACCTCATGGTCACTCCAGCTCCTCGATTCCTTCCACCAGGATGTTACCATGGCTGACAGGAATGGCATTCCTTTCCACAAGGAAGACGAGTTTCACCAGAATTGGTGAAATTCTCACTCAATGCTGTCGGCAGGAATTTGATCAGCCATGCATAGTCAGAAGTCTCGAAAGTTAAATGGATTCATTTGCAACTCAGTCTCAATGTCATCCGACCTCAGTAAATCAAACGAGCTATCAAGCTTGAGACTTGTATTCAAAACTCATTTTCTAATAACATCTAATTGGATGAAAATGCATGACATGCTGATTAAAAAATAAAAACTAAAACCCTCAATGTGACTGGTGGATGCTTTTCCTGCATGCAGCTATTTTGCCCTAATCAATTTAGTGATCAAGCTCTAGTTGCTGGACAAAATCCTGAGAGATTCATCAATCTTTCGATACACTGTAAATTTAATCCAAGTGCTTGGGAGGGTGGGGAAGGATAAAGATTGAAGATTTTGGTGAGTCAGACATGCATGCCATATTCAGTGATGGAGGCTGTGCAAGCCTGATTGGATAATGGGTGTTCATGTGAAGATTTAGAAACAATGAAGTATGGAGTGACTTGGAGATGCATCCTTAAAATTTGTTTTTATTATTTAGTTAATTTCTAAAATGGAGAAATTTTTTTGTGTGAAAATCCGATTCGATGCCGAGATAAAATTTGTCATTTTAGATAATGCCATTAAAGGTAGTGAATGCAATTGAAAGGAAATAAAAGGTAATCCCACTTCCAGAATTATTTTTTAAAATTTACATATACAACTGCAGGTGTTGAACAATACAATTTGTCATGTTCATCCCTTAGAAGGCACTGCATAAAAGGTTATTGAGAAATAGCAGGCACTGCATAAAAGGTTATTGAGAAATAGCAGGCACTGCATAAAAGCTAGCTGCTCATTTTGCATGTATTACAGACCCACGAACAGCATCTTTAGACCTTCATTGAATGTTTATTTATAATCATTTATCACCATGCATTCAAAAAGCAATTCAACCACTGATAGTACAGCCATTGTTCTTGCCCTTTTTTTTTTTAAATCTATTTTGTGTTTTTTTCCTACAAGCTTATTCATTCATTAGATGGCATACCTCCAAATGATGCAATTTTGTATTTTGATGTCTTGTTATTCAATGTAGCAAGAGAAAATTAATAAATCCAAAAAATAAAATATAATAAAAGCTTCTGCTTGGCCAATTATGTTGTATTTCACAACCAAGATAAAACATTTTAACCAGAGTGAAAATGTTCTAACTTTAAAAATGATTGAAATTATTAAGCTTTAAACAATAAACCGGCCAATCAGGAAAAAAAAAAAAAAGACAACCTGGTGACACAATGAATCCAATTGAAGGAGAAAGTGCATTAGACCTGGTTCAATACTCAACTTTATTTCACACGAGAAAATACAATCCTTTGCGTGGCGAAAGAAGGCAGCGAGGAGGTGGAGGGAGAAGGGTTTCTATGTGAACATGACCGGATGCATGCATCATATTCGGCCCATGTATACAATATCTGGGCATGAGGCACAAATGATTTTGTGATCAGAGCCAAAAACCACAAATTTTTTTTATTATTTTTCTTTTTTTCCAGGAGAGAAAAGCACAAGATTGTGCATCGAGGAACCATTACTTATATAAACTTCAAACAACTGAACATGAAAAAGAGCAAGCAGAGATTGCAGACCCTCACCACGACGCACTTTGTGTGTGGCGCTTTACGTAATCAAGACATAATTAGAACTGCTACTTTATAAATGCTGGCAATGATGACCGATTGAGCCATTTCAGAGATTTCTGAAGGGGTTTTTTTTTTTAACAATATGGCTGCCGAATCACATGACCGATAAAGAAATTTTGTGGACCATTTTATCCCCAAAGGACCATAAAAAAAAATTCATACTGATAGGATGTGACGTTCTGCATATGCAATTATGACGTCAAACATGAAGGCACCTATGACAAAGAAAAAAATAGAATAAAATCAAATCATAAATTCCCCACGAGTACATACTGTGCTAAATTTCAATTTTTTCCTTGGTGCGGTTTCAGATAGAGGTCCAAAGTTTTTCCAATATGGCACCACACCACACGACATAATTATCATCAAGAAATTCTACATGAGTAGTTGCACCAATGGTGAAAATTCTCAATCCGACAAGCAGGTGGAGAGAAAAACACGAAAGTTCTGTGCGGACAAACAAACAACCAACCCAAATGCAATAATCCTCTCCATTGGTGAGGGCAATTATACATTCTTGGAATACCATCACTGCAAGACTTCAGAACCACTTGACTTTTGTCACATTTTGTTGTGTTGCAGCCTAAATGTAAAATGGATTAAAATTTAAAATTGTCACCAATCTACACAAAATACTCCATCATGACAATTGAACAAATTTTTTAAAATAAATTTTTACAAATCAAAAGCTAAAATGTAAAATGTCTTGTCAAAACCTGGGTTTTGATATTGGAGAGTCATCAGTTCAGATGAGAATGCCAAACAGGCAAAGTATTTATAACACAATGAAATAGTCTACAAGGGTTAATTTTATTCCAGTTTACATCCTTAAATGTGTCCTCCAACTCTGAGCAATACAAAACAAAAGTGAGAACTTTTCCAACCAGTAAAAGATTGGTTCAAATGGTGAACCAGCAAAGTTATCACGACTCACTAAGAGACAGGAACTTCAACAGGGTGCCCTTCAAATTTAAATACGAAAGCATACATCATTATCACCAGAAACCAAGTGATGGTACGTGCACCACAGCCAGCTTGAAAGGAATTGCAAATACAATTACTATGCAACACTTGCCTGCTGCAGAGCACCAAAGGAAGGTTTATATCAACACTGAAGACTATTCGGCACATCAAGCCTGCGCAGTGGTTACCAACTTACGGCTGTTAGTCCGTGCTCTTAACCTTTTAAATGCTGGACGTCAAGCTGGAAGCAGCACGTACCATTTTAAAGTGTTTGGTATGACTCGGCGGGTCCGAAACTTCGATCCACCAGCATCCCACACTCAGAGGGCACCCGAGCCACTACATCACTAGTTTGAGATAAATATTTGTACAATTGTGGCAAATAAAATCGGCCAAAAAAAACCGATATCAATGGGATAGTACTGTATATGGAAACTGTTAGTGGAGAAAATATGTGCGATTTTTTGGCAGAATCGTTCAAATGGTGATACAAGAATGAAATTTGGTACGAACGTTCCTTCAGGGTTACTCTGCAAGAAAAAAGTGCTAGCCACATGGATTTTCAACATGGCGGCCATTTTTTCCAAGATAGCCGCCAGGGTATGAAAAAACAACTTTAAACCATAAAAATCACCACAGATGTCGGATTTATTTCATCTTGATATCGATCTATAGGTTTTTGTCCTTGCTAGAGCTGATTCTTCAGTGTATTGATCGATTTCATGAACCAATAAATCAATTTTCGGACTTGCGTAACAATAAAGAAGTCAAATGACAACTATTGTGCAGGCTTCAAATACAAGTATATTGATTCTCATCGCATTATAGATGGGGACGGCTAGAATTGTTGGAGATCTTGAACACAGCTTGTATTTTAATTGCTCAAAATAGTTATTGCCCCTCTAAAGGACTGCAAATGCTGGGGTGGCAAAGAGGATGAGCTCTCTTTGCCTACGAAATGCCCCAAATGGCAAGCGAAAAAGCCTCTGGCAGTCAAGCTCCAACTCTAGCCTTCTCGTGGTGGGGGCGTTTCCACAAATAGTGGTGTTGCGAAAGGCGAATCTCTGGCACCTGAAAACCAGACAGCTCTGGGCAGATGAAAAACTCCGAAATAAAACAACTTGCGACCGAAATGCAGCCACAAGGATCTGTAGGACCCTGACACATTGTAACCATCAATGGTGGTGGACACCAGCCAATATCGACAAAAAAAAAAAAAAAAAAAGAGAGCATGTCATGCACTACCAGGGCACACTGGTGGCATACACTGCTGTGCAACTCAGCATGGGGTTCAATGTCGGCTAAACCGTGGGTTTAGTATCCCAAATGCTATCTAATGAACCCCTCAGATGTTAGGCAGCCGTACCTGAACAGACAGGAGGTGCCAGCGCAGGAGAGCAGAGCCAAGGAGAACAGGGGTTTTACATGAAGTTATCCGGATGGTGTACAGGTCGCACAGGATTTAAATGGCATTGGATGAACGATCGGGCTCGGTGTAGGGCAAACGCATGAACCTAGCTGTATCCCATACATCAAAGTGCACGAAGGCAAGGTGGTAAAAGGATAAATCCTCGACCTTGCCATTGCTCGTCACAAATTATGGATACTCAAGCAAAATTAAAACCACAAACTGGAGGAAATGTTGCCTCTGTCAGAAGGACACAGAGGAAAAGTTAATTCCAAAGGGAACAGGACTATTATATGCTAGTTATACCAACATTGCAAACAATGTGCCATTGTTTCATGCCATCAATGATATTCCGATTCCACTTAATCCACCCAGACTAGATGAAGGTGATTGTATGAAAGACACACTGGTGCAAAACAGAGCAAAATATCACCAAAGCTGTATATTGTTGTTCAATAACAGAAAGCTAAACTAGAGGGGGAGCACTCGGTAGAGTGCAAAACCTCCGACGCCAATACTGCTATGTCACTCTAGTGAACCTGATATCCTATTCATTCAATTTGACGTCAACAGTGCTCACAGAGTTATAGTTTGCAACCTTCCCTTTTACATACTCAATTCATTCGTCATAACTAGATTCCTTGAGACAGAAATTGATTTTACGTGGGTATATCCACCTCAATTATAATTTTGGCATGTTTTTTTTTGTTGGAAATCACTTAAAACATGTAGAAATGCAAAAAAAAAAAATTCAAATATTTTTTCAAATTGGCCGCCATAGCGGCCATATTGGATTTTGGACCAAGTCCAAAATCTAATGGCATGATCCTTGGACCAGACCTAACCCCCCCCCCCCACCAAGTTTCGTCGAAATCCAGAGGAGTTTTTCCGTAATACTGTTCACAAACAAACAGAAAGGGGTGAAAACAGTAACCTCCATCCATCTTCGATGGCGGAGGTTAAAAAGGAAACAGAAGAGAGTGACTGCAAGTACTTCTACATGCAGAGAAGAAAACCGCAGTAAGAGGCAAAGAATATCAGATCCACCAAAACCTTCATCAGTATGCTTTATGTGTGAAGAAGAGGCTGAAACATCAACGACAATGCAATTGAATGAAAGACTCAACGAGTGTGCCAGGACTCTGAATGATGGAAAGCTCCTCGGAAAGCTCAGTGCCGGCGATGCTATTGCGCTGGAGTTGAAATATCATCCTGCTTGCCTGGTAGCTGTATACAATCAAGAACGAGCCCATCATAATTTGATTAAGCAAGAACAGAGCTGCAAAAAGCAAGGTAAAGAATTATACCCCATTGCTTTTTCAGAACTTATCATCTACATCACTGACACCGGAACTGCCACCGAGGGAACAGATCGTTATATTTAGGCTGGCAGATTTAGCTTCACTGTGCAAGCAGAGATTAGAGCAATTCGGTGTGGACTCTCCTGATGTTAACTCAACAAGGTTAAAGGAAGTTACTCTCGCGTATCAGAAAGGACGCGATGTTCTGATAGCATTCAAAAAATGACATAGGCTCAGTTGGCGCTGATGCTAGTAAATATGGTGAAGCTATTCACTTACCTAAAGCTGCCGACATCGTACGTAAAGAGATGCTTAATCACAAGCCAAAATTCAACGATCAGTTAGAGGAAGGATCTGGTGAAGAATAAATTCCTCAATCACTCCTACAGTTTGTGTGCAATATCGAACACGGTGTCGATATGAAAGAGCAGGTTTTGGGTCGCTGATGACTTCGCGTGATTCGAAGGTTGAAAGCACATTAATAATCGTTGGGCAATTATTTTCTTACATTTGAAACTCAAAATATGCTAAAATTAACTTTTAAGTCAAAACTTTTGTCAGTGATCAAAAAACAGTCCGGAAGTTACCGAAGGATGCTATGACGTCACGTTCTCCGGAAACTTCGTGAACATTTGGAAACAGTGTGTGAACAATGACGAGATTCGAATCAGAGAGCGATTTCAGCAGCAATGAAATTGAGCGTTTTCATTCCAATATTGCCGAGGACGAGTCGGAGGATGATGGTAATCTATACTATGGAGTTTCTGGCCCCGAGCCATATAAATTTGAGCCACTTGCAAGTGCAAGAAAACGGCCTATTTCGTGTACAAGTGGCAGGACTGACTGCCAGCTCAGGGAGGACGGAAACCTCCCGTGGAGCAGAAGGGCGAAAGCTCGCTCGATCTTTATTTTCAGTGAATACAGACCGTGAAAGCGTGGCCTCGCGATCCTTTTGACGTTTTGGGTTTTAAGCAAGAGATGTCAGAAAAGTTCCCACAGGGATAACTGGCTTGTGGCGGCCAAGCGTCAATAGAGACGTCACTTTTTGATCCTTCGATGTCAGCTCTTCCTATCATTGCGAAGCAGAATTTGCCAAGCGTTGGATTGTTCACCCACTAACAGGGAATGTGAGCTCGCAAGAATAAGATAAGTTTGGTGTAATTTGAGCTTTTATTCATCGAGTTATGAATGTTTCAAGTTGAGGGCGCCTGGCGCATATGGCCGCGGGCACCATGGCTCGATCTAGGCCGCGGCGTTTTTTTCCACAAAGATGGTTAAAAAAATCATTTTTCATCCCAATAAAAGGTCATCATCACATTCCTGACTTGTTAAGCTGTCGGATTATGTAAAGATTGTTCGTGGATGGCTGAATACTACGGTTTTATGACTGACAAAATAATTTGAAATAATGCCGTGAATTCCTGTGGTGAAGAGATTTTTGCTTCGATAGACGTTGCGGGTTTTCGTTTTAAAGTCAATTCAAATTCTGTTTTCGGTTTTCGCAGTCGCTTAACACTCGGTAGTTGTGAAGTTTGCAAAATTCCAATATTTTATAAGGTTTATATTCGATGGCGCGCAGGACATAGGGCGCCTTGACTAGATGCAAGGCCGCAGCGCTTTTTCCACAAAGATATTGTTTACAAGTTTAAAAGGCAGGGAAAATTGGCCCGTTTTGTTTGTACAAATCTTATCCACTGCCAGCGAATGTTTGATTCCTTTAGGAATCGGTGGGAGTAATTACCCGTTTTCCAGCCATTTTCACAAAACATGATGTACAAATATCCAAATAACTTTGTTCTACAATAATTCAAAATAAAAAAAGGATAATATAGACAGTTGAAAGCTAAAAAAAAGCGAAAGAACGGCCCGCTCAACTGGACACTTCAATGAAAGAGTGAGCTTCCGCTTTGTTTTGGAGAACGTGACGTCACCATCCATATATGGCACATGGCTGTTTTTTTTTCAACAGCCTCGAGAAATAACTTCGGAGTTAAATTTCATTAGTTTTCCCAATAGTTAGGCAACGACAATAGTTTGCATTGAACTATTTAATGCACATATAATCATATTGATAAATTTTCAGAACATGTTTGGTGACCCGCAACCTGGTCTTTAAGTCACATCTGAAACATGGTGTAGTAAAATCAGACTTAGCTTTTGCACAACTGTTGCAGTAAAACTGCTACACAAAGTACAGAGAAGGATCAGCAATCCACCGGCATTCTAAATACCGTGACACCATTTGCTGTATACATTGGGATGATAGTGTTTGCAGAGACGAGAAAGCGACAACTTATTGACAAGCTTCATGAGAATGGTATCAGCATTTCGTATGACAGGGTATTAGAAATATCTGCCCAGTTAGGCAAATCTGTTGTAAACCAGTATGTGGAAGAAGGAGTTGTGCATCCACCAGTTCTACGCAAGCGAATTTTCACCACCTCTGCTATGGACAATATTGATCACAATCAAACAGCAACCACAGCTAGTACATCCTTTCATGGTACAAGCGTTTCAATGTTCCAGCATCAAAGTACGGATAACAGAGAAGTGCATGCCCCGCCCAAAGTTGTGGACTGCAGGGCAGACATGGAATGTATGTGATGAAGCGTCAGTAATCTTCACGAAACTCAGTCAGTGCCCATCAAATATTGAGGAATCCGATCTAGAAATCCTGGAGAAATTTGTGGTCCTGATGTACGACAGATCAAGTTCAGTTGCGTCAGTGAATGAGGCGCAGCTTGCTCTCTTTGCACGAAAGCAGAGGTCATACGATTTAATTCCACCAACACAAGGAGCACTCACGGAACATGCCAAGCGAGATGCATATCAAGCAGGACACATTTGGAGCCAGGCAATAGTCCGCCAGCCAGAAGCTCAGTGTCTGTCCGAGTGGGGTTGGTTCAAAGAAGCCGACTCGTGGAAGGTCTTCTGGACTGCCCTTGCTCCCATAGCTAAAAGCTGCAAGGAGTTAACGAAATGTGGATACAAGACACAATGTAGTGGAAGGTGCAAATGCTATCGTTACGGACAAAGTTGTACCCCACTATGCAGTTGTTCTTGTCAGACCCAATCAGAACAATGAACATTACAGGGCAGAAAAACATGGCGGCCATCTTGGAAAATTGCCACCATATTGAATTTTAAGTGGCTCGCAGTTGTATCTCATAAAGTGACCTAAAATAAATATTTCTGCCAAATTTCATGCTTGAATCATTCTTTGAACGATTGTTATCCGTTCTTATTTTGGGTGGTCGTCTGGCGGCCATCTTGGAAAATGGCGGCCATGTTGGAATTTCAAGTGGCGAGCACTTTTTTCTCATAAAGTGACATAAAATAAATATTCCTGCTTGTATGATCATTTGAACGATTGATCTTGTTATCTGCTCCACGATGTGGTTAAACACCGATCCAGACGTCGACGTGACGTGACCCAGATCGACGATAAAACACCGCACCGACCGCACCGCACGTACCTCGTACTTGAACCCACTGGCGCTGCTCTCGATACTGCACCCTGGTGAACTCAGCAAATCGGCTTCAACCACAAGCAAGCTGAGATCGCCACAAACTCGAACTTCTGGAAAGAAAATAAAAATCGAGTTCTCTCCCAAGTCCAATTAAGAAACCAAACCATCCTGCTTTGTACAAGGGATAAAACCACACGACTTAAAACAACACCGAACAATAGCCAAAGGGAACCAATAACAACAACATAATAATAATAATAATAATAACAATAATAACAATAATAATAAGATAACACGTTGTGAGAAACACGACGAGATCCCCTCCCAACGTCCATGTCCTGAGACCGCCATTAAACTACTCAACCAATGTTAGATGAGGAGAAAGTGGATAAACACCATCCATCCATCCATCCAAGGCCTATTTATGAGCTCTCACTCGTGCACGTAAAATGATAACAACGAAAGACCACCGTTGCCTTTCTTTCAGCCTTCACTATTTATTTCACTCAAAACGCTGTGAGAAATTATTACCGTCACATGTTTCGTCGTTAAAATTAATAATAATATAATCTTCTTCTTCTTCTTCTTCTTCTTCTTCTTCTTCTTCTTCCTCTTCTTCTTCTTCTTCTTCTTCTTCTTCCTCTTCTTCTTCCTCTTCTTCTTCCTCTTCTTCTTCCTCTTCTTCTTCCTCTTCTTCTTCCTCTTCTTCTTCCTCTTCTTCTTCCTCTTCTTCTTCCTCTTCTTCTTCCTCTTCTTCTTCCTCTTCCTCTTCTTCTTCCTCTTCCTCTTCTTCTTTCTCTTCCTCTTCCTCTTCCTCTTCCTCCAATTATCAAAATCGGTGTTTCGTTTACCGCGTAAACTGCATCGTTTACCTTCAATCGGTAATGGAATGTTCTTTTGAATTCTTTCGACTAAACGAAGTTCCCGTGGCGTCGGAGTGACGACGGTCAATGGCAGCGAATGTCATGGCAAGCAAAGACAAGGAGGGAAGTACTGCATTGTTTTTTTTTTTTTTAGCATTTTTACAAAGCACTGCTCAGCAGGGAGTTCAATAACCAAGCAGCTTGCTATCGCTTGCCAAGCCAGCCGTTCCTTATGGAGGAAATGCTTTCCTTGAATGCTTAAGCCGCTTGGCGAGCGCTCTACAAGCTGTTCGGTAATAGAGCACAATAATTACACATGCCGGGTGAACATGGAATAACTCGACCTGGGACGACAGTGTGCCGAACATACACCGCTCAATTTATTTATTTTTGGTCAGCTTTCATTTTACCACAAACACACACGCAGAGACTGAGGGGGATGTCGGCCTGAATAATTCCTTTAACTTCTACTCACTTTGATAATAACTCTTAATTGAACCAGAAAATACCTCAAATAACCATTCAGGCAACAACAACAACTCTTACAACTCATCTTCAAAAGTGTGGGTTCAAAAAGAGGAAGAAGAAGAGGAATAAATCGGCCAATAGGAAGGGGAATGTGAATGCTTGAGTTGGTGACCATTCAATCATCAGCTGGACAACTTCCGTCATCGAAGTTTCGACCCTTTAAATCTCAACAACGGGTCCACAACTTTTGACAGTTGTGAATTAAGTACTATTTGTTCCATTTTAATTAATTGCCTCCTTTCCCAGAAAGGTAAACAAGAGGGGGAACACTCAGTAGAGTGCAAAACCTCCACCGCCAATACTGCTGGGTCACTTAAGTGAACCTGATATCCTATTCATTGCAGGTCAAAACGGATCAGACTCTACGGAACCACGATTGAATAAACTAAACTAGATTGACGCGCATGTAGAAATGCCCCAAAAAAAAAGAAAATCGAAATTTTTTTTGAAAAAAAAGTTGCAAAAAAATCTGTTTGTTTGTTTTCTCTAACAAATTTATTTATTTTTTTGGTTGGAAATCACTTAAAACATGTAGAAATGCAAAAACAAAAATTCCCATATTTTTTTGAAATGGCCGCCATAGCGGCCATTTTGGACTTTGGACCAAGTCCAAAATCTAATGGCATAATCTTTGGACCATACCTAACCCCCCCACCAAGTTTCGTCGAAATCCGTCCAGGAGTTTTTCTGTAATACTGTTCACAAACAAACAAATAAACCAATGTCACCCGTAGGGTGACCCGTATCTTGCCAAAAGGTGACCACGTGTGACTTCTTTAAGGTCACACTGAGGTGAACAGAGCTGCTGTCCACCAGGAGCGACTCCTTGAGGAATATCTGCCTACGAGAGATTCCGATGAGAATCGTTCTACAGAGTAACCATGAAAAATATGTGTTTCCCTCATAACGTCACTAAATGACGTCATAATGTCTCAAGCTTGACATATCTATAAAGCACTCATCGAGGTGTTCAATTTGAGGTACTACACGATATAGTTCCTAAAACTTGAAAATTTGACATTGGGGTCAAATATGTTTGACCTCAGGCGCTAACCATGAAGGTCAAGGCCAATCACCACCAAAAACTAATCAGCTGAGCACCAGACCATGAACTATATTCCCATGAAGTTTGAAGACGATCCGATCAAAATTACTCAAAAAATAAGGGTTTCGTCGACTCCCCTAATTTGCGACAAAGTGACCTTGACCTTTGACCTTGACCTTCAAAATTGTATGTGCTGAAAGGGACCTCTATAGGCCTCTGATATGCGAAGTTACAAAAGTTTCCAATGATAACTGTGCTCTGCAGAATTTTTTATACGTGATTACAGACAAAAAAACAAAAACAAAAAAACATACAAGCTGACTAACATATCTTGCAAAAACTTCGTTTTGGCAAGATAACAAACAAACAAACAGACAGGGGTGAAAACAGTAACCTCCGTCCATCTTGGATGGCGGAGGTTAATATATATATATATATATATATATATATATATATATATATATATATATATATATATATATATATATATATATATATATATATACAAATCTCGCATAAGCATGTAAAACCGTGTCCTGGGACTTATGACTCACCTTTTAGAACCAGAGTAACACGAAGAAACAGAAAGAATGTTTGAAAATGAGGTCTCGGCAGTCTTTCATGCTTTCTCAAAATGCAGTGTATATGAAACATCAGAATGGTGGTTTCTCAGGAGGTTACATTGATGTTTTTTTCATTCTTGCAAATTACAATGCTGGTAGTGAAAAAACTGAATGATATGATCACACAAGCTGAGTGTAAGGGACTGAAATGCTCATTGCATATCCCTGAGGCTGTGAGTGGTGGGTGTGGGATGGTAGGGGGGGGGAACGTTTTGGGGAGAAGCACTAAGTTGAGAAAAAGAAAATAAGAAAGGAGAGTGGGATAGTGTGGGAGAAGGTTAACGGCAAGAGGTTGGGAGGAGATAGGAGCAAGGGAATGGAAGGGAAATGTATAGGGGGAAATGGTGAGGTGAAAGTGAGAGGTCAAAATTCCATATTTGAATGCAATTAAGAAAATGGTCCCTAAGTTATTTTCTGTTGTGAAAATATTCATTGCTGGTATAAATCACAAACATTCGAGTGTGTTATGTACAATCCTCCTTGACAGGAGGGTGTGCTGCCGAAGCAGTCTCTTTGGCATGGAATATGCTGGGTGGTTTGTCAAAACCTTCTCAGCGGTCGTCATGGCTGGAATTTAGGATTTATATGGGGTAGCGGCTGGCAAGGGCTTATTCTTACAAAAGGTTCTTGTTGGATATTTGATGAGTGCTAGACAGGACACCCGGTAAGTGTTCCTATCACAAAGGAGGGTACATTGAATAATGCAATGCTTTTCCTGCAAAGTTTCTATTGGATGCTATTCCATCTGGAATGCAATACAGGCTCGACACCAACCTTTTAAATGGAACACGAAAATGGAAAATGGTTTTTTGAATGGTCGAGTATTGTACCGGAATTTCAATAGGCTTGTTTAAGTGGAATGCATAGGATATTTCTGACACTCAGTAAGGAATGGAGGCCTGTGGCAGATATTCCACCCACTCCCTTTTACTCCCAACCTCCCCAAACCTCACACTCCCCTCCATTCCCTCCCGCTCATTCTCACAGCAAACAAAAGGCTGCGCTGTTCGAAAAGCTCAGCTCTTCTCATAAATTACACCGTGACTGTGGGACACTTTAGTTTAACCTTGCCAATTCGCTATGAGAGAAAACGTCACCTTACATAGTTATGAATGCCTCTCCGCAAGCAGCAGACTAACACTCCGAGTTGTACAATAATGGGAAGGTATTCTTCAAAAAAAACAAACAAACAAACAATAAAACTCATTCAGCAAGCATTTCAGTCAGCTTGCACGTTGGTGATGAGGAACACACAATTCCGTGCCAATTACACATCCCAACATAAATAAGGTACTCATTATATCATCCCAGGACCCTTATTAGAGGATGCCTCACCAATTCTTATCATACCCCAGATAAAGTAAAAATGATTATAAAATGCATCGTAACATAATAGTCTTGGATTTGGTAGAATATTACACTTTTAAATCATTTATTTTATTTTATATGTATCTAAGGTAATCGCGGTCACCAATTTGAATGTCCGTTGGGCAGTGTACGGGTATGGCGAGAGGTTAACTTCGGTAAGCGAAAGGTTTAATATAAAGTACTGTATACTAGTTATAATATAATATCATGTTACATTCATGATGGAGGGGGGGGGATCAGACATTAAAATTAGTATATATACCCCCATTTGTGTTCGTGTAGTTTATAGCATTTTTACCTCCACTACCAAAGGTGGATGGAGGTTGTTTTTTGGCTCTGTCTGTCTGTTGTCTGTTTGTGACTTGCAAAAAATCGAAGATTTTTCTAGTTTACTGGTTGGTTGTGTGTGTTATTCTGTGTGTTTGTTACTTGTGAAAATCGAAGATTTTTCTAGTTTACTGGTTGGTTGTGTGTGTTATTCTGTGTGTTTGTTACTTGTGAAAATCGAAGATTTTTCTAGTTTACTGGTTGGTTGTGTGTGTTATTCTGTGTGTTTGTTACTTGTGAAAATCGAAGATTTTTCTAGTTTACTGGTTGGTTGTGTGTGTTATTCTGTGTGTTTGTTACTTGTGAAAATCGAAGATTTTTCTAGTTTACTGGTTGGTTGTGTGTGTTATTCTGTGTGTTTGTTACTTGTGAAAATCGAAGATTTTTCTAGTTTACTGGTTGGTTGTGTGTGTTATTCTGTGTGTTTGTTACTTGTGAAAATCGAAGATTTTTCTAGTTTACTGGTTGGTTGTGTGTGTTATTCTGTGTGTTTGTTACTTGTGAAAATCGAAGATTTTTCTAGTTTACTGGTTGGTCGTGTGAGTTATTCTGTCTGTCTGTTGTCTGTTTATT
This sequence comes from Eptatretus burgeri, assembly GCF_056783735.1. Taxonomy (NCBI): domain Eukaryota; kingdom Metazoa; phylum Chordata; class Myxini; order Myxiniformes; family Myxinidae; genus Eptatretus; species Eptatretus burgeri. The sequence continues at coordinate 56,445,271 of NC_140967.1, forward strand.
TGTCTTTCTCTTTGTTTATATGTTTATCGCCTGCAGGTCACAATTTTTTTACCGATCTTCACGAAACTTCACCACTTGGTGGAGTTCGTCATGAGCAAGAAGTCTATTGTTTTTGAGGTCAAAAGGTCAACATACGCAAAAGGTCAACAACTTTGTCAAATTTATAAAATCATTAATTTTCATCCGATTGACTTGAAATTTGAAGAGGATTTGCAAATCAGGTCACTGAATTCAACCACCAATTATTTTTGAGGTCAACATCAGCCAAAAGTAGGCGAGGGGTGGGCAACCAAATTTTTTGTCCTACCAATGGATGTGGCCAGTCGATCACAGAAATGGTCACACCATTAAAAAAAAAACATTTTTCAAATTATGTTGTAAAAGCAAAAGCGATTGTAATGGCAGTCATGACATTTGTCGGATAGTAAAGTTGTAAATGAGTACTGGGGAAGAATCACTAGTCATGTTTGATGTAAGTAGTGATGTACACACACACAAAGGGATGATGAGAAAGTACGTCGCTCTGATCAAGAACCCAAACCCACCGATGACGACACTGAATGGAAATTAGTTCAGCATGAACATAATTTGAAATCAGCCATTACGAACTGGCACAAGAGGGCAAGAAGCATGGAAAGACTGTTGTCAGATTCAAGTGATTTGGACGTTGTTGAACAAAAACGAGTTCTTGAGAGACACATGGATGACGTTTCAAACGCACATTATCTACTTGATCAGATTATGTCATCTAGAAGCATGGATCCAGATACTGACTTGTACTATCAATCCGTGGAACATTATAGTTACCATTTGTCCAATTTGATTGCAGATCTTCCAGGTCACATTATGGCAGAAAGGGACAACGGGGTTTCTAAAGGGAGTCGAGCTGCCTCCATACCTCATGCTTCTCGGTCCTCAAAGGTAGCAACTACATCTGTGAAAGCTGAAGCTCGAGCTGAAGCAGCTGAATTAAAAACAAAACTAAAATATTTCGACTCGGAAGCGAAGAAAAGAGCAGAACTTGCAAGGGTTCAAACAGAATCTGAAAAGGGTTAAGCAGAACTAGAAAGGCTTCAAATTATGAAGGAGCTTGACATGGCACAGGCAAAAGTAAACGTCTTTCCCGAACTCGAACGTGAAGAGAGTTCTTTCCCAGATCAAATACATAGACCATCACTGCCTGATGTCGACAAGGAACTGTTCATTGAAAATTTTGTCTGCAACCACTGTGGAGCGGATCAGAACTCTATAAACTCAGATCATTGTTCGTATAGTGAAAACAGAATTCATATGCAGAGCCAAACTTAGAAAAGTCATTCTACCAGACCAAGAAACATCTAACTGGAACACAGCCAGACCTCAGAATCACAAAGATGTGCCACAATCTGAAAATGAACCCATGCCCTGAAAACACTGGTAATGGGAATCATACAACCGTGAACAATGCCGAGTTGTTTACTTCAGCCAAATGCTTTGCTGATCAGATTAACCTTGGACGTATGCCCCAACCTGAGCCTGATTTATTTACAGGAAACGCCCTTACATATCCTCCTTGGAAAGTGGCATTTGAAACTTTACCAGAAGGAAAGAAAGTCCCATATTCGGAAAGAATCTATTATCTCCAGTAATATCTAGGAGGTGTTGCAAAAGAGGCTGTTGAAGGTTTCTTTCTGATCAATACCGCTGAGGAATTTGAGGAGGAAAAGATGGTATTCGAACGCCATTATGGGGACGAGTTTCTCATGGTCAACGCATTCAGAGACTAACGACTATTGGCCTAAGATTGTATCACGAGATGGCACAGCTCTGCATAACTACGCTGATTTATTGAGACAGTGTGAAGCGGCCATGACGAAAATAGACAGTCTTCAAGTTCAAAATGACAGCCGATAAAAGAGGAAATTGATCATAAAGCTTCCCGAGTGGCTAACTGTGATGGGCAAGAATCATCTCAGACTGGAAGGAAGACAAGAAACAGTTTCCACCTTTCTCAATGTTTGTCAAGATCAATGCCAAAGAAGCAGAAATAGCTTGTGATCCGGTGACTTCACTCCAGGCTGTGAAATCAATAAGTAAAGCCAGAAGTCCGGAAAGGCGAACATTCAGGAATACCGGAAACCAAAGAAATGTCGGTGTTGCTACCTGTCTCCACACTGTAGTGACACGGTATTGTGAAAACGTACAAGTTGGAAGTAATGGCAAGTTGTGCTTTCTGTGTAAAGGTGAGCATCACATTGGTGACTAGATCATATCGAGCCAAAACTTTACTGGAAAGAAAGATCTTTGCCAAATAAAAGGGTCTTTGTTTTGTCTGCCTTGATAAAGGGCATTTAGCCAGGGCGTGCCGCCATGGAAAGGTCTGTATGTGAAAAGGACAGCACCCAACTGCTCTTCATGGAGATAGCAGACAGACAAGCACATCACAACAGAACACTGTTTCGGAAGTAGGATCAAGAGACACCACTGATAAGTCTGGAGACAAGTATGTCAATGGTCACATTAGATTGAGTCACCTCAACGACACAGTAAATGCTCAATGATAGTTCCTGTATGGTTATCACACCGCAACAAGTCAGAAGTTTAAAGGTTGGTTTATGCGTTACTTGGCACTCAGTCCAACACCCCCTTCATACTCAAGGATACTTCTGCTGCATTGAACTTCAAGGGTACACCAGTGAATTTAATCGTGTCTAGAATGTCTGCCAGGGTACAAAGTCAAAGGATTGATGGCTTGCAGGTTGGAGGCTACAATAGCTCATTGCGGATCTCACTGCCAACGACATACTCTCGTGAGATTATGTCAGCTAATGGGTCTCCCATACCAACACCAGAAGTTATGAGGAAATGGCCACATCTGCATAAAATTGCTGATGAGCTGGTACTGCTCCAAGATGTTGAAGTTTGTGCCCATATTGGTTACAACTGTGCCAGGGCTATAACACCTTGAGACATATTTCCTCCTCTTAACAATGAGCCATATGGTCAGAAGAAGGATCTGGGTTGGGCAACAATCGGAATTGTGGACCCAAGTGCGCGAGACACATTCTTTCAAGATTAGCATTATCAGAGCTACCATTATCTGGTAAGGTATGCGAAGATGAGTGTATATATATATATATATATATATATATATATATATATATATATATATATATATATATATATATATATATATATATATATATATATATATAACTGGAACACAGCCAGACCTCAGAATCACAAAGATGTGCCACAATTATATATATATATATATATATATATATATATATATATATATATATATATATATATATATATATATATATATATATATATATATATATATATATATATATATATAGACGAAAGGTACAAACAGGACAAAATGGCCTTTATGCAAAGTATTATCCAAAATGGACATGCTGAGAAGGTAGTACCATCAGCCACGGATAAAACTGATGGATTAGTGTGGTATAGTCCACACCATGGAGTGTATCACACGCGGAAGCCAGGTAAAATCCGTGTAGTGTTTGACTGTAGCGCACAATTCCAGGGACAGTCTCTCGACGACCACTTGCTGCAGGTCGTGGAGGTCGTGGAATCAAGGTCCACTTGCTGCTTATCAAGGTCGTGGAATAAGCATAAATGACATCCGAACCAGTGGTTTCTGGCTTGTTGGAATGAGCTCCGCAGTCTTAAGGTCCATGTCAAAATGTGCACTGTGTCAAAGACTGCGAGCTGCAGCCCAATAACAAAAGATGGCTGATTTGCCCCACGGATAGACTGAACCCTGCCCACCAGTCACATACTGTGTAATGGATTTATTTGGGCCATGGTACATCAAAGTCAGACGTTATGGCGTCCAGAGCCATTCACATTGAAGTTGCCAACTCCTTGGATTCAGATGCTTTAATCAATGCGTCGTCTTTTTGGCTATTCGAGGCCCAATATGCCAACTTCAATCAGACCGAGGCAATAACTTTGTAGGAGCCAACAACGAACTTGAAAAAGCATTGTCTGAAATGAATCACGACAAAATCAACAAGATTCTTTTGTCAAAGAACTGGGATTATTTCAAATTCAAAATTAACATTCCTTCAGCGAGTCACATGGGTGGTGTCTGGGAGCGGCAGATATGATCAATACGGAACATGGTCACTACTCCGATACATCAAGCGGGTAACCAACTTGACGATGGGCTGCTGAGGACACTGATGTGTGAAGCCGCGGTCATTGTGAACAGTCGCCCCCTTACAGTTGATAACTTGAATGATCCCCCACATCACTGGAACACTTGTCACTTGCTGACACTGAAGTCCAAAGTGTTAATGCCACCTGTAGGTATCTTCCAAGATGCCGACTTGTACTCCCATAAGCGATGGAGAAGAGTACAGTACCTGGCAAATCAGTTTTGGACAAGATGGAAGAAGGAATACCTTCAGAGCATAACTTCAAGACAGAAATGGCTCCTCACCGCAACTTACACATTGGAGATGTGGTATTGATGAAATGCGAAAACCTGACATATAACTACTGGCAGTTAGGCTGAGTTATGGAGACCTACCTTGATGAATACCAGCATGTCCACAAGGTTAGGCTGACCATTGGTAACAGATCGCTGAATGTGAAAGGTCTTCCTCTTCGTCCCTCTGTCTCACTTTAACGACCGATACACAAGCTTGTGTTAATCTTTGAAAATGGTCCTTGTACTTAAATTATACTGTGCCTGTTAGAAATTAGAGAAGCTAATTTGAGGAGGTATGTAATGTCAGTCTTGACATTTGTCAGTCAGTGAGGATTTACAATACCATTAATGTTCTGAGCGAAAGTTCTGGGCGCAACTCAGAACGGATGCAGATGCGTTCTTGGAAGCCAAAAGCTTAGACTCTCTGTGAAGCTTACAGCTGATCCAAGCTTACATCACTCTGCGAAGCTTACATCGTGTTGTGGAGCTTGTACTGTGTTACGAGGTTCATATCGAGCTATGAGGTCATTGGTGTGACGAGGCCCGTTCTACATGTTATCGTCATACAAACGCAACTCGTAAAGGAGGCTTAAAGCGATCAGTATATCTCTTTTTTATTGGAGACACTGTCAAGGCTCGTATGAGAGCTAACATACAGAAATGCACAACAAGGGGAGCAGGAGACAAGAGGGGGTGGGAGAGGGAAGGAAAAAAACAGTGGGGAACACGGAGTAAACAAGATGGACACCACAGGGATTTTCAGATCCTCACACGACAGGGGCTTTCAGGAAGGAAAGCAGGGAATTTGAAGGAGGTGGGTTTGGTGTGCATTAGCGGGGGTAGAAAAGATCATGGTTTTGGATGGGGAAACAGAAGAGATTGTGTTTAACAGCTGTTTTGAAGACCTGGAGGGAAGAGTGGGATTGAAGAGAGTGTGGGAGTTTGTTCCAAAGGGAGGAAAAAAGAGGAATGAAAGAGTGAATGTGAGCAGTAATTCTTGATTTTGGTAGTTTTACCAGAAGGGGGTAGCTGGTGGACCTTGAGCTCCCTGCGGAAATATGGGGGGGGGATATCTCAGACAAAGCAGGGGAGACCAGGTTGGAGAGGAGACGGTTGAAGACAGAAAGACCACCGACCTGCCTGTGTTGAGAGTGAGAGACCCAAAGACTCAGCCTCATCGCGAGAGATACCAATGATCCAAAATGCCTTGGTTTACACAGCGTGAAACCGAGAAATGTGAGAGGCGGGAGCACCAGTCCAAAGGGGAGAGCAGTGCTCCATCAGGCTGTGGACAAAAGCTTTGTATGTGGTCAGGATCTCTGGTTTGCCAAGGATGGACTTTGCATGATGGAGGATGCCCAGTCGACGACTGGCTTTGGAGGCCAGCTTTGGAAATGTGGCTTTCCCAGGAGAGATCATGGAAGATAGTGAGACCCAGAGCTTGAATGAAAGGACTTCTTGAAGAGAATTGTTGAGAAAGTAGATGTGGGGGAGAACCCCCCCCCCCCCCCCGTTCTAGATGGTCCTTTCAGAGAGACATTTTGTGCTGATATTTCTACCAACAGACATACTACTTGTGAAGTGGAGAGGTTAATTCAAGTTGGAGAATGCCATTCATGTTAATGACTACAGGGTCAGTGTAGGGGCAAGTATCCCACATTAACTTGTAAAAATGGTACATCCAGCCCAATCAGCAGGGGAAATTTATATTTTGGAGGCATGTCCCCAGTTGCTGAGGCTAAACAACCGGTAGTGGTGAGTGCAGCTGTTGTGAGGCCTGGTGAAACTACTGTAGAGTACACCATTGATAAGGAAAACCTGTTCGAGCTCAGCACCTACAGGCCCAAAGAAATAGCGGCAGATATGATGCTTGGTCAGCATATCACCTGTGCACTATGCGATGAGATGGAGTCCATTGTCAATGAGTATCAATAATGTATTTATCAATTTCCCACGAATTATGACTTTAATCCATCATCACATAATCTTAACTACAAGTGAACCTGTTCGGTCAAAACCATACCCAATACTGTACATTGGAAGAGTCCCTCGGTTGGGATTAACAAGAGATGGGGATAATTTGACAGTTGGATTCATGATACACATCACCAGTGGTGGGTAATTCACAAGGACAGGATAAATTTCACGTGTTGATTACCGGAAGCTTAATAAGATCGCTGTTTCGGATCCGGAACTAATAGTGTCCATCTATGAGGGGATATGTGTTTTACTTAGATACTTGATATGAGCAAGAGGTATTGGTCAGATACTGGTAGCTGATGAAGATTTACACAAGATAGCATTTGGGATGGCTGATTACACCTATGAGTTTCTGAAGATGCCATTTGGGATGGCGAATTCGGAAACTACACTTGCATGGGGCATGAGGAGGTTGTCTGTTGTTATGGAAAAATGACATTTTGGTCGATACCCATACTTGGGGCGAGTATGTAGCCACACTTAGGGAGCGGCTCAACAAGATGTTCACAGCATGCCTCATGGCCAGACCATCAAAGTTTTTGATCGAGACAGATGTGAGCTTTCTCGGTCACCACAAAGAACGTGTTCTGTTTGGCCTTCATGACGACAATGTCGCAAAGACCAAGGATGTGCCATGGCCCACAAACAAAGGAGGTATGGTCGTTTGTGGGTCTGATGAGATGCTACTGGGGCTACATCCTCAATTATGTTCCTATTGCTGTACCACTTACTCATTTGACCAGGAGAGGTCAACACAGTAATGTGGTATGCGATATTGGGTAAAGGGTGGGGGGGGTTGGGGTGGGGGAGAGATGCTCAAGAAAAGGCCTACACAACCCTCAAGCAACTTATCAGCAAGCCTATTTTGAGGTTACTTGTCCTGAGTAAACCACTTGTGCTCAGGACTGATGCTTCTGATATTGGTTTGGAGCTGCTCAGTTATAGCATCATTAGGACAGACTTTTATCTGTGAGTTTCATGAGCAAGAAGTTAATGAACGACAAGTATATATATATATATATATATATATATATATATATATATATATATATATATATATATATATATATATATATATATATATATATATATATATATAACAGAAGGAATGAAATCATTCGATACAGCGTGGCAGGAGGCCGCAAAAGAATGATGGCATAAGAAGAACTTAGCTTTCAGCGTTCGGCATTCGGCGTGAAATGCCATGGTAGGTGGAAATGACATCTTTCGTTCGTTCGTACATGAGAGGGGAGCGTTTCTTGGTTTTTTTCCATCAAGCAATAAATTCAATGGTTTTCACATATATAACACATTAGTTTCACAAATTTCCATTGAAATACTCGGGTATTTCCATCAATTGTCGCCATTTCCGTCTAGGTTACGCATTGCCATCTACCGGATGGCCGTCATTGGCTGTCTTGAGGCACGTAAGGGGGGGGGGACACCGGAGACGTGGTAGACACCGGGGACATTTCAAACTCGGTGCAATTGTATACAGTGCATGCGCTGTAATAATCCAGAAGTTTAGTGCTATTGAAGTAGTCCAGAAACAGTCTTGAGTGCTTCCCTTACATTATACACCACCCCCATTGAACCTTTATTTACATTCAAGTGCAGTACTATGAAACTGGAGGTTTGTGTAAGTATTCTGACAGACAATTTGTGTTCTACAGTGTTAAAGTTAATAATTATATTTAAACAAAATAAAGATTGTAAAAGTCAAAAAATATATTTATTGTGTTTTACCATCATTTTCCTCAGTGTCTATTACATCACCCTATCTAACTCATTACATTAGTTATTCCATGCTTGTTGTTTGTGTCCTTTATAATATAGTTAAAAACAGTAAGTTTCCTTTTTGGAATCATTCGCAATTTTGTTTGACTGGCAAGTAGGCAAACAGAATAAAAATATGAATTCAGGGATGAATTCAGGGATGAAGAGATAAAAATACGATCGGGATGAATTCAGGGCCAAAGTAAAGTTAAAACGAAAGACTTGTCTTTCTATTCATGTTCAAAATATAACATTCAATTTAAACAAGTCGTTCTTCGATCATAAATTGATAAGACGGGCAGACATGAACCAATTGCTTAACCCCGCTTTTTGCTTTGTGTGCATGGGGTGACTATTCCCAATGGAAAAGGAAGAACTCGATATTTTTTGGAGGCATTAAGAGATTCATGCTCTGCATCAATGGGACTGAACTTGTTTTACACTCCTCAGCCATTGCTGTACACTGATAAGTCAAAGTTTCTCAATTTTAGCATCAAAACTATCGGTTTACAATAGGTTTCATGACTGTGATATGTTCTGTGAGAAGTGAGCCGGGCACGCATGCACAGTGTGTGCCTACGGTGACACGGGAGTAATTAAGCAAGACACAGGATGACTGTTGATACTTGCAATATTCAGATATACAGGGAATAAAGTAACCCTCTGTCTGACTGGGGTACAGAGTAAAATGACAATGCTGATCGATCCGTCAAAATCTCATATCAGCCAACTAGGATTAAATCTCCCTTTTTTTCTGACAAAGGCCGTGTCCTCGCATTCGAGAAAGATAAAATGATGGCAGCATTCTAAACATTCCGGATGTGACATATAGAAGGTCACTTCAGGAGGCATTTATGCCAGCCTTGGGTGTTGTCTTTCTTTTCACCCCCTTAATCCTGTGGATACGTCACAGTTGGCGACGAGTTTGACACACTGCTCATTTGGCATTTCTTACTGTGGCATCTGTGGGGATTCTGTCAGAGTACCAGCCCGATGAGGACTGGGAAGATTTTGCCGATCATTTGAAGCAATACTTTATCACCAATAGGATAGTGGCAGCAGAAGAAGCTGATCGACACAGCCATTCTGCTCACCGTGTGTGGAAACTCAATGTATGCCCTGATTAAGGACCTCATTTCTCCCGATAAACTGAATGACAAAACCTACGATTCACTTGTCGGGATCATGGCCAAACACTACAATCCAAACCCTGGTAAAAGTGTGTGCTGGTACAAGGTCTACACACACCAGAGGAAGGAAAGTCAGTTGGTATCTGAGTTTTTTGCTGACCTTCGCTGACTTGCTGAACATTCTGAATTTGGTGCCACATTGGGCAAGATGCTGAGGGACCTTTTGTGATTGGCATCGACGAGGAAATGATTCTCCAGAAGTTTGCGGCTGTTCCGGATCTCGATCTTGCTAAAGCTGTGTTGATCGCAAGTGCCTTTATGATTACTGATGATGCGTGTTGTTGCCAACGGGGATCAGAACTCCCAGTCAAGTTTGTTTCATGTGAAGAAACTGAACTCATTATCATCAGCTGAGAAGCCAAGTAAACCTCAGTATATCACCAATCTGCTCAACACAACACCTCTGTTCAGAGGGTAGGCTCTCTTATGTGCCGCAACATTGCACAGCAGATCATTGAGTTTTCCAACAGGCAAATCATGCTGGCATTGTCTTGGCAATCACATTATGCCTCTGTCAATCCGGAGATGTTTCTTTGAATGAACTTTACTGCATTTTTTGTGACATTTCAGTGGAGCTCACCCATCCACAATATGAGAACACAGAGTGATGAAAATGATCATGTAACATTGCATTTGTCTCCTCATTCCGAAAATATAATATTTTTCACTTTTAATATTTGATATAAGGATGTTTTCTTCATTTTATTCAATGGCAGTGCGTCGTAGTGAACAACACGCTTCAATGTCTTAATTTTTTAAGGCTGTTTATGGAGTTAAAGTGTTATTATATAACTCATGCATTGATGTGTTCATACAGGGAAAAGCAACCACAGCAGAAGCCGTGTACAGTCAGGGGAAAACCATGAAGTAATGGGAATGATGGTTTCTAGAATGATGCTATGAATGTACGATGGTCGACGGTTGCAAATTGAAATGTTGCTGTGCATTGTGGGTTAACGCTGATTAAAAAAAAAACATTCATGTAGTTTGTGGGAATCGTATGATAATTTTTCTATAAATACAATAATTTTGAGGCCACATACAATGTTCCACTTTTCAAATTTGGCAACCCTGGATGAGACTCACCATTATTCTAAGTGAAGAAGAAGATTAAGGAGGAAGAGTTTTTGTTTTGATGTAAATAGAAAGCGGCCCATCTATCCTCACCTTACTCAACAACATGATACTGTTTACGGCCTTACTCAACTATATCATACTTTTTTTGCAGATTGGGCTTGATTAGTGGTATCCCCTAGAGGACAGTTGTTTCCAGACAGATGGATGCAGGGATGGACGGACGGATGCAGGCACGCCGAGACCGAGCTCCTTTCATATTGTTATGGCCACGGGTACCGAGTGTATTATGAGGGGGTTAATCCTCGTTTCTCCTCGGAAGAACCGGACGTGGGGCCACCGCTCACAATTAACTTTGTGGTATGGTAGGTTGCCTAACAACCACGAACACCAATCAGTTAACCACGAGTTCCAGTGTCCACAGTCTAATTTGCCATTTAACTGGAGGTCACATGGCCTCCTGACTGGGGAACGTGCCCTCGGCGATGCACCAATCTTATCCTGATTAGATCTTAAGTAAGACGGCCGAGCATTTACCGCTGGTGCACGCCGACTATGACAGGTTAATTAGTTTGTGAATTATTTCCTATCTATTACTATCCTATTACTATATAGATTTGGACAATGCTGGATCAATGGAAGGAAAGGACAAGCACGGACAGATTGAAACGTCAATAAGAAATTTATTATTAAGAAAAATAAATGAACTGAAGAACTTCTTATTTCCTTGTGGTGTAATGGATGAATTCAAATCAATCAAAATAATGAATCAACAAAATAATCTCAAACAAAGAAAGAATTCAACAAACAGTTGTAGAAAAATAGACAAAGAGCAGATGCTTATCTCTATACCTTACTTAACAATTAAACACAAGACATGGGTACCCAGCAGATCATTCAGGGGGAAAAGAAATACGGTCTCAGCTTACCAAGGCAGAAGTCGTCGTGTGTCTAATAAAATGTCCCAAAATGTGTGAGCATGCCTTGATCTGCTGCCAGCACCCTGCCTTGTTGTGCACCCACCCGCAAACAGGCTCGAACAACAATCGACATCATGTCGTCACCCACAGGAACCAGGGACGCCAAGAGCCAGGTACGGAGCAGAACCAGCAGGAATGGTCCAACCGTCACCAACCATCAGGAGCTATCAGGAACTGTGACCAATTGGCAGAAGCTGTAAGAAACCGTCACCAGCTGTCAGGAGCTATCACAAACCATAACCAATGTCCAGGAGCTGTAAGGAACCGTAACCAATGGTCAGAAGCTGTAAGGAACCGTAACCAATGGTCAGAAGCTGTAAGGAACCGCCAGGAGCTATCAGCAACCATCAGGCGCTATCATCAACCATAACCAATGGTCAGGAGTTATCACCAACTGTAATTAACTGTTCAGGAGCTATCACCAACTGTCAGGAAGGCTGTCTTCCCATCCTTTTAGAGGTGACCAGTGTGGGCGGAGCCTCAAGCAGACTTCAGCCAAATCCAGCTTGCCGATTGGTGGATCACTGCACGTGACCTCCAACCGTCAACCCCCACGATCATTCCTTCCCCACCATCGAAGAAGACGCAGCTCCCAATTAACACAGGCCTAGCTTGCAACGCCATGTTCGGGGCGCTGGACGGGCGCCAGAGGCCAGCCATTTGTTGAAATTGCGAAGCGAAAACATGGGACGCTCACAAAACGTCAACAGTGGCCACCACCTTCCTGTTTGGCCCGACACGAGCAGGAGCCAGCCAGTGTCCATGGAGCTGCCGAACAGGGTGTCAGGTGTCAATGGAAAAAGGTGGATGTCAATCGTCGGTGAAAGAGAGGGGTGGGTGTCAAACGTCAATGGAAAAAGGTGGATGTCAAACGTCGGTGAAAGAGAGGGGTGGGTGTCAAACGTCAATGGAAAAAGGTGGATGCCTGAGGTAAATGATCCACAGCCATGTATGACCGTCACAATAAACTGTCCAGAAAAAGCCCGCGGTTTGTTTAATCAAATGTCCTGTAAGTCCAAAGTGTAAATAAATCATCTATTTCCAAGCCAATGCATCCTGATGGAAATGGAATCCATTCTATACCCTTCTCCAATGCATCAAAGCTGTTAGAATCCCACCAGACAAGGGGATGGGTCTATTCTGAACACACATTTATGGAAATAACTGCCTGAGGACTTGGATGTTGTGTGCATTACTTGGATCCGATTCAGAAATCCACAACAATAGAATAGATTATCGATTACCCTGCACATGCGAAGCAAAAAGTGTGGTTAAGCAATTGGTTCACTTCTGTCTGTATGTCTGTCTGTTTGTCTATGTGCCTGCCTGTCTGTCTCTCTGTCTGTTTGAAAACATCAGTTTATGATTGAGGAATAACTTAATTTTAATTGAATGCTTCATTTGAAAACAAACCTGTAGTTTAGCGGTGCTTTAGCTTTGAATTTGTCCTGTTCGCATGTGTAGAAAGAGGAGTGAGATCGTTTTTTTTTTTATACAGTCTGCCTGCCTGTCAATCAAACAGAATTGAAAATCATTCCAAACAGGAAACTTACTATTTTTGGGATGTCATCACAAACAACAGGCACAAAGAATGAATGTAACATGTTAAATATGGTGGCGTAAAAGTCGCTGCAGCAACGGTGGGAAGCTTCCAAAAACTATTGTTTTCTACATCCTTTAAGATCGTCATTTATTTCAATTGAATTATATATGTGAACAGCTGGAGAACACAAATCGCCCTTTTGTCACTTTCAAACCCCTTCCGGTTAGCAGTACTTGGACAACATATTACGGAATTTTACGTCGTCACGACCAATCAAATTTGCCACTCGTATACCCCGCCCATGTCCTTGTTTGTCAAGACAGTGTGGAGTTAAGTTTTTGAAGAACTCTCTTGTTGTGAAGTGTTTGCGAAAGTGAGATATGTGTTCTAAAAATTATTTTGTGTAAAAGGGTTAACAGGTTGACATTGGGGTTAGCTTTTGACATATTTCAAATGATCACTGATGTGCAAGAATCCTTGGGTTACTTCCAGGCTTAGAATCATGAGAAAAGTCGAGCTGTTTGTATTAGTGGGTATAAACTGGAAGGATAGATCGAAAAAGGACTGAGGGGGTCCTGAGCTGCTATGTTTGCTGTCACACGTTTCGTTGGCTGAATAAACTCACAGTTGGAAGACTCGTCTGCTGTTGTAGATCGATCGATCAAGCGGACTATCAAATCTGGGAATATCTCATTTTCCACCAGAACATATAAGGGATGAACCTCTTTTAGGCCCTGCTTCTGCTAGCAAAGCAAACAGCTCATTGGCCGTTTCAGGACTTTATACCTAGAGTGTTAGGGAACATGATGTGACACGCTCAAACAATGAAAACAAGATCAATAAGAATAAGACTCAAAACATGAAAAGAAGTCTCAATAATCAAATGTAGTTCCATTTTGTTTTGATCTTCTTCATCATTTTATCACAGTGTCATCACATTTCATTCATAATGAGCGTGAAGAGGCAGAACAATTTTCATGTGGAAGAGTGGAACACCATCGCACTTTAACAACCTTTTCACTCGAAAAGGAAGTGCTGTGGAAATGCAGAGACATTGTTCCAGTTCTGCAAACCAGGGTGAGCATCCAATCATGGTATGACTCGTAGAGAGACTTTCACCATGAATGTCTATGCTTCAGAATAATTCCCTGCATAAGCACTTTTTGGATATGTACTTGGATTTGAACTCGTGAGGATTTAAATCAAGCCTGGAGAGCTCAGCAGTAATGTAATGATAGTGCTCTGAGAAGGTATTGGGTGCACTTTCTTGTGGCCACCATCTTTGAAAAAGAATGTTTTGCAAGTCAGGCAATCTCTGAGAACTTACTTATTTACATTACAATTCCGATGCTGCTTTTTAGGTACACCCCCACCAACATCAATATCCTGGATATATGTTCTCTGTTCTTCTGCTGTTTCGATGACATTTGCCAAGGGTTTAGGACTTTGAGTGACATTTTGCCAAATACACCATTGCCAAATACAATACATCATACACAAAGTTATTTCAAAAGTAGCATTTAGTATTCTCAATCGTTATTGCCATGAGTAATAAGATATCCATACAATGTACCATACCCTGTTAGAGTGTTGGTGCTGTCGTAGCAGTTTCTTGGCAAGGGTCAGCTGGGTGACAGTTTCCGAAGCAGCGGGATGACAGTTTATAGCTGGTCGGGATTCAAACCCAGGCTAGACAGCTTAGGCGTGAGTGTGCATACCTTTAGGCCATCCTATCAGCCCCAATAAGATATACATGATTACAGCATACCAAACCAAGTGCTCATCGCCAGAACACAGCCCCCAACCACACCTTAAAAAATGGGACGTGGAGATTTTACATTTGAATGACTAACTAAATAAATCACTTGATTGCGAGATCGCTTAACTTGTTCGAACTTTTGAGGAATTTGTTCATGTTGCATGGAGACAGTCATTTGATAGGATCAGACATAACCTACCATCTAATTTGTGTGTTTTTGGTGAACAAATAGTAATTCAAAGTGATATGTAGGTAGCGGTGATGTTAAAGTGAATATAAGTAAATCAAGATGGAATATAGGACGGTAGTAGACTGTCAAAAGGTAGAGAGTTCCCGAATACATGTCCAATCCAGTACTTTTGTTTTTTTTAATTGCTGAAATATCAAATTTCTCTGATTCCAAAATAATTTGACTTGCCTCATGCCCAGGTATTATTGGATAAGTCTGCCAAATGTTAAATGAATGCATACAGCCATTTTCAAGTTGAGGCTGTGGATGGATGCACAGACAGATGGACAGAAGGACAGAGGGACGGGGCCCAAAATACAAGTCCCCAGCTGGGCTGATGCCTGGTTGAGGGCGAACAAGTACTGCAATGCATGTAATTTTTTTTTTTGAGCATTTCGAGATAGCGTTGACTTTATTTATTACCTCTGTCACCGAAAATGAAGGAGGTTATGTTTTCACAGCTCTCTGTCTGTCTGTCTGTCTCTGTGCAGGATATCTCAAAAAGTTGGAGATGGATCTGAATGAAATTTGGTGGACAGGTTGGGTGTGTGACAAGGACGAATTCATTTGATTTTGGTGAAGATCTGAATCCAGATCTGGATACGAGAATTATTTAATTTTAAAAGTGATTCTTCACCATTGAGAGATAGGGCCAAAAACGATATATAGCATGATATTTCAAAAATGTATTGCGCCCGATATGTTCTTGTGGGTCAGGCATTACGTGGCGTGGCGGAGGTATGGTGCTCTACTGAGTGCCCTTCTCGTATTATTACGTTTCACTGAACAAAGTTGTTTTCCTATGGGTGGCTCAAGCTAAACCCAAAAGGGTTAGATGAGAAATGGAAGAATCACCTCTCCTTGTACTTGTTCCTGGTGAGTTGTTCATAGAGTGAGGTACAAGCAAAGTTCACCTTCTCCATTCTTAATGCCAAGAAACAAGAAGCAATAGCCTTGGGTAAATGTTTCTTTATTTCAAGACTTTATTTAATAAATACATATACAGAAATGATGTACATGTTCTGGGTGTGTGTGTGTGTGTTCCATTTGGTGATTGTCACATTCTTCATTGGTTACTTTACTTACACAGAGAGCCAGAAGGTATTTCGATTTGTCCAAGGAAAGGACTGGGGCTTCAAAAATTTAATTCTGTGAAACCTTCTATTTGATGACGTCAATGGATTGCTTCCACGTGACAAGCTCACACTTCTTTGCAAGGTGACTTGACCTGCTTTAATTTTCACTCTGAAGCACACCTTGATTGCCATATCGGCAAATTAAGCATCACTTACTTTTTCTTCCAATTGCAACACATTTTACAACTCCTCACACCATCATTACCTCCACCACCGAAGCTGTACAGACATTATGTTTTCTTCCCTGTCTGTTTGTTTGTCTGTGAGCACGATATCTCAAAAAGTTGTAGATGGATTCGGATGAAACTTGGTGGACAGGTTGGGTGTGTGACAAGGACAAATCGATTCGATTTGGTAAAGATCCAAATCCACATGTGAGATTATTAAACAAAAAAAATTCAAGTGCTTCTTCACCATTGAGAGATGAGGCCGAAAACGATGTATATCACGATATTTCAAGAAGTTGTGGACAAATTATGACAAAACTTAATGGATGATTTGGTTTGGTGACAAGAACAAGCTGATTTGATTTTGGTTAAGGTCCGGATCCAGATCCGGCCTATCATTAGGATGCAAAATTTAAACTGTTCATCCTGTCGGAGGTATGCACTCTACTGATATGAGTGCCGTTCTAGTTTTCAAATTTAATTGTTATTTTTGCTCAAAAAGTTTGTTTTGACCATCTACAACTGCCAACAAACTTCATTTCTAGTATGTAGCAACATTAAAGGATAAATTACATAGGGCATTCAAAATGTTATATGAACAAGATATTCACAATAGTCCAAGACACCAAAAACGATACCGAGGCATACACACTATTCTAGTGAAGTAGTATATATATATTTATATATTTTCTTAGTAATTCTATATGTAGTGTGCTCATAGGTTTTAAAAAAAGAAACGTCGAAGTGTCTCAGACTATTGTGATCATCTTGATTGAAGAATGTTTTGAACATCCACCCCACCCTCTCGTTTCATGGAAAATAAGAAGTTCTTGTTCTCAACAGCTTCATGCCTTTCACTTTGTTTTTCCAAGATTGCGATGTGCTGATTTCACGAAGGAAATTCCTTGGAATGCCATCCGAATTGTGTTTGGGGAGGAAGCTCTCCCTGCAGACGGCATTTGCAGCTGTATAAACTCCACCTCTTCACAGCAAAGCAATGTTTTGTTATCTGCACACTGCCAAGCAGAAAACGCTTATTGCTTTTTCATTCAAGAATGGCCCACAAAGCATTCGAGCTGAGAGGCGAGGAGAATCGACCTGCTGTATAACCAAGGTCAAAACCCAGAATTTACCATGTACAATTTTAATAATCAAACTTGATGGTAAAAGCAGCCCCAAAACATCAAGTTTATCAACATATGACAATTTTTAAGATTTTCAGAGTCTAATCACTGTAGTATATGTCATCACACCAAAACAAGCTTGGTTTCACCACCCTTACATCCACAAAAGGAATTCATCCTCACCCTGCAGGAACTAGTATCATGTAGCGTTTGTTCCAAAAAATGTTTTCTCTCTTTACAAACTTGTAGTTTCACATGACCAAGGCCACTGCAAGCAGAAGCATTCTAGTGTCCAGCTGAGCGGACCTATGTGTTTAGACAGCTGTCTCCTGTTAGTGACTTTTGACCCAAGGCGATTGCAACAAGACTGAGATAAAAACGACTTCTCTGGGTGAAGGAAATCACTTTGGCCTTTTCACACCGAGCATTTATTTTTGCTGCTGCGCAGAAAACAAACTGTGTTCATGAAAGAGTGTAACTTGATATGGAAAACACAACAGATCTTGAGAAGCTTTGCTGGAAAAAGAAAATAAAAGCTGAAAGCATCAAATTCATTCCGAGAAGAAATGCAATTCTTGTTTTAAACCGACAAGACTAAATGATATGTTTATGCATAGAAATCCAAAATAATTAAAACTCAATCATCAACAAGTCAAAAATAATTATTCCAAAGACATAAATCAATGCATTGATTCAAAAAAAAAATTATACTGTCACAGCCTCAAAATCACAAGTATTGGCATTAGGAGTAATGAGCAGCCAAACAGTTTATTTCAAATATTTGTGGCATTGAACAAACAACACTTACTGCAGGAGTCAGTTTGGCATTTTTTTTTTCAAAGGTAAGTCTGAAATTAATCAACGTGATGAAACTGCTGAAAAGCCAGACTCTGCATTAACATTATTTTCACAATTGGAAGGACTCCGAGGACATAGGTCCTTCCACTGATGGATGCATTGCTCAGCAACAGGGGACTGAATTGTGAGTGTTTCGACAATTCCTGCCAGCGGATGTGTGATGCAGACATGCGGCCATCTCAGCCTCAGCATGTCTGTTTATCTATCTCTCTCACTCACTCTCACTCTCACTCACACACATACACTCTCACACACACACACTCACACTCTCCCTAACACACACACACTCTCACTCTCACACTCTCTCTTTCTCTTTCTCTTTCTCTTTCTCTTTCTCTCTCTCTCTCTCTCTCTCTCTCTCTCTCTCTCTCTCTCTCTCTCTCTCTCTCTCTCTCTCTCTCTCTCTCTCTCTCTCTCTCTCTCTCTCTCTCTCTCTCTCTCTCTCTCTCTCTCTCTCTCTCTCTCTCTCTCTCTCTCTCTCTCTCTCTCTCTCTCTCTCTCTCTCTCTCTCTCTCTCTCTCTCTCTCTCTCTCTCTGCCATTTGCTTTCATCAACATTCCTGTCTTTATTTTTATTTTCACTGTTTGAATTAATCATCAGGGTTTTTCTTTTTCTTCAGAAGAACGCTTTCTTTGTCAGTTTCTTGAGCAGCACCAGGAAGCCAAGATTCACCGCCCACACATCCGGTGAATGCAGTCACACGAATTAGCCACTCTGACTCAGTTTGACTATTAGTTTAGAGAGTAAACCCCTAACTTTGTAAAGTAAGGCGAAACAAATCATGCCCCCATTGCAGTAATTCCTGCACAATCTGTGAACAAGAAGCGTAGTCGCAATGACGACACTTGTTCGCAAATTGTGCAGCAATGACTGCAATGGGACATGATTTGTTTCACATGACTATACACAGGGGCTGGGTCAAAGTAACTCAGTGGAGATGGGGAAGGGGTTGGAGATGGGCGGGGGGGGGGTGGTGTGGGGTGAGGGGGGATGATAATCCTTAAAATGAGTGAGGAAAGTGAGGCGACTTAGGCTTGCAGGAGGAACCTGCGACTTTTAAATAACTGTGAGTCTCAGTGTATAGCAGACAAAGCCTTTCCTGTCAAGAACTTTGACAGTATGGTTTCGACTGCGCTGGTTCTTCTTTGCACAGATACACCACAGCCACCCAATTTTCTCTCGTGCACATAGAGCAATAATATTCACACTCCAATCAGTCTTCACAATTTGCTCGAGATTATTTAATATAATATCCCAAATTCCTGAAATTATTACACAGAATTGTGTATGGATGAAATACAATTTCGATACCAATGCTTAATCACCGATAATTATAAGGCTTTTAAATAATGGATAAATTCCATGAAAATCATAAATTTGGAGACTTTTCTTTCTATCTCTTTAAATGGCCTCAGTATTGTTTTTCATTTTCCACAGTGAAATTATTCTGTTCACTTTCAAAGAAGATTATTAGTATAACTAGCAGAAGCCCATGGTAAAAAATACCATGATATAAAAAAGAAAAAAAGGAAGCCTTTTACTCTTGCAATGGTTCAAAGAGCTCAATAATTAGAGGTTATATATTTCATGACAGCATAGAAAAGAAAAAATTATTGGGCATGATCAGAACAGCATTCTGTTGCCTATACACCACCTGGGTTCAATTTGTTGTCTGATTGAAAAATTATTTTCTCGGAGGTTTGGCTTAATTTTACACAACTTTTACTTCATTTTTTTTTTCTCTCTGAGGAGCATTTCCGTGTTTCAGGGTGGGATCGACAGACAGCTTTGGCCTAATATATATATATATATATATATATATATATATATATATATATATATATATATATATATATATATATATATATATATATATATATATATATATATATATATATATATATATATATATATATATATATATATACACGTATATATATATATACGTGTGTATATATATATATATATATATATATATATATATATATATATATATATATATATATATATATATATATATATATATATATATATATATATGTGTGTGTTGGTGAACTCATTATTGCATGGTCATTCCAGACAGAATTACCGAAAGAGAAAATTCTCTCAATGTAATTTTTTCACACGAATGTGAAAGTTCTCCACACATCATTTGATATTTGGGATATAAAAATGGAGTTTTTGATGTATCAATTCTGTTATGTCCTCCAGAACACATTTTAATGGGGAAAAAGTAACTGTAGAAATCAGCAACACAATCATTGTATCCAAAATCCAAGACTTGTGAACTGTGTAATTCCATCATATGAATGTTTAATGGGACACGGAAGAAAAATAAGTGCCGATTTATTCACTTGATCAATTTCTGGTCTGTAATCAACTGACACTGCAAGACATTTCTTAGATAATGGTTGTAAAACAACATTCCTGTAACTGGAATGTGTCGGAGGAGGAGGGAGGTGGTTTGTAATTCAGTTATGAAGGATTTGTGGAAGTCATGAATGTGCTAATGATGAATATGGATTCATATAAAGCCACATATCTACGAGCGCAAGTGTTGAGAGCTCCCTGAAACATCACAGGTCGATTCAGGGAATGCACATAATTCAGGATGATTTGAGCCTGACTGAGCCAACATCGATGAAAATTATACTTGTTCATGGTAATCACTCCTTCACACCATTGGTTGCATGTGAAAACATGACATCACTGATCTATCCTTCATGGTTCTAGGGTTGAGAAATTGAGGCATTCCTGATCAGTGAAAATATTGGACTGACATCTCCAATGTTGTGGATTTGAATCCTAGAATTAACTCTCAGCATGTCAGTGCTCCATCATGGGCTTCTACCAAAGCAGTCCTCAACAAGGGCAGGAATTTATAATTTGACAAGTGTTTAGACAAAATCCCCACTCTGGATGAATGCGAGCATGCAGGATACACCTCCCACTGGCACACAATGACCTACTCTTTTCTAAATGTACAATAGGATTTTTTACATCCACGAGTAAATGTTAACAAGTAGGGTATCTGGCTTTATCTTCCCCTGCAATGGACAGCACACACTAATTCATACAACTTCCTGCCTGCAGGATACCAGGTGAACAGTTTATATATAGTCAAGTCAGGGATCAAAGCAAGACTGGACAGCTCAAATGCAAGTATACTATCTATGAACTATCCTGTCAGCCTCACACATATAAATAAAATTAGCCTAAATTGTGAACACTGAGATCAATATCAGCATCATGAAAAATAGTTTAATTTTGGATTTATACTTCTGGGTCATGTCCGACTGAAGACCTTTTGAAGCAAATTGTGAACATTCTTGAAAAGGGTGCATGTCAGCACAGACATTTGCAGTATTATTATAGACGTCACAAAGAGACTTCAGTGGGATATTCAGAAACACAAGAGAAACTTGTTCTTGTTCACATTCTAGAATTTGTGGTGGTTAGTGGATATACAAGAAGGCATTCTCACATTATCCAGCATGTTTGGATGCCGCTGTGTTTTTGAGCAGCTGATAACCTCTACAGGCCTGCAGGAATACATTCCTGTATAGTGTGAATGTACTTAGGAATGTTCAGCCCTGTGGCCCACAATATCTTTCTTGCACTCCTCCCCGGGGTGTTCTGCCTCACAGTAGGCAGGAAGTAGCCCGTTTGTTAGCTCAAGAGGCAGGAACCTATTCCTGCCGTAGCTCCTTCCTGTGTATCCTTCCAGTCACGGAAAGCAAGCTTTGCAAGCCCCCTGCCATCTATCATGCCAATTCTCTGGCATCCTTTTCTCTCAGCCATTTACCTCTCCATTTACACAACATTCATAAACACGGCATGTTTCATCGCTGCCACAGTGACATTGCTTATCATTAATAATGAGGAATCAAACATTACCCTCTCTCATAGAACAGATATCATCCCTCACAAAATTATTGTTGATGAGCTTATATGAATTGTATGTGATTCATATTTGGATTTTAAATGATATATATGATTCATATATGCTTTTCTGAAGGTGTCAAGGGCAGATCCAAACAAAAAAGGCTCAACCACAGGAAGCTGCTGCAAGCCATGACCAGGACACTTGTACTTGTAATGCACTACCAACTACAAGCAACATAATTAAAGTTAAAC
The DNA here is from genome assembly GCF_056783735.1 of Eptatretus burgeri. NCBI lineage: Eukaryota > Metazoa > Chordata > Myxini > Myxiniformes > Myxinidae > Eptatretus > Eptatretus burgeri. Next base: position 56,467,671 of record NC_140967.1, read on the forward strand.
CAGCAAGTGGAATAATGGCTTTGTGATATATATATATATATATATATATATATATATATATATATATATATATATATATATATATATATATATATATATATATATATATATAGTTATAGATTCCTCACCACTCCGGTGTGCGAGCGACCGCTTTTAACGAATCGCAGCCGCGCGCCCACCGGACGTGGTAAACCCAGTCGCAGCTTTCGCATCAACACCGAAATCCAGCTCTGGGTGTGTTTTTAATCACACCGTAAATCAGCCAACTATTCTGTCCATGTGCGACAGGGTCCGATCGCCGTATTGTCGGTTTACCTAAGTATGCGCGTAGACAGAAATGCCGGGGATTTACACCTTGACGGGACTCGTATGGATACGAGCCGTTGTACGCAGCTCGCACCGTTTGCGATTTGCCGAGCGGTTGTATATTGCCAAGCCCCGCCAGATCCGATTACTTTATCGGCTATTAAAAGCCAGCCAATATTCCGTTCGTAATAATGGCAGTCAATGACAGGAAAGGATGCAACGAACAGGTGAACATTTAAACAAGGACATTTATTTCACACACAGGCACGTATGCAATCAAGGCAATTAATGCAATGGGGGTAAGGAACAGGACACGAGTAACAAAGCCTACAGCCGTTTGTCTATTTATTACATACACTTATAACAATTCCATTAAAGAACACGGCGCCACAACTTTCATACAACGAAAAACCCCAGGAAAGGAAAGGGGCAGACTGGACCCGTAGGCCTTTATCTTCGTGGAACTGTGAAGACCACAAGAGCTCCACGAGACCGTACTGGCTACCTGCCACCCTCGTGGTGACTCGCTGGCTGGCGACCTCTCTCCGGCTTTTTCCACCTTCCCACTCCAGGCTTCGCTGCGCTCCGACTGCCCTCCACTGGACTCGAACCTTGTGGTGTTCTCCCGACTGCACCGCGACTCCAAAAGAGACTGCAGCTCGACTCCGCTTTCAGCCTTCAGACGAACTCCACGGCGCACCCAGACCGACTCAACTCGACTCACTGCTTAGCGAACCCAGACCGACTCCAGGCAAAACTCTAGGCAACCTCTCCAGGCAAGAAGAACTGACTCGCTGTGCGTTCCAGCGTGCCTTTTTATGGGGTCCATGGGAGGTGAGTTTGATCTCCCACCTTCGACCTTTCACCCCCCGCTGGCTCCGCCCCTTTTGGTATTTTGATCCGATCTCGTCGAGAAACGCGGAGAGAGCGGACGTGGTAGAAATCATCAGCCGTGGAAAGCGGACGTTGTAGAAATCATCAGCCGTGGAAAGCGGACGTTGTAGAAATCATCAGCCGTGGAAAGCGGACGTTGTAGAAATCATCAGCCGTGGAAAGCGGACGTTGTAGAAATCATCAGCCGTGGAAAGTGGACGTGGTGGAAATCATCAGCTGTGGAAAGCGGACATTGTAGAAATCATCAGCCGTGGAAAGCGGACGTTGTAGAAATCATCAGCTCCCGCGTCTGTCGGCGGAGATGCCGCTCGTCCGTGGGATTCGCCGTGGCTGGCGAAAAGATGGCGGCGTAACGGAAATGAAGGTGAGGTGATGTTGTGGTTGCTCTGTGGTGGGGATGGCGTGGTTGTTGAGATGCAGTTGTGGTTGTTGAAGTTGTGGTTGTGGTTGTTGAAGTTGTGGTTGTGGTTGTGGTTGTTGAAGTAGTGGTTGTTCCAAAATAAAGATAGCAAAAGAATAATGGCTGACTCAAAGATCACAGCCTGGTTACACGAATAAATCCCTTTAGACATTGGTGGGGAAATCTAATCTGAACACACACTTATCGACATAACTGATCTCTGGGAAACCTGAATGGTGTTCTGTGAATTTCCACAACCGTAACAATATATATATATATATATATATATATATATATATATATATATATATATATATATATATATATATATATATATATATATATATATATATATATACATATATTGTTACGGATCTGGAAACCATTTGCATTCAACATACAGATGTCCCAAAAGTCAGTTATGTCGTTAAGTATGTGTGTAGTCAGATCCCCTTCCTTTTGTCTAGTGGGGGAATCAAAGGTATGCGTTGCGATTTCTTTTAGTTAGGTTATTACATCTAACAAGCCATCTCACAACCATCCAATATGCATGACCCCTTCGCCCATTACGATCCACGGTACCATCGCGCTTGCAGCCTCCGGTTAGCGGGCCACAGTGCACCTTTGCCTGAGACGGATTCCCGAGGATGTCCGAGGTAGTTTCGCCACCACGACCTTTCTCGAACACGCACAGAGGGGAGGGTCGGCTTTCTCCAAACAAGGCCGAAACCCCGCCCCAGAAAGGTATGCCGTGGGACCATGTCCAATCAAAGGCAGTTAGCGAGGTGTGTTCACCAAGGCCCTCCCCGCTGAGGGAGGTCCATAAATCCCCGAGCACTCACTGAGAGGAGAGTTTTGGTGGGTTTTTGCTGTCACGAAAGGGGTTTTTGCTGTCACGAGGGTTGAGCAGAAGGTCGTCAAGGTGGTGAACGTGTCTCTGCTGGCCCTCTACAAGGAAGGAAAGAGCAACCCTGACCCCCCTCCGTGGACCCTGGCCATTCACCACCCGATCTCCGACACGAACCTCGAGTCCCACACATGCGACTGGGGACCAAACCAGCTACCATTGTCAGGTGCCGCAGCACGGAGTACCCCCTTTCTCCGACGGCCAGGTACCCATCTGAACTCTGACCCCCAGCTTGTCTCTCTCCTCAGCTGCGAGGGTCCAATAAAGAACTCTGGGTTTATTTTCATTTTGTGTGTGTGTGTGCATGTGGGCCCGTCTTTAAGTAGAACTGAATAAGTGTTTTTGGATCATTGTAAATATTCCTTGCATATTCGCGTTAAGTCTTGCCTTTGTCTTTTACTGCCAATAAAACTTGTTAGAAATGTCCTCAGTTCATTTCCATCCTTTCTTGAATTGGTCCAGCATGGTTCAGATCTGAGTTTAGGCGGGGTTTCATCCCCGGTAATCGGACAATTGTAGCCGGCATGGCTTTGGCAGTTTCCGCTCGGCTGCACCCGAACCGGAGTTGGTAGTCGGTAGTTGGAACTCTAACGCAGTCGGAAGAGTGACCCGGTTCGAGCAAGATGTGCCGAGGGCGGGGTTTCCCCGGTAGTCGAAATCGCGTAGTTAATTAGGTAAATTGGTTATAGACAAATAGACCCTACACTACGCAGTTGAAATATTGGCGACCACGGTCAGTTAAACGACCCACCGGCTCGTGGAGTTATCCGAGTGACGGCCTACAATTCCAGGGAGTTTGGTGGGAGACAACGCAAGCTTTCCCCACCTCGTGGTCATTCTCGCCACTGACCCCCGGCCCACAACAATATCATTAAATTGATGCAGTTGGGACAATACATCATTCAGCAGCACAGCCAACCAATAGATCGAACAAAGTCCAAGTAAACTCTACTCCACAATTTTTTAACAAACAGGAAAGAGAGCCCTCCTCAGGTGACGTTTTGCTTGCGGTCTGCAAACCTTCTCAAGCCAAGAGGCACAGCTCACCACACGTGGCCATTCATTGCGAACAATTTCCAGTCATGTGTGCAAGCATGCGCACTTTTATGGTTATCAGAATATGGCAATGGTGACTCATGATTGGATTCCCACTGATTTCTAGTCATTAAATTTTTTTTTTTGCCTCATGCATTTTTATTCTCCACCAATGTTTTGTGTCATCTCCACAGCGCACTCTTCGAGCGAGCGCACTCTTCCTCAGTCTGGTGGGATGTGTGCAGATATCTGGAAAGGGCACGGTTTTTTTACCGACACATTTGTAGTATTTTAAATAAAAGTAAAAGTGATTTAAAACTCTCCAAGTGTTGGATAAACTGCCTGTAGGATTATCGGGCCACATAGGCCATTCCAGGACAGAGAGTTCCCTGAATCCACCATCGATGGTTTCATTAAAATCCATTAATCCATTCTCAGATTAGCAAAATAGGATTGCTCGGAGATCCTGCCCTCCATGCAGGGATAACCAGTTTCACAAGTTGGCGTTTCCAGTTTCGACACGTGTGCCCATGTATCCATCCATACACTAACCTTCTTTCCTTTTTGTTGTTTTTGTTGTGCATCACAAACCTTCCTGGGAGTTTTGGGAGTGGATTCATTGAAATCCGTTCATCTGTTCCCAAGTTATAACACTTCAAACAACCAGACACAGCAATATATATATAATGTTTCCCGATAAATAAATATATATATATATATATATATATATATATATATATATATATATATATATATATATATATATATAATGTATACCCCGGTTAAAATAGGTGTACCATATCCCTGTGTCGTAAGAGGCGACCAGGGTTGCGTCAGGAAGGGCATCCGGCGTAAAACATGTGCCAAATCACTATGCGGATCATACGGATGATCCGCTGTGGCGACCCCTAACAGGAGCAGCTGAAAGAAGAAGAAGATATATATATATATATATATATATATATGTATATATATATATATATATATATATATGTATATATATATATATATATATTTATATATATATATATATATATATATATATATATAGACATATATACATACACATACATATAAAAATATACATATATATATATATATATATATATATATATATATATATATATATATATATATATATTGTTGTAGATTCCCGCCTGCCGGCATGCGACCGACAGCGTCTTACCAATAGCGGTCGCTTCGCCCACCGAACGGACAATTCAGTCGTGACTTTCTGGAACAACACCAGAAACCAGTCACGGGTGGGTTTTTAATCCCACCACGGCCCAGTCCGTATTCTACCCGCGCGAAATAGGGTCAATCGCCGAATATCGATATACCTAAGTACCTGCGTGGGTAACCTACCAAAGGACCGTACGTCGGCAAAGGCCTGCTTGGACACGGACCGCTTAAGCGGTCCGTTCCGTTCTGGGATAACGGAGCAGGTATTATCGCCAGACCACGCCGGACGCGATTCTATTTATCGGCTATTTAAAAACCAACTATATTCCGAGTGCAAGATGGGACAGTTCAATGAGGGAATGGACGCAACGAACAGGTTTACATTCACACAAGGACATTTATTATAATAAAGCACGTATGCAATTAAACAAGGCAAAACACGTATGTGTGGTGGAGTCTGCGGGCCTACGGGGAAGGGCATGGTGGTGTGGGAGTGGTCGGAGTGGTCATTGTATCTGCAAGGAATATAAGGTGTGTGCGCCGCCTGAGGCATCGTAGTAATGCTGGAGCCGTCCGGCTCGTGAGTGTGCTAATACGCAATAAAGGAGAGCCACGGGCAGAGTACGCTCGCGCTCGTGCTTGTGCACCACAGCCCGGCTCGACTGTTCCTCCACATCGTGTCTGCCTGCTAAGCATCTTCCATTCAGTACATTACAGTTGGCTGACGAGGATCTTCGGATCGGCGTGTGCAGGGCGGCAAGTAACCCGTGCGGTTCCAAGCTACGGAGCCAAGGGTCTCAGGAGCACGAGCATGGCAGAAGGTCGGGGCACGGCGCACGGACGCGTACCCGTGTTCGGGGGAGATGAGTTCGAGTTGTTTTCTGAACAGTTAGGTTGCTACTTTCGCGCGAATGATGTAGAGGATGAAGAGAAGCGCAAGGCGATCTTGCTCCCCTCGCTATCAACGGAGCACTACCGGCTGCTAAGTGATTTGGTGGCTCCACATAGACCCAGTGATGACGGGCTATCGTTTCAGGACATCGTGGCGAAAATGAAGACCCACTTGGCGCCAGAGAAGTCGTTACATCTCGCGCGGTTCCAATTCGATCACCTCACTAAGGGTGGCGAGGAGCGCGTTGCAGACTTCGTAGCACGGGTGAAGCATTCGGCTGTGCCGTGCAAATTCACAACAGAGGAGCGTCCGGCACGGCTCAGAGATCGTTTTATTTCTGGTCTGCGAGACGCAAAGATGGTAGCAGCCATCCTGCGGTTGACCGACATCACATTCGACTCGGCGGTCGCGACTGCTTCGTCTGTCGAGCAGACACTCACGGATGTCCGCACCATTGCTGGCCAGGACGTAATGAGTAGCTCCAGCTGGGGCATGTCGGCTAATCCCGAGGTCCACGCGGTGACCGCACAAGTGCTGCAGGTCGTGCAGCCCGGAGTCCGAGCGATGGCTCAAGTGCCGCAGGTCGCACGCGCGCCTGGCGGTGCGGGACGAGGGGCACCGCAGCACGGTCGCACTGGGAGCGAAGGGGCTTTCCGGGGGTGCTGGGGGTGCGGGGGTCCGCACCTGCGACAGATGTGCCCGTATAAGAACACCGTGTGTTTGCATTGTCACAAGGTGGGACATTTGAAGTGTGTGTGTCGGATGGCGGGGGCCTCCGTTGGGGTCTTGGATGACGACGTGCAGGAGGACCCCAGTGACCTGGAGATCGGCCTGCAACCGGGGCATGGCAATGCCGGCGAGCCGGAGCAGGAGATGCAACCACGGTTGAGTCTGTTTTCCGTTGGTTCGGAGATGACGACGCCTTTCACGGTGGAGGTCGAAGTGAATGGCACACCGACCGTGTTTTGCGTGGATACCGGGGCTGCGGTGTCGGTCATGGGTGAGCAGGCGGCTCGTGGCCTTCGCGGTATTCGCCTGGTCAAGACGGCCTTGTCGTTATACACGTACACCGGTGAAGCGATTGCACCACTTGCGAGGGCCGACGTCTCAGTGCGCTACCAAGGTCGACGCGCCCGGCTCTCGGTGTTCATTGTACGAGGGGAGGGGCCCGCCCTTTTGGGTCGGGACTGGCTGGCGCACCTCGGACTGGATCTCCGGTTCGTACCTCCAGTTGTGCCAGTGCTCTCTTCGAGGCCTTCTTCGAGTACCGAGGGCGAGGCTCTGGCGGCGGGGGCCGCATCGATGCAACGGGAGCGGCCGTTCGTTGCTGCCTGCGGCGGTGATGTGCGGTTCGGGAGCGGCAAGAGCCGTATCAGCTCTCGCGATGAGTTTCCGCATTTCGGTAGCGCTTGTGAGGCAATGCGCGCCGGTGTTGTTCGGGCGGCTGCGACAGGTTGCGGTGAGCCCGTGGCGTTAAAGGGAGTCGCGAGTCACAACATTGAGTCGACAACCAAGAAACGGACTCGTGATGTGGGTTGTGGGTTGTTGTTCATGGCATATGTGTTTTTCCTTGCTCTAGTGATGCAGTTTAACGTTGTTGAAATTAATGCCAGCAGTTCCCGTGTGAAAGTGGATTCGGCGGAGATCAATCAATGGGATTTGTATTATGATCGATGTGATGTGGGGGCTTTGGGAGCGGTGGTGGCGAATAAAGAGGTTGGGTTGGCCTTCCATTGTCCCGGGCCGCGGGTTGTTGCTTTGTCATGTGCTGGGAGTTTATCAAAAGACCGCGCTGTACGGAAAAATGAGTTTGCAATGCTTCGAGTGATGTTCGTAGTGATTTATAACGAGCCTATGATTGCAGTGTGGTTTAAATGGAATTGCGACCGTCTAGCTGCCGTGTGGGTCTCGGAGATCGACTCGGAACCAAGACTGGTGCAGTGGTCGGCGTTACCCCCACCTCTGGTTGCGAGCGCAGCTCTCTGTGTTCACTCAAGGCCATTTAGACGGGCGTTGGCGTCTCAACTGATTGTGGTGCGTGGGTTGTTTTGGAGCATTAAGTGCGTACAGCCAGCGGCGCTGTTCAGCGCCCCCGGCCAAGGTCGATCGAGGCTGCCGCTGGCGCCACGGCTTCCAGACAGCGGGCTTCCGGCCTCGGAATGTTTATCTACGTCGGGTCTGCCTGGGGGGAGTGGGCCGGAGGCGTTTGATGGTGCCGGGGGAGGTTGGCTCGAAAGATCGCCACGACCTCGGCGAGGGCCATGTCAGCATGAGCCGCCTGGGGGCGTTTCCGCTGTGTAGGGCTGCTGTGTTTTTCGCCTTGCTGCTTCATATCGGTAACGCGGCCAGAGTTTGGGAGGTGCTGTGTCTTCGGAATCTGGTCGGGGCAGCTCCATTAACCCACTTTCACGCATTATATGATGTGGTGTGCTGTTATACTTCGCTGTTTTCATTTTATTTTCATGGTTATTATACTGAAGTCCTTCGTGTTGTTTATGCTTATTATAATGGTGATCATTTAATAATCATTGTTTTAGGGGGGAGGAGTGTGGTGGAGTCTGCGGGCCTACGGGGAAGGGCATGGTGGTGTGGGAGTGGTCGGAGTGGTCATCGTATCTGCAAGGAATATAAGGTGTGCGCGCCGCCTGAGGCGTCGTAGTAATGCTGGAGCCGTCCGGCTCGTGAGTGTGCTAATACGCAATAAAGGAGAGCCACGGGCAGAGTACGCTCGCGCTCGTGCTTGTGCACCACAACCTGGCTCGACTGTTCCTCCACATCGTGTCTGCCTGCTAAGCATCTTCCATTCAGTACATTACAGTATGCAATTATACAAGCAACAAAAGCACGACAAAAGAACTACAACCGTCTACTCATTATGTACAGTCACTTGCACTTAACAGCAGTTCCTACTTATTAGACGGGACCATAGACATATGTACGCGCGCGCGCGCGCGCGCGCGCACACACACACACACACACACACACACACACACACACACACACACACACACACACACACACACACACACACACAATAAATGGTGGCAGAGGCCTTTAATACAAGCTCCAGCTCGGAGGACAGGTGAGCTGAAACCCAGAACCTATCTCGAACCTCTCCACCTCGTGTGGTTTTCAAGTTGTTCGGACCCAGGCTGCAGCGAGAGCGAGCTGGATCCAATCGCCGAGCCGCCATCCTTCCGAGCTCCCGCGAATCCTCCCGCGCTTCTCAACACGTGCTGGTGAGACGAGGCGCCGATCCTTTCCGTCGATGCGTCGCTTCCCCGAGGAACTACCTCCAAGAAGAGGTCGATGAGACGCACCAAGCCGGGAACCAAAATGGAGAACAAAGAGCTCCATGAACCAAGAAGAAGAAGCCACCACTCGCAGCTCGAGCCGAGCGACCAGCTTAACTTTCTTCCAAACAGGGCAGCTTGAAGCAAAAAGCTCTCCCGAGCCAGGCCTCAGCCGAAGCTCACTGAACCAGCCGAAGCAAAAAGCTTCCGAAGGCCTCAACCCTAATCCAAGCCAAACAGGACCCGAAGGTCTGCTGAGCGACTCCTCTCTTCCGAAGCAAAAAGCTTACTACTCAACTCCCCCACGAACAAAAAAAGGATCTCGTCCTTATCCTTCTCCCAAGGCGTGACTCATGGCTCATGCCCTCGTGCTCCATTCCCCGCTCAGCCACGGGTGGGAGGGAGTTGTTGACATCATGAGTCACAGGATGGCAGGGTTCTTCTTCCTCTTTGCAGAAGAGGGGGAGGGATGTCTCCATTGTTCATTCCCTGACTATTAAATCAATCCTCAGCGCATCTAATCAATTTCCGAACATTTAAACAATGGAAGGTGAGCTATCTTGGGAACAAGCACTTATTGACATAGCTGACTAAAGGAACCTGTATGTTGTGTGGAATCGAATTCTAAATTCGTAACACCACCCCCTCCCCTTTTTCCAGACTCGTCCTGAGTCGTCAAATTTTCGTGTGACCAGCATGTGTAAGTTTTCCCCTCGTATGTTCTACCTTCGGATCACTGAGTGCGACATTTCTTTATATGTGTCCCAAAAATAAATAACCTAATGCGCTGCGTAACTAACCAAACAAACTCTCAGATTAATTCGGACAACTTAACGAAAATTGCCGGCGCTAAAACAAATATGCAGGTGGGGTTCCACATATTTACAATTTCCACTCAACTTATCCATTACTTAACCATGGCCCAGGACTTGTGATCTGTGAAAGGGAAAAGGTAAAAGTCATTACAAAGTCATTGGTGCAGGGGAATGGATGGAGATGGAAGCAAAACACAAATGAGCATGATGCATGCACGGGCTGCCTGCAGGGCAGTCCTTGCAAAACTGGATGGTCCTGGCGCACATGGTGATGGATGGATACAGGGGCAAATGCAAACAACGGCAGCAGGCATGGGGTCATGGCAGAGGCAGGCAAACTAGGCATGGCCAGGCAAACCCATGCAGAACAGGCGGCTGCAGCACAACAGGCCGGCAGGTGAAGCTGGCCGGCCTCTGGTGTGGTTCCATCAGGTCTGGAGGGAGTGCGGTGGTGCCGGCCGCTCTGAAGGTGGGCTCGGACCTAGCCTACTGTCTCCCCCCACTCTATCCCCTTTGCCTGTTTTTGTCCATACCCACTCCCTTAATTCGCCACAAAACACAACAAAATTTTGCCCCTCTTTATTTTTATTATTTTTATTTCCCTTTTATAATTGTCTCCCGAACCCCCTTTATCGTCATTGTCTGGCTAGCCTATCATGTCCACCTAGCCTACTCCCAACCCCTACGTTCCCTCTCTGGAGGGGAATAGGGAGAGACTAGCGTCCTGTCTCGAGGCCCAAGAAAGCCTCAGAATGGCCTCCTCAGAGTTCAGCGATCTACCAAGGTAAGTCCAGCGGCCTACAACGAGCGAAGGGATGGATGGTGTGAAAAGGGTACATCTCCTATCTACGCTAACATTCGTTAACCTGAAACTACCCCGGGGCTTTCCAAAAACGCCTCACACTTTAAAACTGTCGGTTCTAAAAAACCATGATTCCCATTGCCTGTGTTGGTGGTGGTATCCATTATAAGTATGGGTCTTGCCCTCAAATTTTCATTCGTGCCCTCGCACAATTTCCTGGCTGGGCAGCGTGGCTCAACTGGCAGGAACTCCCCCCCTGCCGAACTCTAACCATGGCACCCCCAGGCCCACAGGCTGCCTCCGAGCCTAGCTGCTCCCTATAATGCAGGGGGTTGCCCTCTCTGGCATTGCCCCCCTCCGATGCCCACGTGGCGTGTTGATTCCCCGGGTCCCTTTCCGAGGGTCGCCCATGCCCACTACACTGCCACCGTGGCATTCTGGGACTACGGGTCCCGTTTCCGACGGGTCGCCCATGCCCACCACACTATCCCGGCCCCTCTTGGGCCCTTGGCCTACTCTGGCCGACTAGTCCGGTGCCCGGGGTGCCCACTATACAAATACTCAACTTTCCACAGCCACGCTCCCAGCCGGTCCATGAACTTTTGCACCCCTCCAAACGGGTTTCGTGCCTTCTCTCGACACTAACAACAAAACGACCTCCTGTTAGTAAATTTGAATAACCCACGAGCTTACATTAAACTGACCCCGGGGTCACTTGGGTAGGAATCACTCCTCCCCCCAACCAGTCATTCGCACCATGCATACCACATTCGCTCCACTCGCACAATTGGGCCCACTGTCCCACACTCTTTCCTCACACACTCTCCATTTCGCAACTCACACCAACACTCCACACTGCCATCCTTCTAACTAAATCCCCTGACTAACTCGTGCTCCCTCGTCATCCCTTATTCGCATGCATGTTCCATTTACTCTACGTAGCTAAGCTACATCTCCACTGCACATTTCATGTCTGTCACTGTCTCCAAAAAACCAAAAATTCCCATTTCCTAAATCTAAACTGAAATCGCTCTAACTAATCCATTCCATGGGCTCCATGAGGCCTTGTCCCTGCCCCATGAAGCCGGTCTAACTATCGCTAACGCATCCCCCACACGTACGCACACACACACACCCAAGAAATGGTGGCAGAGGCCTTTAATAACGAGCTCCAGCTCAGAGGACAGGTGAGCTGAAACCCAGAACCTATCTCGAACCTCTCCACCTCATGTGGTTTTCAAGTTGTTCGGACCCGGGCTCCAGCGAGAGCGAGCTGGATCCAATCGCTGAGCTGCGATCCTTCCTGAGCTCCCGCGAATCCTTCCGCGCTTCTCAACACGTGCTGGTGAGACGAGGCACCGATTCTTTCCGTCGATGCGTCGCTTCCCCGAGGAACCACCTCCAAGAAGAGTTCGATGAGTCGCACCAAGCCGGGAACCAAAATGGAGAATAAAGAGCTCCACGAACCAAAAAGAAGAAGCCGCCCCTCGCAGCTTGAGCCGAGCGACCATCTCAACTTTTTTCCAAACAGGGCAGCTTGAAGCAAAAAGCTCTCTGGAGCCAAGCAGAAGGTGAAGCTCACGGAACCATCAAAGCAAAAAGCCTCCTCCCGAGCCAGGCCTCAGCCGAAGCTCACTGAGCCAGCCGAAGCAAAAAGCTTCCGAAGGCCTCAACCCTAACCCAAGCCAAACAGGACCCGAAGGTCTGCTGAATGACTACTCTCTGCTGAAGCAAAAAGCTTACTACTCAACTCCCCCACGAACAAAAAAAGGATCTCGTCCTTATCCTTCTCCCGCTCTCCCCCCGCTCCCGGCGTGACTCATGACTCATGCCCTCGTGCTCCATCCCCCGCTCAACCACAGGTGAGAGGGAGTTGTTGACATCATGAGTCACGGGACGGCAGGGTTCTTCTTGCTCTTCGCAGAAGAGGGGGAGGGACGTCTCCATTGTTCGTTCCCTTACTATTAAATCGATCCACAGCGCATCTAATCGATTTCTGAACATTTAAACAATGGAAGGTGAGCTATCTCGGGAACAAGCACTTATCGACATAGCTGACTAAAGGAACCTGTATGTTGTCTGCAATCGAATTCCAAATTTGTAACAAAATATATATATATATATATATATATATATATATATATATATATATATATATATATATATATATATATATGTTATGGAGCAAGGAGCAACCTTTGTAGCATTGCAACATCGGAAACAGCCCTGTTTGCCTTCAACAGAATTAACCTCGGTTAAACCGGTGCTGACAAGGCAATTTCCTTGTGGCCATACATGTTTATCAAGCATACTTGTGTCTTAATCATGGCTATAACAGCTGCATGTGATTGTTTGCATTTCATTTGAAACATGTTTTCCCAGTTTGATAATTGACTTAAGTAACTGATACTGAGTTAGACCACATGTTCATTGCATATAATCTGAATTTAAAGGTATGAGCAGGAACACACCGATCTACATAATGATGTGTACACAGGGAACATATGGTGTAGTGAATAAAAGAAAAATCAAAAAGGTCAGAAGAAGAGAAAGAGGGGTGGGATGACAGTGAGGAATACATGGTTAAAAATACATCGTCAACACCATTGGTGCAAAGCAATACTTACATTTCACTGCCCATAATTAGTCGAGAAAGACACATTAATATATATTTGGGAATGATGTTATCATTCTCATAGTAATGTATCTTAATGTACACTGAAAAGGTGGGGAAGAGTGGGATGGGAGGTCCAGATCACCTGGATCTGGATCCTCCCTCACCCCACTTGACCACAGAATCCATCCACGTTCATCCACGTTTTTTGCAATTGCAGTACATTATATCATCTACAAAAAGACTTTAAAATCATCAAAATAACTTTTTCTACAACGTTCCATGCATATAAAGGTCTATATTGAGATTTTTTTTTCAATTGTTCTCTATAACGTTTTCAATTGATAACAGTTTTCAATTGATCTCCATAAAGTATTTGCACTGAGAGGCATCCAACGATGCACCGAACTGATTTGTTGCAGATGAAAATTTTGTTGCAGATGTAAACAAAACTAGAATCACACTCGGTAGAGCACATACCTCCACCAGGTGTTACAGTTTACATTTTGTGTCCCACAGATAGGCCAGATCTGCATCCGAACCTGAACCGAAATCTAATCAGCTTGTTCTTGTCACCTACCCAACTCATCCACCAAGTTTTGTGATAATCTGTCCACAATGGTTCGAAATATTGTGATATATATTTTTTTGGCCCTGTCTCTCAATGGTGAAGAATTACTTGAAAAATGAAAATAATTCTCGTATCCGGATGCACATTCGGATCCTCACCAAAATCGAACCAATTCTTCCTTGTCACACACCAAACCTGCCCACAATGTTTCGTCCGAATCCCTCCATAACTTTTTGAGATAACATGCTATATAAACTTTTTCCCTCTGTCTCTGAATGATGACGAATCATTTTTAAAAATTTTAGTATCCGGATCCGGATCTTCACCAAAATCTAATCAATTCGTCCTTGTCAGAAAGCCAATCTATCCACCAGGTTTTATTAGGATCCATCCATAACTTTTTGAGATATCCTGCACACCGTCAAGCAGACAGACAAACAAACAGGGGTGAATACATAACCTCCATTCACTAATATGCAAATTAATTGCTGTATGTGAATGCTGTTGAGTTTGACTTACAGATCAATGAAGCAATGATTTTATTGCAAAGCTGCAAGCAGCATTGTGATAACTGTTTTCTGGTATTGATATTCAATCACTGTTTGGCCTGGGAAGAGGGAGAATATAGTGCAAATTAAACAGAGATGATTGTGTGAAATTACAAGGTACACATATTTGAAGTGTTTGTCGAACAATGATATAACAACATAACGTACCCAAAATGTAAATCGTGACACCGATTAGGTTGGCATGATAACCATGGTCACATCCTGGCTGTTGCCCTTTCTGATTGATACCAAAGATTATTGTGCCCATGATTATGGCGTCTGGCCCAGGCCTGAAAAAGTGGAGTGGCTGCAGGCTTCTTTGGCTTACATAGGGTAGCGGGAGTTGAGCATGTGTCTTGCCAAGGTCCAGAGGATTAGTGAGTGGCATGTTTTGACATGTTGCTGTTTGCTGAGCATCATGCACAGTCAACGCTAATGGCTGTGTAGGCCCACTCTGGGTTAGCTGTAGTTTTGGCAATCTCAAATGCTTTGCAAACAATCTATGCTACAGCTGCATCGGCTGGGTTCCAATATCTGCAATAAGCTTGGCCTTAAAAGAAAAATGAAATATTTCAGACTTACTTTTCAACATTAAGACTTACTGCTATTGTGTGCTATTCATCTCATCAACTTCATTGTACACCAGCAATCAAATTAATTGTGACAAAATAATCTGGCAGGTATCTAATTCATTTTCAAAAATCATACAAGTTTTATCTGGTTGGGAAATGAAAATTACATCCATGCGTTCTTTCGTTGTTCCTTTAACACATCTGCTACAACCAGTTTGGATGGAATCTCTGCGTGGCTTGCTGGATTTTGGAATGCTGCCCTGGGGAATTTTTTTTTCCTGTTGAAAATGGCCACTGTGACCTCAAAGAAGATGGAAGAAGTCGCTATTTAACTGTCTCTACAACTATTTACCAAGGTCTAATGCTTACAATAAGATTTCCAAAAATCATAGCTATCTTTTTGATAGTTTTTATGGAATGAAAAGGTTATACTGTGTCTTGATAAATAGATACCTATATCTTGAACATTGATCTTGAACCATGACTTTTCATTTGTCTTAATGCCTTAAAAACCTACTTCTGGAAACCCAATTAACAATGAAATGGCACATTATGTTTCAAACAGGAAACCATTTTTTAATAAAGTTTGGTATCCTGCTCTGTTTTAAACATTATCCATCCTTGGAATTTGTGATCCCAGCTTTATCCCCTGTCTGTACAATAAGAAATTGCACAACGAGCACATTGTTCTATTCAGCAAATCTTGTTCTATTCAACAATTTCAAACAGTTCAACCCACAACTTTATAGTTAGTGCTTTATATGCATTGTTTGCAAGAGTACGGATAGTAATAATGAGAAAGTCTTTTCCTCCATCTGGTGTTGATGTAAACTTTTGTACACTACATCCTTTCAGTGTGGTTAATGGAATCATGTTACTGGCCTGTAAGGATACCTAAGGGATATGTTCAAAGAGTTTTATAAACAAGATACTCAAAATAATCCAACACATTCCAATATGTATTTGCCAATCTAATTGATCTATCTATCAAATCTATCTGTCTCTCTACATCTTCCTGTGCCATAAGGCACATAAAGGCAGATTTATGAGAATATATGATGAGTAAGAAAATACAGAAATGATTTCTATACTGTTATATACTCATCATACATACTTTTAGTGTTTCCTGGACTTTTGTGATCGTATCATTTGTACAACTTTTTGAACACCCCCGTATGTCACTCCTGCATCAGCTTATCACATTACACAAAGATTATATATATATATATATATATATATATATATATATATATATATATATATATATATATATATATATATGTATACCAAAGGAAGTGCAGCATTACAATATTGTAGCTACTTCTAAGTATCACCTCAGGTTATTGGGCATAGAAATGGGAGTAACTTTTATGAAAAGCAAAGTATGAGCAAAAAGAGGTTGTCATTTTGCCTTGTTGTGGTATTCACTTTTCCCAAAGGTACAACTATAACTTTGGAATTGCTTCAGCAATCTTGACCGAGTTTCAGAGATGGGAATTGGGAGTTGTTGGGTGGTGGGTTAGGGTGGGGGAGTGGACAAATCGGGCTGGTGTGTACATGATGTGTATACAAGGAGATAGGGGGTTGGGAGTGTGAGGAAGTGCATACGAATCACAATAGTTTGTAACTTCTATTTTTATTATTTAAAGTGGTTATTAAAAAACAATGTTGATTCTGGTTATTATTTTTACACAATGTTCTAAAACCTATTGATGAGCTTGCACACATATAACATTGGAAGGCATCAGTGTACTTTTACATGAATTATAAGGACATTTGGAAAAATAGGATTTGAACCTGAGATCTGAAACTCATGAGTTAGTGCTCAAATGGGAACACAAAAAAGGCCAAATCCTGTTCAATCCTTAAAAAAAATTCTTAAGATTTGACTCCATCACTAGTCATAACAATTGCATGTAATGAGGTAATGATGCCCTGTCAGCAACATGGAGGAAGGAGTTTGGAGGAGACTATTTGTTAATACATAACTTTTCTATCACAATGTAAGACCCCTTCAGCAATGATCAGTTCTGAAAGTAAAGCATAACTATTATGAGAATAGCATTTCATCATCTCAATATGCATTTATTCCTTCCTTTCTCAGTAAATGTTTTCTATTATTTGTCTGAAATTTTGGAATAGATGCAATAATCTTGATGAAATCATGGATAAGAGTCTAATATAATGACCGTTTTTTACAGCCATTTTTCCCTGCTGTGCAGGGGTAAGGCTTTTTCTTGAGGCAATGTTTTTTTTTATGGCCGGATGCCCTTCCTGACGCCAACCCTGGTCGCCTCTTACGACACACAGGGATATGGTACACCTATTCTAACCGGGGCATACACCGGGACCAGTACACTGGTACTCACTTCGCCGACCTCAGATGGATGGCAGGCTGAGTCAACCCCCTGGTGTTAATTCAGCAGCCAACGGGGCTTGAACTCAGGATCCTGGGATCCCAAGCCGCCACCCTAACCACTAAGCCAACACCAGGCTTGATAAGAGTCTAATGAACATATTTTTTTTTAAATGGTCAGTAACTTATTTCGGGAAATACCAAATATCTTTGTAGCAGCTTTTGAAACAACAATATATGATGGGAAATGTTTTTGGATTGAGCAGTGTCACAATTTAAATGGACAAAAAAAAGTGTTCCTTTGAACAACCCATGGGTTTTTGGGCTCTTCACTAGCAACCAGTGGTAAAACTGTTTGGTCAGCTGATCTTAATGTTACATGATAAATTTATATTGTATGTAATCTGTAATGCGATTGAGCCATCTCAATAATAAATAGATATCATGGCTGTTTGTTTAGTCCAGCACACGAGTAATATGACTGTCATAAGGTAAACATCGTATTTTATCTAATCAGTAATGATTCAAGTCATGAATGAACTCCAATGGCTCCATTTGATTTTCAGACTCTGCACAGACATTTTTGCTTGAGGAAATCAAGAGTGCCTCATCAAGAGTGATTCAAATTTCACCCGGATTTGAATTGTTTATAACTAAGTTTGTTTATAACCTTGACAGTCAATCATCCCCATAAAGTGAAGCAAGTTTTCTCTATCTTTCAACTGGCTTGATGATTGATTTTATAATTATGAGTGCTGGTTCCCAACACTATAAAGGAAACGTACAGCAAAAAATATTAATCTACTATATATTCATTATTCTGGCTCTATAAACAAAAATCCAGGTCAAATTTGAACCACCCTCATATTTCATGTTAATTCAAAAAAGCTTAACTGGCAATTTGTCTTTTTATAATTGTTTTTAATGGTTTTTGCATCTTATGGGTTAATGAAGAGGATTTTACACAACTCAAATGTTCTCATGCTTTTTAAGGAAGAAAAAGATTGGTGAGGGTTATTTATGTGTTTGAAACTAATTTAATAAAGCTTTGATTTCTTGGAAAATGACGTATAAAGACAAATATCATATCTTTGGGCTAAGTATAATGACTAATATCAATGGACAAGCTTGTGTAGCTCGTAAGAAAGATATTTTATTGCAATGAGATTTGTTGGGAACATGTTTGTGCATTGATGACTAAACCCTGAAGACATGTGAAATGAACTCGTGCTTTTGTTCTGCTTGAAGCTCTTCCATTTCGTTGTTTATTTCCTCTTTGACAGTTTCTTTTTGATGCTTTGCCCAGAAATTCTTTTCTACTGTTTCCTTTCTGCATTCACAATTATCTATTTTGAACTCTCCTATAATTTTTCATTAACTCTTCCACATTTCCTAATTTCGTACGTTTTAATATTGGTTTAAACTTTGAACATATTTTCAAAACAAAAATTCTTTCTGGCATGACACACTGTTTATCAAACGATAATTTTCGAAAGACAAAATATTGCATTTGTTGCAGTTTCTAATGTCACAATCCCAGTAAACCACAAGTCTTGAATTAGAAGATGTAAGTTAAAAAAACATCGATGTCAGTTGTACAAATGCAGTAAGCAGCTAAATGTAATCTAAATGTAAAATGGATTGAAAACTTAAAACTAGTTGCAAATCAGGATAACTTTTAGCCAGACTGAAATATTACTGATGTGTCCTGTGGGGAAGTTTCGATAAAGTATCTACAAGATTGATGCTGATTATGATGAAGATTAACTGATTCGGTCTCATATAAAGACTGATTCTGTGTCAGAGTGGTGACTCGTCCAGGATGCTGCCCAATAGCCCAGGAGACTGCTTAGGCAGCGCCAACACTCTGCACAAAGTATGGTCCCAATGGATGGATGGATTAATACTGATTAAGTAACTACAAGTTCACCGAAAAATTTACAATTCTTGTTGCTTCAGTGCAAGGAAAAGAACCACCAAGATGGCCCTATTGAATAAAAAAAAAACACAAAAATCATCCATGTTCTATCAACAGTAGGTAAACATAACATGTAATTTCTAATGCTGTTGTAAGTCCTTTGTCACTTATATTTGTGAAATCCAAATAAACAATAGTTCCCATAGAAACAGCAAATTGGCAGTTTCAAAAATTTTACCTATCAAGTGTTTTGCATGATTGATTGTTATGCATAACAAATTTGGCTGATACATTTTCTAATTGCAGCCTACTAGGTGTTTTACATGTTTCAGATGGCATTGACCTTGCCCCTTGACTTTAGATTCCTTGGACTCCTTTTGACCTTTACATCCTTTTTTGACCAAATTTTACACACATTTACTACATGTACATACAAATAAGTGGTGTAGGTTTCAATTTGACATACAGAAAATTATTGAGGTATGGTAATACTATATTCACAAAACATCATATTTGGTTATAATTGAGTGAAATTGTTGTCATGGAAACAAATAATTCGTTCTGATTTTTGGTGAACCAATTCTGTGACCAAATATGCAAAACCTGTTCAAATTTAAAGTTAATAGGATGAAATTTGATGATTTTACGTGACTTTGATCTTTGACCCTTTGAGCTTTTTCCTTCAAAAACAATATGCTTCTTGGTTTTGATTAACCAATTTAGTGACCGAATATGCAAATTCTGCTCAAACTGTCAGAGTAGCCACAAACCAGGTGGGTGGAGATTGCCCATTTCTTGCTGAAAAAAGTATAGTCTGTATATTGCAAGAAGACTCCATACACGTTTGCGTGCTGTGCATATAAAGGCGGGTAATGGGTCTAAAGGTCTACAATGTCGACAGTGTCTATGGTGTCTAAGGAGTGTAAATGGGTCTAAAGGGTCTTAAAAGGTCAAAGTTGGTCTAAAGGGTCTAAATGTCTAAATGGGTCAAAGTGGTATAAAGGTCATAAGGGGTCTAAAGGGTCTTAAAAGGTCGAAATGTCTTCAGGGGTCCAAATGGATCTAAAAGGTTAAAATATGCATTCAAATTGTATTGTTACGTGGAAGGGGGAGGGGTGGCCGTAGCTAGACTGTGGTAAGTTCAGTTTGGTCTTTGTGATTTGAGTAGGTTAGATTTCCATGTATCAAGGACCTGTCAGACTAAGTCATTTTGTTGCACATGATGATGAGGAGACAGCTTATGTAATTTCTAGATGGGATAATCAGGGTAATATTGGACATAAACACCTCTTGTGTGTGTCCAGGTGCAGACTTCCTGTCACAAAAAGGCACACAGAAAAGCATCACACGCTCCAAAAAGGCCGACCACAATCTCTCTGGCCAGTGCGTGGAGGCCATGGAGGCGTAGTGTGCTGTAGGTCCTGGAAGAGGCGATAGACATTCATTTTTATTGGGGCCACAGTATGGGAGGGACGGCCTGAAGGAGGCCTCCTACCAGAAGGATGAGGGAGGAAGAGAAGTGTGAAGAAAAAGCACCTTGAGAGAAGACGGAGGTTAGACCAGAAGGACGAGGGGAGGAAGAATAAATGCGGTGAAAAGGACAGAGAGTGTCACGATGGCTGGTTTTAGGTGCACATTCTGAGTGAGTGGAACCTTTTCAAAAAGATCACTCTCTGTTATTTGGTACTTCTCATCGTTGGCTATCGTCATCTAGGGTGCTCCGCGTGGCTGGCTTGCCTCGTCTTTTGTCTCTCTTCGTCGCTGGCTTTCGTCATCACGCTCCTGTTTCCATAATGGGCTGCACCATCGCCCCACACTCCACGCATCGCAAAGGGAAGTCCTCGCCTGCATTTCTTTTGTTTGTGAAAGTGTGATCTGTGGCACCTCGGGTGGGTTCGTTTTATTTATTTATACTCATCATTGTACATTCGTTTGTGTGAACCCATTTCCCTGTTTGTGTCTTTCTGTTTTACTTGTACCGTTCCCAAATGCTCATCCCATCCATCTTTCCCCCAATATTCTTCATAAATAAACCTTTAAAAGGGTAAGAAACATGCTTGCTCCATCTGCCGCCTGTGCGTGTTGCCATCAGTTTTATTTATTTATTTGGGCGACCTTGTGGAGCGGGAAGGAGGACATTCATTTAAGTGAATGCAATAATTAGAAACCACTCAGCCGTTTCCAAGACAAAGATTCTGGCACAGCCAGCATGTGTTTATGGAGACTGTCTGGTGTGACAGTATGTAATTAATAGACATACTCCCATGGGTCGACCGAGGCTTTACCTTGAGGAGGCTTCATTGTCCACCCATGCTTTGTGTGTAATGGGGATATAAATAACTAAATAAACCTTCCCACCCACCTGACATGCTCAAACCTTCCCACGCATCTCACACACTCAAACATTCCTACACACCGCACACACTCAAACATTCCCACGCATGTCTCACACTCAAACCTTCCTACACACCCCACACACTCAAACCTTCCACCACATTCCTCACACTCAAACCTTCGCTCGCACTACTCGCACTCAAACTTTCACCCACACTCCATACACTGAAACCTTCTCCCGCACCCCTCACACACAATACTTCCCCCACACCCCTCATACACACAAACCTTCCCATGTACCCCTCACTCATAAAAATTCCCCGCACCCCGTACACTCAAACCTTCTCACTCACACTACCCCCCAAAGCCTCACCCTGACCCTGCCCTCCCCCACCCCCCATCCTGCACCATCCCAATGTCTCCTCCCCCTCCCCCCATCTTTAAATGTGTGGACCTCAAACATCCGAGGTCTCCACTCGAACCTGACAGATCTCTTAATCCAGGCCACTGCCATTAATCCAGACACTATCCATTTGTTTAACAGAATCCTTCCTCCTACAGGTCTCTCTGGCTATTCTCAGAGAGCTGCCTCAACGCCAGCAAGTCTGGCATTTCACTCAAGGAGATTGGCGGGGACTGCAAGCAGCCATCTCTCTTCAGGACAGCTCTCCCAGATCTACTTCCCCTGATGTTAACTCAGCCTGAGAATTCTTCCACAGAAACCTGCTCCCTCTCTCTCATACACAGACTAGTCCCATCTCATCTTCAATTATCCTTCCTTTCGTACTGCCCATGGTACACTGAATCCTGTGGTGAGGCAGTTGTTCTGAAACAATATAGCCTTCTCTTCCTGGAAGGCGAATCTGACCGAAGGAAATCTCAATGGATTTCAAAAAGTCCACAACAAGTGTGTGTCCACTCTCAGGAGAGCCAGAAAACAACATTTGTCCAACCTCAAGAATGAACTTTCAAACTTGTCTCCATAAAGCTTGGAACAAATGTGTATCTACCCTCAGGAGAGCCAGAAAGCAACATCTTTCTAATCTCAAGTCTGAACTCTCAAACCTCTTTCCCTCCTCCAAATCCTGGTGGCGTCTAATCAAATCTGTTTCTGGTGTATGTTCCCCATCCATCCTCTCCCTTAACTCAAATGGCCGCACTGCTGACAACACACGTGAAAAGGCTGAATGCCAAAAACTCGGTGTTTGATTCGAAATCTTGTGTCCAAAACCCATCGCTTTCTGTACCCACCTTACCCAGTCGCACACAACTGTCCCTGGACTCTGTGTCCTTTTCTCCTGACAAGGTGGAGAGCTTGCTGTCAAACCTCGACTCAGATTCTGCAACCGGTCCAGACGGCATCAGCCCACGTGTCTTAAAAACCTGCTCCTCTGCTCTTGCTCACCCTCTCACCATTCTATTCACCCTCTGATTTGCTCACGGACATCTGCCATCTGCTTGGAAATCGGCTAACATCACTACATATCTGCTAACATCTGGAAATCGGCTAACATTACCTGCATAAAAAAGGTGCAAAAGCAGATCCCTGCAACTGCAGACAATCAGCCTTCTCCCAATCATCAGCAATGTTATGGAATCCATCATCGCTTCTGACATTAAATCCTTCCTCTTCTCCAATGGCTTGATTTCCGATCATCAATTTGGTTTCAGACCAGGTCACTCTACCCTAGATATGCTGCTTCTGCTCTCCCAACAATGGATGGAGGTCCTCAATGCCAGACAGGAAATCAGAGCCCTATCCCTGGACATTTCACATGCTTTTGACACAGTCTGGCACCCTGCCCTGCCAACCAGACTCTCTTCCGATGGGATCCAAGGCCATCTCCACTCATGGCTCGCAGACTTCCTCTCCTGCCGCAGTCATCGTGTGGCCCCAAATGGAGTTATTCCATCCCCTCTTCCTGTCCAGGCTGGAGTTCCTCAAGGCAGCGATCTGGGCCCTGTTCTTTCTCTGGTTTTCATCAATGATCTCTGCGACTTTCTGGAAAATCCTCTTTATCTCTTTGCTGATGACTCCATCTCTGCTGTACCATCTGTCATCCCTCAATCAAGCAGCAGCTTCTTCGCTCACTGCAGATCTGGGTAAAATCACAAACTGGTCCAACACGTGGAACATGTCTTTTAATCCAGACAAATCTCACACTCTCACTATGTCTCTCCGAAAGGACCGTTTGGCAACCCCCCCCATCCACTTTCTCAACAATTCTCTTCAAGAAGTCCTTTCATTCAAGCTTCTGGGTCTCACTGTCTGCCACGATCTTTCCTGGAAAAGTCACATTTCCAACCTCGCCTCCAAAGCCAGTCACCGACTGGGAATCGTATGTTGTGCAAAGTCCTTCCTCAGCCCTCTTGAGCTCCTGACCACTTACAAAGCTTTCGGCCGTAGCCTGATGGAGTACTGCTCTCCCCTCTGGGCTTGTGCTCCTGCCTCCCACCTTTCTCAGCTTCACGCTGTGGAAACCAAGGCATTTCGGACAATTGACATCTCCCGCGATGAGGCTGAGTCTCTGGGCCTCTCAATCTCTCACCACAGGAAGGTTAATGGTCTTTCTGTCTTCTACTGTCTCCTCTCCGGTCTCACCCCCCCCACCCTGCTCTGTCTGCGATTTGTCCCCCATCATATTTCCGCAGGGTGCTCAACATCTGTCAACAACCCCCTTCTGGTTAAACTACCAAAATCACGAATCACGAATCACTGCTCACCTTCACTCTTTCATTCCTCTTTTTCCACACCTTGGGAATAAACTCCCTCACTCTGTTCAATCCAATTCTTCCCTCCAGGCCTTCAAAACAATTGTTCACCATCACCTCTTATCATCCCCCATCCAAATTCTCGACCTTTTCTACCCCCGTTGATCAACGCCAAACCCTCCTCCTTCAAATTCCCTGCTTTCCTTCCTGAAAGTCCCTGTAATGTCCATATTGTATATCCAGTGTTCCTCGCCCCATCCCTCTCCCTTCCCCAGATCTCCTAATGTCTCTGTTCCCCACTGTTTTGTGCTTCCCTCTCCCTCCCCTCTGGTTTCATGTCCCCCTTGCTGTGCGTTGTGTGTTAACTCTCATACGAGCCTCGACAAGGAATCCAAAAATAATAATAATAATAAATACCCGAAAACCTGACGGTGCCTTGTTATGTCTATCTCTGGACTATGCTCCCTTTCAATCCATTCCCTCTTTTGAATGGTACCACAGCCGACTCCACTCGTAAGAAGGCTGAATGCCTCAATTCTGTGTTTGCTTTCAAATGTTGAATCCCAAACCCCTCACTTTCGGAACCCATCCTTCCCTGTCGTACCCAACTGCTCTTGGACTCTGTGTATTTTGTTGCTGAGAAGGTGGAGAATATTATTTCAACCCTCGACGACTCTGACCCTGCTACTGGACCATACAGCTCACGTGTCCAAAGTAACTGCTCTTGCACATCCTATCTCGGCCCTTTTCAACCGGTCATTCACGCTATGTCATTTTCCATCTGCTTGCAATCCGCCAAAATCACTGCATTACATAAAATAGAAGGGCACTTGGTGGAGCGCATACCTCCGCCACATCATGCCTGATCCAAGAGAACATATCGGGCCCAATACATTTTTGAAATATCATGCTATATATCGTTTTTGGCCATATATCTCAATGGTGAAGAATCCCTTTATAAATTAAATAATTATCGTATCCAGATCCGGATTCGGATCTTCACCAAAATTGAATCAATTCATTGTGGTCACACACCCAAAGTTTCCAGCAAGTTTCGTTCGATTCTGTCCACAACTTTTTTGAGATATAATGCTATATATCATTTTTGGCCCTCTCTCACAATGGTGAAGAATCACTTTTAAAATTTGAGCAGTCGGATCTGGATCTTCACCAAAATTTAACCAATTAATCCTTGTCAAACACCCAACCTGCCCACCAAATTTCATCCAGATCCATCCAAACTTTTTGAGATATTCTGCACAAAGACAGACAGATAAACAAACTGACCAAATATGCAGATCCTCTTCAAATTTCAAGTCAATGGGATGAAAATTGAGGACTTTAGAAACACCACCTTAGTTGTTGACCTTGGGCCTATGTTGACCTTTTGGTCGATGTTGACCTCAAAAATAATTCGCTGGTTGAATTCCGTGACCGGAAATATAAATTCTCTTCAAATTTCAAGTCAATGGGATGAAAATTGAGGATTTTAGAAGCACCACCTTAGTTGTTGACCTTGGGCCTATGTTGACCTTTTGGTCGATGTTGACCTCAAAAATAATTCGCTGGTTGAATTCAGTGACCAGAAATAGAAATCCTCTTCAAATTTCAAGTCAATCGGATGAAAATTGAGTAATTTAGAAATACCACCTTAGTTGCTGACCTATGTTGACCTTTTAGTCCATGTTGATTTCAAAAACAATTGGCTTTTTGAACTGAGTGACCTGAAATACAAATCCTCTTCAAATTTCAAGTCAATCGGATATAAATTGAGGATTTTAGAAATCTCACCTAAGTTGTTGACCTTTTGACCTTTTGACCTCAAAAACAACAGATTTATTCCTTATGATAAACTCTACCATCTGGTGAAGTTTTGTGAACATCGGTTTGAAATTTAACCTGTTGGCGATTGACAGACAGACAAGCAAACAAACAAACAAATAGACAGACAGACAGAATAACGAAATCGAATGACCAATATACTTGAAAAATCTTCGATTTTGTAACAAACAAACAGAGAGGGGTGAAAACATAACCTCCTTCACCCTCGGTGGTGGTGTTCATAAAAAATGGGCAAAAACTGATCCCCTGAACTGCAGACCTATCAGTTTACTTCCAATTATCAGCAAGGTCATGGAATCCATCATCACAGTTGATATGAAATCTTTACTTTTCTCCAAAACCTCATCTCAGATCCACAATATGGTTTCAGATTAGGTCACTCCACCTTGGACGTGCTGTTTCTACTCACCCAACAATGGATGGAGGCCCTCAATGTCAGACAGGAGATCAGGACCGTCTCTCTGGACATATATCGTGCTTTTAACATCTGGCATTCTGCCTTACTCATTAAACTCTCTGCCTATGGCTCCGATGCCAGGGCTTACTGACTTTCTTTCCTCTCATAGCCAACATGTGGCACTCAACGGAATCCTTTCATCTCCTCTTCCTGTCAAGGCTGGAGTGCCCCAAGGCAGTGTTCTGGGTCCAGTCCTATTACTGATCTTCATCATTGATCTCTCAGACTCTGGAAAATCCCATTTATCTATTTGTTGATGACTTCACCCTCTGCTGTGACATCCCTCATCCTTCAGACAGGCAGGCTGCAGCCTCTTCCCACTCTTCAAACCTTGAAAAAAATCACAAGCTGGTCATACACCTGGAATATGTCTTTCCATCCTGACAAATCTCACACTCTCACTCTCTCTCCAAAAGGACCATCTGGAAAACCCTCCTATCTACTTTCTTAACAATCCTCTTGAGGAAGTTCAGTCATTCAAACTCCTGGGCCTCACTATCAGTCATGATCTTTCTTGTGCAAATGATGTTTCAAAGTTGATCTCCAAAGCCAGCCACCGACTGGGCATCCTCCATCATACAAAGTTCTTCCTTGGCACAACTGAACTCCTATCTGCCTCCAAGGCCTTCATCCACAGTATTATGGAGTGCTGCTCTCCCCTCTGGGCTGGCTCCCCTGCCTCACATCTTGGTCAGCTTGATGCCATGGAAACCAAGGCCTACAAGATCATTGGAATCTCCCATGATAAAGCTGGGTCTATGAGCCTATCACTTCACCATTGCAGACAGGTCAGTGGTCTCTGTCTTCTTCCACCTCCTTAATTTCTGGACTTGCACCCTCTGCTCTTTCTGCGCTTTGCCCATCCCCCTCCCGCTAAGGTTTCTGCAGGGCTTACACAGTCCACCATCAACCCTTCTGTTGAATCTACCTAAATCCAGGATCACTGCTCACCTCCACTCCTTTGTTCCTCTTTTCCTGCTTGTGGAACCAACTTCCACATCTGCTTCAATCTCATTCTTCCCTCCAGGACTTAAAGACAGCTGTTCCCATCAATCTCAGATCATTCCTACTCCAAAACACTGTGATATTTTCTACCCTCGTTAACCCCTCTATTGCTTCCCAATTTCCAGTTTTCCCTCATGAGTTTTGTTCATCCCATGCATCCTTTCCTGCCCCCCCCCCCAAATTGCTCCCCACACACATTGTTTGTCTGCGTTCCTCTGTCTTGGCCTTCGGCTCTGCTGTTGGTTTCCCACCCCCAGTCTCTGCTGCTCCTTTTGTCCTGTTGCATCCTGATCCGTTCAGTGCACTCAAACTAGCTCTTCCACGAGCCTCGACTATGTATACAAAAAAAAGAAGAAGAAAAAAAAGAGATGGTTATAGATGTAAATATAAAATTGACGTGGTTCTTAAATAAATATTTGAAGCGATTTCACTGACAAGTTTTTCAGGAATGTTATGTGTCAACTGAAATGTTGTTATCGGCAACAGAATGCGTCATAAAGCTGAGGTTCATTTACTTAACGTGGAGTTGAAAAACTTTTACTCATTTGCTTATGTAACATAACAGTGGATCCCCAAGCACCGTTTTAGTGGGGAAACTTAGCTAAATATAGCATAACAATTGTGCATTTTGTGAGGAAAGCACCAAATTTGGCACACTAGTCACTTATCATATTATGAAAAGATTTGGATATTGGGCCATCTCAAATTCAGCCGCTGATGGCTGTGGCAGCCATTTTCCACTGCCATCAAAAATTTTGAGATGGCCCAATATCCAAATCTGTTCATTGTATGATAGGTGACTAGTGTGCCAAATTTGGTGCTTTCCTTGCAAAATGCACAATTGTTATGCTCAGTGGCCCCACTGTTTGGTCATTTTTGACCCCCAAGCAGCGTTTGGTCATTTTTGATGAAAAATGATTCAACGGTCATGTACGTCACCATGGTATGAAATACCCAAGACACAAGAGGGGAGTACATTCCCACTGTCACCTTCTATGTTTCATGTGTTAAATAATATCTCACAGTGCCAATGATGTATGTACATTCAAGACTGCAACTTGTTTGTGCGGCCTGGGCCAAGTTAGGAAGCTTTAAAAGAATGCCAAAAGAGATTCCTAGTTTGAAAAACATTCCGTCGATCATTCGTGGTTAAAGCAATGAATACCATTTTATGAAGGATCAATGAATGACAAGCAAGAATAAAGGGAATTGTTCTTGCAACAAAGCTTTGCACTAAACGCTGTGCAGGACGGGTGGGAAGCTGAGTGGTGGGATCTGATCCGATTTGATCTGTCCCATGGCCGGTGAAGATCGCCGGGATGTCATGTCAGCGTTGCTGTGGGAAAATGGACTGAACGGTGTCAATGTCCTCTCCAGGGAGTGCTGGGATAACATGAAGGAAATTGTAAAGAGTAATTGGAGAAATAACCATCAAAAGATGGTGGATGCTCCAGTGGAAGGAATTTTGGGTTCAGGGCCATCCACAAATCCATTTGTAAGATGCTGGAATTTTGGACATGACATAGCTCACTCTGGATACCATACCCTTTGACATATAGCTTACACTAGGAAATAACATGTACTATAATATGAGGGCATGTTTAAAAGCAATGCCTCCTATTCTTTTTCTCCAAAACAGGACAAAAGATATTCGAATGAAACAAAGTGCAGTCCACACATTGGTTCTTCCTGCCACTGGGTGCGAAGTTTCACGATTTTGACACGATAGGTCTCAGTGCTACGTTAGTCAAGATGGCAGAGGGCAGCATGCCGTCAGTGTTGTGAAGCCTAAAGTGCTGGAGATGACATTTGGAATGACTGACTGGAGATGACTGGATATGAGAGGTGGGTGTACCATTGTCTTCCAAAGTGTAAGAGGTGGTCAATGGAGTACCGCCACAAAGGATCACCAGCTCCGTCACATTTTTCATCTTTCCTCCTAAACTTAAGCAACACCTTGGTGAAGAACATTTTGCTTCCGTCGATAATGTCGAAGCCACTGTCAACGTTGGTTAAGTCAGCAGGATGCACAGTTCTATTGTGACGGAATCACAAAACGACTTGAACGTTGACAGAAATGTGTGGACCTCAGTGGTGATTGTGTTGAGAAATAAATGTGTACCATGGTAGAGTAAAGACTGATGTCAGTATCTGGCTTCATTTCACTCGAATATCTTTAATCATTTTGGAGAAAAAGAATAGGAGGCATTACTTTTCAACACACCCTCGTGTAATATAAACTATGACAGCATGGCTTTGCCGAAGCATGCCCTATGAAATAACAATGCCTCTGCATACAGGTATGTCATCAATGACCATGGTATTGCTTGCCTATATCCAACACATGAGAGGTCAGGGCACTTTTGGAATCACTTACACGTAGAAAAGTAGTGGCTATTGTAACCAAAATAGCCGTTACACATGGTGATGTTTGAGTGTTCATCAATAAGTTCATGGCCAAACATAAACATAGAAAAATAAAATAATGGTGATTGAAACTCAAAATGATTGTGTAGATTTATTTTTATGTCCATGTGGTGTGGAGTTGTAGTTGGTTTATAAGGTCTTGACCTCTTGAGAAGCATATAATTATTATAAGTTTCAATCTTTTTGAGATGTATTAAGTGCATGAAGATAATGGTAAATTGTCCATTGCTGCATTGCCATGGTAACAACACTCCAAAAAGAGAGAGAAAGAGAGAAAGAGAGAAAGAGAGAAAGAGAGAAAGAGAGAAAGAGAGAAAGAGAGAAAGAGAGAAAGAGAGAAAGAGAGAAAGAGAGAAAGAGAGAAAGAGAAAGAGAAAGAGAAAGAGAAGAGAGAAAGAGAGAAAGAGAGAGAGAGAGAGAGAGAGAGAGAGAGAGAGAGAAAGAGAGAGAGAGAGAGAGAGAGAGAGAGAGAGAGAGAGAGAGAGAGAGAGAGAGAGAGAGAGAGAGAGAGAGACATTATGTTTTCATGTTGTCCTATGTGTGGAACCAGGTCTCAGAAGATCACACAAAACCATGTAATGTGTGGTTTGGGTCAGTTTGGAATTCACTGGAGGATTAAGATGGTTTACCTCGAATGTTTCTAATTGATGAGGTTTAAACCAAGCTCGGAATATGGAAACACGTAAAACGGGGCATGATCCCCGTTAAATTTCGTCATCCTCCGAGGCTGAGGGTAATTTTCACCAGTGTCAACTTGTGAGTACTTTTACATCATTAACTTTGTTCCATTTACTTGTCCAACCAATGGCAGTAGTGGAGGCGGGTTTTTTTTTTAATCTGGTTTCTAACCAATCATTTTGTCCCACACTACTATCGGGCTCTAAACAAAAGTTCACTGGAGTTAAACTAAAGTTCACTGGAGTTAAACCATGTTTGCGGCCCTATCTTCCAGTAGTACTTTGCTCTCTGCACCCACAGATTCTTACCATGTGCTGCGTCACAGCTCTATCTTCAGTGAGGTTTCGCTCCTTTAAATTATGGGACCACTATCATCGAACCTCTTTTGTGAGCAGCTTATTCTCATGAGCACGGGTCATTTATGACACCCAACTCACCGAGTGGATCGTATTATTTTGTGGACACGACACCGAATTGGCCCACTGGGGATACGCCATTTCTTGCATCTTATTAGCCCCTGTTGGACTTAGTCCAAAACGGGGGATTATGGATTTGGTCTCAATTTCCGTGTGTGTGTGTGTGTGTGTGTGTGTGTGTGTGTGTGTGTGTGTGTGTGTGTGTCTCCCCGCAACGATATCTCGGACATGTATGGGCCAATTTTATTCATACTTGGAACAAAGGCAACACATCATGGTATACATTTGCACATCATGTTGTTTCATGATGCGATGAAAAGATGGCCGACTAGCAGTCATTTTAGTTCTAATAAAAAACCCCATGTCGAGCATGTCCTCAACCATTTCTATGACATGCATTCACCGATCGTGTTCAAACTTGGCACACAGATAAAGAATGACAGCTTACGTATGCAAGTCAGATTTGTTTTTGAGATCAGTTCCAAGATGGCCGACTAGTGACCATTTTATTACTTAAATGTGTCCCCAATCATTTCTCAGACATGTATGGTCCAATTTTGTTCAAACTTGGCAAAGCACAGGACATTATGGCATACACGGGCACCTCACTTTATTTTGTGATCTGATTAAAGATGGCTGACCTGAAGACTGGCGGCCATTTTAGTTAGTTAAAAAAACCCAGTTCAAACACGCCCTCAACCATTTCTCAGACATGCATTCACCGATCTTCTTCAAACTTGGCACACAGATATTGAATGATGGCTTACATATGTGCCAACATTTTTTTTTCGAGATCATATCCAATATGGCCGATTAGTGGCCATTTTAGTTGAAAAAAACCTCATGTTGAATACGTCTTCAACCATTTATTGGACATGCATTTACCGATGTTGTTGAAACTTGGGAAACAGATAAAGAATGATGGCTTACATAAGCATGTCATTTTTTTTTGAGATCGGACCCAAGATGGCCGACCGGTGGCCATTTTGTTCCTTAAATGTGTCCCCAACATTTCTCAAGACATGCATTATCTGATTTTGTTCAAACTTGGCACAAGCACAGTACATAATGACGTACACGTGCACCTCACTTTATTTTGCGATCTGGTCAAAGATGGCCACCTGGTAGACTGGCAGCCATTTTAGTTGTACATAAATATGGGCTAGCCTTTTAACTCCAATCAGTATAATTATTAAAACAACAAGGGCTATGACATTTTATGTCTTTTTAACGTGTTGAACTTGTGACTGTATTCACCCACACTCAAGCTTATGCTAGGTTCCCACTGTCGTGCGATCCGTTACGAACACCACGATTTGCCATTCGTAGCTGATCATGGAATTTCTCTGAAAGCTGTTCCCACTATCACGATGCGTGGCACATTGAAATCATCGTCTCACAGAGCGTGGTGTTTGTCTTGTCTAATATCGATCCTGATCACCACGATTAGGAATCACGATGAGATGCGATCTGTCACGCTTTGTTACGATGCAATACGATCTGATACGATGATCCCGATTGACAATTGATCGTAGAAAAATTTTGAACCGTTCAAAAATTTTCTACGATTAACATGATTGCCACGACTGACCTCAAGATCTGATAAGATCTGATAGGATCACCACGATTAGTCCACGACTAAGACCACAATTTCAATCGTGCCGCGCATCGTGATAGTGGGAACCTAGCATTAACAGTGAATGGGACACCGCTCAGACTGGATGAAGTCATCAACCTTTAGCTTTGAGTAGAAGTCAATAACTTGATTTTCTGTAAAGGAATCTTCACTTTGCTTGGTCTCCATGTCACCTGCAGCTGTGGTTCCATTGTTTACATAAAGGCTGTTCACGTCACATGACATGATGTATAAATTAAATTACACCGTCCATCTATCAGGATCATACTCTGTACAGAGCATCAGTGCTGCCAAAGCAGTCTTCTAGGTTATTGGGTACAATCCTGAATGGCTCATCATTCGGACACAGGATACAGGATACTCAAATGGCTCAACCATCTCAGCAAGCTGGTGCTCATTTTCCAACCTCAGAAGGATGACAAGCTGAGTCAACCCCACCTGGTATTAATTCAACTGCCAAGCAGGATTTGAATCCAGGACCCTAGGATCCCAAGACCGCCACCCTAAGCATTATAGTGGAGCGGTCGCGACCAAAAAAGGGCCTTATTTAAGGAGTTACCCCTCCACACTTTAGAACAAGGCAAATTAGGTATCGTTGGATTCATTAGGATGTCTACTTTATGAAAAACGATGTTTTACAGTCAGATTCTAATTAAAACATGGCCATTTAACCCATTTAACCCATAAAACGCATAAAACGCATAAAAAAATTGAGCATTATGGAATATCTTAATAATTGTTATTTTGACACTTACAAAGATTGAAAACTTGGTAACATCACATTAATTCCTTACTGCCAAGTACACTCTCACAATATTTGTGGTTAATGAATTAGGGGTTAACCCACTTCAGCAGGCCCCAAAATATCCCACAATTGGGAAGTTTTAACACACTATTTACACCATCATGTCCGTATCATCTCCGACTTCATCTCCATTTGCCACCTCACTTATCTCCGGCAGATTCTCACATTCTCCACCACAGGAACAAATGTCAATGCACTCAAGTCCAGCAATGACACACTGGCATTTCTGTCCACGACAACCTTTGTCAGTGCAGTACAAATGAGTTCGGTCTCTAACCTCTGCTGGTGCCGATTGATTCTGGTACATTGTTGGACGCAGTTCATCCTTTGCATTCACATGCCAACCATGGCCAACTGGGTTCATGTTCTCAGGTTTTGCGACGTGACTCTGACACCACACTGCTACTTGGTACTGGGCCCGTAATACATGTTGTTCGAAGGCATCATCTGTTGGTGGCAGTATTGATGCGGGCTTATCAGCGGTGGTGGCGAGTACGAAACGAAGCTCATTCAGTGAACTGAGAGTTTTAGTTTTTTTACCGTGCATGAGAAGGACAAATCGCCTTGCGGTATCTAGGAAAGTAGGCACATCCTGGAATGCTTCCAGGCCCTGTAAGGCATCTGAATTTTTGGTGAGAGCTGAATATGCCGTTCGCTTTCCAAGTCTGTATAGAGCACTTGTCGTGTCACATCCTGACAGACCATGCACGGCTGGTAAGGACTTGCATGCTGCTTTGCCGAGTTTGGTACTGATATGGTGAACAGGTATGAATCGTTCCTTTGATACGAATTTCCCTGAGTGCCCAGCATGTATATATACTTCATCGGACAGTGCTCCCCTGCTCCAGTAATACACCAACAAGACCAGGACATCCGTGTCGTCACACCGAATGATTATCCTTGGATGGTCTCTCGATAACATGATTGCATACAATACCAGACGAGTGTCTGCCTCCTCTTGTGTGCTGTACAACCCCTCAAGACAGGACACACCCACTTCATTCAGAACTATGACCACTTCTCCATCTTCAAATCCACCTGCCAGTACTACCGATTTATCTGCAGGCAGGAGATCTTGTCCATTGTCGCAGATGTACTGACAGATGAATGAAGCGAGACTAGCCTTGTTGGTACTGGTTTTGAGGAAGTTCCTGTAGTTAGGGACGTCCCTGTTCCTTTGTATCTGGTATTTGAATCCGGAATCCATTATTCCTCGTCTGTGTCGTTCAGTCGACTTAATTGAATGTTCTCTGTCATACCGGTCAAAGACCAACGTCACAACGTCAATGGAAGGATCCATGTCACTGTTCTTCAGAAGATGCACAGTTCGGTTCAGAACCACCTTTCCAAGAATATTGAAAGTCTTGAAATGATTCTCGTTCAGGGCCTGACACATTGCCATGCCATCAATGAGGTATGCAGCAGACTGCGATGACGTTGGGGAATTCTGACTAGGAAGGACAATAATTTCATCCGTATTTGCTTCCAGCTTTTTAGCAAGATCTGCTTTGTTGGTTTTCCTCATCGAACCATCGTCGTGGAACATTGAAGGCGGAACAGCTGCCAGTTCGTAGGAGAGAACCTTGCGCATATCCATGTCACGGTTCTTTGACACTGCAAGCAGTCTTCTGAAGAGTACCTCCGTATCGATCATTATCTTCCTATCCTTATCATTGCAAAGACACTTTCTCATAGCAGAAAACGTTTTGACTACTGTCTTGGGGATTGGATCCCAGAAATTCCTCTTCTTTTCGTCCCCAAGCCTTTCTTTCGTGAACTGATTGAACATTTCCCGAACCTTTTGTGGCACTCCATTCATCGACTCTTCGACTTCTTCTGATGCCACCTGACCACTAGTTATATTAACTAGGGAGGTTGCCACACTTTCCAGGTCAAATGGATCTTGGCATTGTTCCTTGATGTATTCCTTGATGACTTTAACATCATTCTGGTCCTTGGTCACTCGAGCACGTCCAAGTTCTTCATGTGTATTCTTGGACTTGGCAGGTGTACACATTTCTTTGAATCGTTCTGCGTATTCCCCGGTTATGTGGCGGGTCAGCAGCCAGCGAACTAAGGCTCCTTCCCTCAGTGTGTAACCGATGACACCACGTTGGCTTTTAGCCTCGCGATTCATACTCTGTTCGAGAGCCTGATCCGTAGGAACGCAGTTGAAAGTCCTTTCTGAGCGTTTCACAACGAAACCACCTTCCGACATGTGCTGAAACATTCGTGGAGCTGACACCTCCAAGTGACACATTTCCGCAACATCGACTGGGGTGTATCGTGCATAGTTGATGCGGCCTGCCAGGAAGAAGTAAGGTATGACTTCAAGGACGGCGGTAAGGTGCATTTCAAAATCGGCCTCACGGTCTGCCCAAAGTAACTTCAAGAGCGTGTCACCAGCATCCAGAAAGCTAATCCAGTAACGGAATGTTGCTGATTGTTCTCTTCCTGTGTCTTTGAACTTCTTCATTGTACTGAGAAGAGAGGATGACAAGCGCATTTCAATCTCCTGACACACAGCAGTGCAGGCTTCCGGGGATTGCATTTCGAAGGTATTCTCTAGATCTGCAATGAAGTGTGTGGTCTCATCATCCAACCAGGGCAACTTGTTTTTCATTGCAAAGGTTTCGGCAGCTGATAGAAACAAGTGAAACAGTGCTTCGTGTACCAGTCGGATTCCTCTTAGACCTCTGGCATACTGCTTCCCTTGCAACATCAAACTCACGGACGCATCAGCATACACTTCAGGTGCTGTCAGCATGTTGTGGAGACCACCATCACTAAACAGCTTCCCTCTACTAGCTATGAAAGCCATAGTGAGATGCATCCCACCAAGCTTCATCGTCACTCAACCAGCCAAGGGATCTGGCTCAGTCCAGAGAATCTGTTCAGCCTTGCTATATGTTGCCACGTCAGCAGTGACCAGAACATGTTCTTGTCCCAATGCAGTTGCAATTTCAACCAATTTCAGCAAGGTCGTGTAGATCGTAGAGAAGTAAGAGGGTGGCGCATTAATGAATGGGAGATACCATATTCGAGTCAGTGGAATTTCTTTCTCGCGAACTAGAGAATTGAATCCACTCCAAGCCGGAACATGTGAGGTTTGAGGGGCACTTGCACGGGCCATTTCCCAAATCAAGTCTTTTCGTACCACATCACGAGCAGACTAATCCAGTTCTTTGACTTCTCATTTCACGCATGGTTCTGGTTTAGTATGGGGTTTGTTGTAGCGTTTGATTTCATCCCCATCACAGCTCAGTGCATCTCGGGTTTTTAGGTTTGATCTTGGAATGCAAGGTGTTTCTTCTGGCCGAGGGGACCTTTGATACAACACCACAGCCATTAAATGTGTAGTGTTCTTT
The DNA here is from genome assembly GCF_056783735.1 of Eptatretus burgeri. Classification (NCBI taxonomy): domain Eukaryota; kingdom Metazoa; phylum Chordata; class Myxini; order Myxiniformes; family Myxinidae; genus Eptatretus; species Eptatretus burgeri. The sequence goes on from NC_140967.1 coordinate 56,504,456, forward strand.
CCATCTATTGTCTGTTCATTTTGATCGAAATTGTCAATTGCGGCATCAACAGTGGTCTTAATAACATTCTTAGGATCATAGACAGAAATGTCACGTGGTATATGAACGTCAGATTTGGTTGACAGCTGCTCCAAAGCAATGGCAGTGAGGAATCTACGCACTTCATCATAAGGTATGCTGTGTCCAAGAGAGGACAGGTCATGTATCAGTTCTCGACTACCATGGTCGTGGTGCAGCTTGACACCTAAACCAAATGTCATTGAGGTATGGATTTTACAAACTAGAGAAATCATGTTGTGACATATTGCAAGAACTCTCATTTCAATGTTTCCCATATCATTCTCAGATTCATAGCTTGTAGCGCTGTCAAAGTCTTTCTTTGAAGTACACAATGCAATGAAATCATACAAACGATTCAGAACAAAGTCCTTGCACTTTTTTGTCTCCATATTCCCACGAGAATCATAACGATCAGATTGAAATGTAATGTCACCGATACATTTCCTGATGATACCAGCTGCCTTATGCAAGACAACAGTGTCCTCTTCTGAATTGACGTCATCAGAGGATTCGAGTTCACATTCACCAATTTCATTTACATGCAGTTGTAGCCTCACAATGTGTTTCAAGGCCTCGGCAACTGTGATATCCCCTGAGCATACAAGATCAGACTTCCCAGGCTGGACGATGAATGAAATCCTGTCTCCGAAATGCTTCTGTAATTTCTCCTTCAATCTCCATGTAGTACAAGACTCGTTGGTTTTAGAGTTGACCTCCGCTGATACAGCGACCAATCGTTCATTCAGGAGAGACACGGTTGTGATAGAGATGGTTTTGGACAGGACAGTCTCTTCAATCTCCTTACACAAACTTTTGAAGGCACACGCATTGTCAGATTTATCAACCTTAGCCCGAGCACTAGCAGCTTTCATATTGTTAAGCGAGATGTAATGCGAATAGCAAGAGCGATGATATTTTGCATCCATTGCAAACAAGCCAGTGTTTGACAGCATTCTCATTTGAATCTCATCGTCGTTTCTCTGGATGGCTGCATCAAGCACTCTTTGCCATGTGGTTGCCCCCGTCCCAGTTGAGATGTTCGACAGTTTCTCCTTCCGGCTATGTGATTTCCCACATATGAAACAGCCTGATCGAATGTCAAATTGCGACGTGTCTTATCGCCGGAGACGAGACAGTCCAACCGTAGGCCCACTACCTGTTGCGCCATCGTCAGTTACACCGTCAGCACATGTACCAGTGTTTCTTTCGGCTATCTGGATATTCCTCTTGTTCGTATAATTTGCTCTGCACTTTTGGTGGAATTTGATAACAGTATCTCCTTTTAGGATGTCGTTTTTCACTGGAAACAGCCGATCATAGACACCATCTTTACGAAGTTCGGCAACTTTCAGAATGGATTTCAATCCTTCGATTGTAGGATTCTGGACAACTGGGTTATCAGCTTGGATTTTGGATAATGAAGTCTCACAAAATACGCAGCATTCGGAAAGACTCGTTCTTCTCCTCTTCTGAGGGGGTTCTTCTGGTGGTTCCATACTTTCATGAACCGGCAAGGAAAAAGTTTGAGGTCACACACACACATACACATACACAATTAGAAAGTGATAAAGTAACAATGAATGTAACGTTTTGCACAAGGGTTTCTTTGTATAACTGAAGATAAAGTACGAGTCTAAGCTACAGTGTGCAGTTACAATGAGAAATTAAGGAGAAATCCAAAAATTATGGATTTTTATTTTTTGCAAACGGGGTTAATTAACCATGTTAGCATTAAAATATGCAAATCAAACATCAATATTCATAGAGTTGACATCCATACAAATCAAATGAGACTAGATTTGTTTTGTTCTAATGTGGGGGAGGGGTACTGCATCAAATCTTTGGACTCAAAAATGGGGGAAAAAAATGGGTAAAACCCCTAATTTTAGGGTATTTGGGGGTCCAAAACCCCATTAAAGTGGGTTTCAACCCCAAATATTGTGAGAGTGTACTTGGCAGAAAGGAATTAATGGGATGCTACCAAGTTTTCAATCTTTGTAAGTGCCAAAATAACAATTTTTAAGATATTTCAAAATTCTCAATTTTTTATGCATTAAATGGGTTAAATGGGTTAAATGGCGATTTTTAATTAGAATCTGAGTGTAAAACATCGTTTTTCATAAAGTAGACATCCTAACGAATCCAACGATACCTAATTTGCCTTGTTCCAAAGTGTGGAGGGGTCAGGCTAAATTTTTGGTTCTTGGCCGCTCCACTATTAAGCCAACACCAGGCATACATTACAACATGATTATGTAAAAACAATTCTGAAACAGTGCAGTTTCAATCATTTTCTTTATGGAAGCATCTGGATATAATGTACACAAAAAGGTCAATTTTTGCATCTCTGCTACCTCCCCTTCTCCACTCTTTTTAAACTTTCTACACGCACTTCCATCAACTTGTCTCCACTGTCCTTCCAGTTCTTTGTTATTCATTTATTTATCTTACTGTTATGCAATTTACTTTCTCATCCCTCTTTGCTTGCTTCTGTTTTTTTCTTTATTGCAACTTTTAAAGCCCCTCCCTCCCCTAACCCACCCCTCCCCCTCCTCCCCCCCCCCCATTCACATAAAGCATGTGGTGCCTAAAATTTATCACGTTTTATATCTGGTGCATTAGCTAAATGATGAGCCACTCTACGAGATCTAAAAGCTCAGAGGTGAATTTTGGGGTCAATATTGGAAAGACATATTTTCTTAGGAATTGATTTGTTTTTTTTTTTAAAAACAATTGAGACAAATGAAGAATCAATATGTTAATACTGTCATATACGGAACTAAACATTTCCATTAACATATAATGATAGAACCTCATGTTGTCTCAGCCTAAAAATTCTGCAGACACATGCTATTCTTTGTTGAGAATGATTTCTTGGCAATTGAACCCCCTTGCGTTTTATTGTTGTTGAAGGAACAGAATAATGAACTGGCTGAAACGACAAATTTAAAATGTCAAATTCCTGTGCCTGGTGTTATTTAATCTGAAAATGTTGTTGCTGCATTTCAAAAAAAAGAAGAGGAATACAGTACTTTTGGAAGAAATCACATCACCTTCAACTTGTTTTTTTTTTGTCTTGCATTGAAATAATTATATATTTAACCAAGAGAACCAATGTTGCTCGAACTGCAAGTCTCTTTGACCAGACGTTGTAACATTGTGGTGATTGCATCTCCTCTGAGTCTGGGAGGTCGGCGGTTTGGTTCTTACTTTGGCCGAGGCAGAGAAATGACTTTTAGAATGTTATGTGCCGATTCCTCGCTTGGCACTGAACATTTAGACTTTAGAGAATAGAGCACAGATATAAATCCCATGGGTTGGCATCGCCATGGATAAATTCATTCCTATCGATTTTGTGTTGCAGGTCCACACCCTCTTGTCAAACATTGAGCCAAGGGTCAGGACTTGTGATGACGTCATGGAAATGCCCTTTCCTTCTTGGTCTCAGGAATGCATTTCATTCAGCTGCACTGGGGGCGTCTGTGCCGGTAAGATCCAGTTTTTCCACCAGATGGTTCAGGAATGAGCGCTCTGTGGTCAGTCACTCTGACATGGAAACATTTAAGTTTATATCCCAGAGTGGAACTTGCACCCTTCGTGATCACTTGCAGGAAAAGACAGCTATTGTAATGAGATCCTCATGCTGAGTGGTGGAACGCATCGTGTCCTATCCAAGGACACATCATTGGAATAATACACAGAGGTTTTCATTCTTGGCCATAACTTATGTTCTCTACAAAACGCCTGAAGCAGAATTCATGGTGATAAAGGGATAACAGGTAGCACCTTATTCTCTGTGGCGTTTGTGGCTTAAAATGCAGAGTTTGTGTCATAAATTCTGGCCTAATAAATAAGATGGCGGCAAGATGCATTTGTCAGGAAAGGATTGGCAAGATGCGCCACTCTCCCCCACTCCTGTATAACTTCTTCAGTCCTGGTTACATGTTCAGTATCCTGAATGTCTGAAACCAGAGACTCTCTGGTTAATGGTACAACAGGCAATTTCAAATGTAAAAATGTTCAGTGAAAAGGAAATTGGTGGATTTAAATATACAGGAGGAGATGGAGGCGTATCATCCTCAAGTTTCCCAACAGGAAGATCTTGCCCCACCTTACTATTATGAAAAAAAATAATAATCAGCAGATTCAGTCATAATCCCTCAATCACAAGCACAGAGGCTTAATTATGAATCTTAAACAGAGGAAATAAAATCCAGAGAAAAATTATTTACAATAGATGTGGGGCAGGATGGTGTGTTGTCATTTGAACCTTTAAGTAAAAGGGAAATATGGTTAGTTTTGAGTCACTAAATACTCCTTTGGTAAGATAACATGATGCAAACACAACAGCCTGTATTTTCAATGCACGTACTGTCAGAACTAATATTGTAACCATTACCATGTACTTTTCGACATTGTTTCGCCATTATAAGATGGTGTGCGTATGCATCCATCCATCCATCCGTCCGTCCATTGGAACCATTCTCTGTACAGAGCGTCGGTGCTGCCGAAGCAGTTTCCTTGGTTATTGGACACAATCCTGGACGGGTCGCCACTCCGACGCAGGATACTCGAATGACTCGATCATCCCAGCAAGCTGGTACTCATTTTGCAGACCTCGGAAGGATGACAGGCTGAGTCAACCCACTGGTGAAGTAATTCAGCGGGCAACGAGGCTTGAACTCAGGACCCTTGGATCTCAAGCCGCCACCATAACCACTGAGCCAACACCAGGCTTGTGCGTATGTATCCTTTACTCTAAATGATGTTAAATACAAGTCAAAAGCATTGTCTTTAGCTTATCTGGAATTGGAATTCCACATTAGGTATTGTCATAGTGTACCGTCCGTCCATCCATCCATCCATCTTCTATTTTAACTTGTACGGCCAAACCGCTGGGCCGATCTGGCTGACATTTGGCAGCAATGTCCCGCTCCTCGCTGGTAATGGGGATTGCAAAGCTCGTTACGGTCACGTGACTTTAAGCAAGTCAAAATGGCAGACTTAGTAAATTGCTTCAGAAATCTTCTCCAGAACCACAAATCAGAATGCTACCAAATTTGGGTTACAACGTTCGGCCAGGGTAGACATGGTAAATTGTGGAGATCATGCTGATCACGTGACCGGAAGTGTGTCAAAATGTCAGTTGTGTAAATTCCTTTAAAAATCTTCTTCTCTGGACTCACCAGTCAGAATACTACCAAATTTGGGGTGCAACATTAGGTCAGGGTAGGGATGTTAATTTCCTGAGATCATGCCGATCATGTGACCAGAAGTGTGTCAAAATGGTGGTCTTAATGAATGATTGGGAAAATCATGTAAATTTCTTCAAAAATCTTATTCTCCAGACGCATGAGACATAATGCTACCAAATTTGGGTTACAACATTAGGCCAGGGCCCAGATAAGTGACAGGTCCAGTTGTCCTATTTTACCTTCCAGTGTTGGTGAAAAAGAAAAGCACAAGTTGCAAATAAAGAAAACTGTCAAACCATTTCATAACGTATCATGAAAATAAACAGGAGGATTCATGACACAATTATTAAAATAAAACATAGAGAGGGGCAATACCCCTGGGTGCTCACCGAGGAGTGGCTGAATAAGATAACCAGGGAACCACTGGTAGGCATGGATGACCCACAAAATACATAATGGAGAACAAAGTAAATACGTATGGATTTCGTTTAATGCCGTGAACAAACTTTGGTACATCACAGGTGATAAAGGCTGCGGTCGAGTTTCATCGAAATGGTCTGTGTGGTTTTGGAGAAGAAAGCAAATATATTTGGGGGGGAGGAGCAACCCCCCTCCCCATACACCCCATTAAACCCCAACTTTTTAATGCCATGAACAAACTTTGGTACATCACCGGTGATGAAGGTTGTGGTCAAGTTTCATCAGAATCGTGTGTGTAGTTTCTGAGAAGCTAATATATATGGGGGGGGGCAACCCACCTCCCCCTCCCGTACACCCGTTCGACCCCAACTTATTTTTTAATACCACGAACAATCTTTGGTACATCACTGGTGATGAAGGCTGTGGTCAAGTTTCATCAAAATTGTCTGTCATTTCATAGAAGAAAGCAAATATATATTGGGGGGCAACCCCACCCCTCTTGGACCCCGACTTTTCAATGCCATGAACAATCTTTGGTACATCACCCGTGATGAAGGTTGCGATCACGTTTCATCAGAATTTGTGTAATTTCTGAGAAGGAAGCAAATACCTATTTTGGGGGCAACACCCCATAAATCCCCTTAGACCTCGATTTCTGAACTTGCATGAGCAAAATTTGATACATCATGGGTGATGAAGGTTGTGGTCAAGTTTCATCAGAATTGTGTGTGTGTAGTTTCAGAGAAGAAAGCAAATACATATTTTGGGGGGCAACCCCCCTTACATCCCCTTAGACAGAGATTTTTCTAGTGTCATGAAAAAACTTGGGTACATCATGGGTGATGAAGTTTGTGGTGAAGTTTCATCAGAATTGTGTGTGTAGTTTCGGAGAAGAAAGCAAATGCATATTTTTGGGGGCAACCACCCCTTACGTCCCCTTAGACCCAGATTTTTCTAGTGGCATGAACTGACTGGTACATCACAGGTGTTAAAGGTTGTAGTAAGTTTCAATGGAATTGCATGTGTAGTTTCTGAGAAGAAAGTAAATACATATTTTGGGGGACAAACCCCATTGACCCCCTTCGGGCCTAATGTTTTTAATGCAACAAACAATCTTTGGTACATACATGGTGATGAACGGTAACGTTTCATCACAATCGTATGTGTAGTTTCAGAGAAGAAGTTGCAAGTATTTGTTGACAGACGGACAGACGACGCGCCATCCCATAAGCTCCCTTGAACTAGGTTCCAGGTGAACTGAAAATGACTCAAAAATTTCATTTGCAAAGGTAAATATACAGTATAGAAATAATATACATATCCTTTGTTCTTGAGAATTATGTAATACTTGTGTTCATGGAAACAGTATATGCAAATGGGTCTGTAAGTTGTAACATGAGAGATGCAATGATAAATGAAATCAGAGCAAAGTCAATGGTACGAAACAACTAATCCCCACGCTTCCCACCTCAAGCAAAGCTGAAAAATGGCAAAAGTTCCATCAGGAATGATGATATCAAGTTTTGAATTTAATTTTTTTTCCACCATTTTGACCCATTTGACCCTAAGTCCCCACCCCCTGGGGCATGAGCTGGGAGTCAAATCCAAAACATTGGTACATATTTCATGTGTCCCCCAATGTTGATTCCATATACAAAGTTTCATGAAAAATTGTTTCAAAATGTGACCGTAATTGTATTTTTTGGTATCTGACCTTTTGACCTCACCCCTGGGGCGGGGCCAAATACGATACTGCTCTCAAACCTTCTTGCCAACTTCATCATAACTACCAAGGTTGGTGAATTTCTGCACAACCGTTTAGGAGGAGATAACGTGACTGACGGAAAGACAAACAAAGCCAATTCGAAGATCCCCCACGTTTTTTTTCCAAAAAGTGTGGGGATAATAAATAAGATTTTATGAAGGTACTTTGACAAAATTGTGAACGCTTAAAATTAATTAATAAAGTATGTAATCCATGGCCGAGCATAAAAAGATAAAAAGAAGTAGAATGATTTCTCAATTTAAAAGGTTTGAATTGTTCTAACAAGAATATGTATAACTAGAAGGGCACTCTTCAACGTCGTGACGTCGCCAGATATGCCTCCACCAACATTTTTAGATCATTATACATTCTTGTGTTGATTGATTTAAACTCTTCACCCACATTCAAAAGCTTCTATACTAATAAGTGTGTGTGTGTGTGTGTGTGTGTGTGTGTGTGTGTGTGTGTGTGTGTGTGTGTGTGTGTGTGTGTGTGTGTGTGTGTGTGTGTGTGTGTGTGTGTGTGTGTGTGTGTGTGTGTGTCCTCCATGACTCCAAAACCATGAAGCCCAGCAGCCTGAAACTTAGCATGCAAAATAAAAGAAGTCGAAGGAAGTGCATGACTGAAAATTGGGTGTTTGGGTTAATTAAAACACCGCTTTTGAAGATAATTAGCGACCTTATTTAATTACATCTTTCATCAGGTGCATCCTCGGTCACCGCTCTCGATGGGGCCTAAAGGGGTATCCTAGGTAACCTCGCTGAGGTCTGAAGCCGCCATGTTTTTTGGCCTGCTCAACCATGCCTTGACTTCGAACAGGCACAACGATTTCTTAACGATAAAGTTTTCTTTTTCACTTTCCTCACTCATGTTATCGAATGCCTGTTCATCATCACAATGAATCGCTGTATCCATCGCTTTTGTAAGTGCTATAGTTTTCAAAATAGGAGCTTGGAGCAATTTCATGCATTATGTAATGCAATTTTCCACGATCTAATCTCACAGACTAATTAAAGTATATCATCAAAATATTATTTTAGGTTTGAGGATCGGATATCATCCGGACAAAACAATTATCAAAACCTGGAGTGAAATCTGATTATTTCAAGAAATAACGAGTCTTGTAGCTAAGCCTATATACCTATTTATTTCTCTGTTGTTCGTTGTTGTTCCTGCTCCCTCCTTATCCATATGTATATATATATATATATATATATATATATATATATATATATATATATATATATATATATATATATACATACATATATATATATATACATATATATATATAAATATACATATATATATATATATATATATATATATATATATATATATATATATATATATATATATATATATATATATATATACATACATATATATATATATACATATATATATATATATGTATATATATATGCAAGAAAATGTGAAATTTCCAAAGCATTAAACTTATCTTTTTCTACTCTTTCCACAATTATATTGAGTGAACAAAAGATTTAGGAATGTGCCAAAATTAACCAGCTTCATTGAGCCATATGATTTAATGCATTCACTGTTTGACCTCGCCTCTTGTCCCCCAGTGCCAGAGGGACTGCTCATCCATAATGTCTGCCTGATCTGTCTATATTTTCGGAGGTTTCACGAAGCAGTCGACAGGGAATCAAAGCGAATCTGGTGAAAAACGGACATTTTAAAATAAAGTTAAAAAGTTTGCGTGGACCGTGAACTGATGTATCACGTGACACGCGCACAGATGAGCAGGCTATGTGGCGGCTTATCTGCAATGTTTATTTCACAGGCGATTAAACTTTGCGATGTTTCCAGAGCTCTTCTATGTCAAACAGCAACACTTTTGTGGATAAAATAATTATTGAACGAATTCATTTTATTAGCTTGCCTGTTCGAAGAACAGAGAGCTATCGTGATACCCCCGGCGTGAGCATGAGCGTGAGCGTCAGTGTGAGCGTGAAAATGTTAAAGTTTTTGGTCCAAGTTATTTCCTTTCTAATATTTTTATCGACCACACTATTTTTTACTGATTACAATATACAAATACATATATAGGTTTAAAATTATTTGGATCAGACTTCACTGCAATGCTTTATAAAAAATATTATTAGACTAGTCTTTTAAAAACGATAAATGTATAAACAGGCGAGCATTGGGTGGCTTTGACACCAACTCTCTGGTTTCTTTAACTGCTGTGGATGCGGCGAAGACCGGCTTTAAAATAAAAGGGATCCTGCATGGTATACAGCCACAGCCTGACCAGCCATTCTTTATCAACCATTTAATTGGACTGCTTGCTTGAGTGCCCAAGCCAATTGCCAAGCGCCTTGGAGTCGACCACGGTACCATGCCACGTCATTCTGAGCAAATTGTTCACTCACTGCGGACGCTTTTGCAGGACTGCGGACACTGTGGACTACGTCATTCAGAGCGAGTTGTTCATGCTCTGTCATCCTGAGGGAGTGGTTCATGCTCCATCATCCTGAGTGATTTGTTCGTGCTCCATCATCCTGAGCGAGTTGTTCATGCTCCGTTATCCTGAGCGAGTTGTTCATGCTCCGTTGGCCTGAGCAAGTGGTTCGTGCTCCATCATCCTGAGCGAGTTGTTCATTCTCCGTCATCCTGAGTGAGTTATTCATGCTCCGTCATCCTGAGCGAGTGGTTCGTGCTCCGTCGTCCTGAGCGAGTTGTTCATTCTCCGTCATCCTGAGTGAGTTATTCATGCTCCGTCATCCTGAGCGAGTGGTTCATGCTCCATCATCCTGAGCGAGTGGTTCGTGCTCTGTCATCCTGAGCGAGTGTTTTGTGCTCTGCCGTCCTGAGCGAGTTGTTCATGCTCCGTCATCCTGAGCGAGTTGTTCATGCTCCGTCATCCTGAGCAAGTTGTTCGTGCTCCATCATCCTGAGCGAGTTGTTCATTCTCCATCATCCTGAGCGAGTTATTCATGCTCCGTCATCCTGAGTGAGTGGTTCGTGCTCCGTCGTCCTGAGCGAGTGGTTCATGCTCCATCGTCCTGAGTGAGTGGTTCGTGCTCTATCATCCTGAGCGAGTGTTTTGTGCTCTGCCGTCCTCAGCGAGTGGTTCGTGCTCCATTGTCCTGAACGATTGGTTCGTGCTATGTCGTCCTGAGCGAGTGGTTTGTGCTCTGTCATCCTGAGCAAGTTGTTCGTGCTCCGTCGTCCTGAGTGAGTTGTTCATGCTCTTGCACCCTGAGCGAGTGGTTCCTGCTCCATCGGCTTGAACAAGTGGTTCATGCTCCGTTGTCCTGAGCGAGTTGTCCATGCTCCGTCTTCCTGAGTGAGTTGTTCGTGCTCTGTCGTTCTCAGCGAGTGGATCATCCTTCATTTTGATGGAGTTGTTGTGAAATAACCAAATTTCTGAGCCCTTTGCCAAATTAATGCGTTTTCTAAATTACCGAGCCAAATTATTTTTCCACGTCACATGCAGCTGTTTATAAAGATTAATGTTTGTGATAATATCCCTAAAACGTGTATATAAATGCAATGTTTTTTTTCGGACACAGCCACTCAAGGTTTTTGGGTTTATACAGGATGTCCTGGAGTTGGAAATCACACTGGCTCCATCCACCCATTGGGTCCATACTCTGTCGAGAGCGTCGGTGCTGCTGAAGCAGTCTCCTGGGCTATTGGGCACAGTCCTGGATGGGTTGCCACTCCGACGCAGGATACTCGAATGGCTCAATTATCTCAGCAAGGTGGTATTCATTTTGCCGACCTCGGAAGGATGACAGGCCGACTCAACCCCACCTGGTATTAATTCAACAGTTGCATGTGATTTTAACTCAGGAGCGTATAATCCCAAGACCACCATCCTAACCGTTAAGGCAACACCAGGCATACACTGACTCCAACCTGCCGTTTCCCAAAAAATTGCTGATATCGGTCGGGCGTGTGTGTGTGTGTGTGTGTGTGTGTGTGTGTGTGTGTGTGTGTGTGTGTGTGTGTGTGTGTGTGTGTGTGTGTGTGTGTGTGTGTGTGTGTGTGTGTGTGATGTTGAAAGGCCTAATATATTCTCTGTGCTAACTGACCCAACTCCACCCCTTTCTCTCTTTGTCCCATCCTTGCTCTACCCCCTCCAATACAGTGCAGCACCCTCCCCCCACACCTCACTCTCTCTTTCCCCCAAAATGTTGTGATCATTTTCATCACTCCTGAGGAAGGTTAACAGATGCATGTTGCTTAGCAGTTCTTGTTTATCGAATCGTTGAGTCATTGTTTTTTCAATTAAAGGTTGGAGAATTTACCATGGATTCCATTGATTATACTCCCAGCCGCTAGTCTTTACTTTTGTACACACAGACACACACATATATATATATATATATATATATATATATATATATATATATATATATATATATATATATATATATATATATATATACATACATACATACATACATACTAGGTGAATACACCCGGCGCTGCCCGGGTTCTTTTTGAATGAATTCAATGTTCTATACATATGTCTGACGCGCGCACAGTATCAGTTCCCTATTGGGCCATGGCAGTCATAGGCTAAGGGGGTTGGTGAGGGGGAACACACTCCCTCCCCCCCCCCCGGCCAAGGGGCCTTGCCACATAGCCTATAACCTTCCTGGGGCCCATCCCAACATTTTTTTTTCAGTGGTTAACTCCTATCTTTCAGCTTTCAAGAGATTAGCATGTGCAGACAAACAAACAGACAAACAAAAACTTAAAATCATATGTTAGATATATTGTGTATGGCATTAGCCCCATGTCAATCGGCTGAACTTGAAAAATTAACGTTACGAAATCAGGTGATGATGTCATAATTCGGAAACCGGAAGTCGGAAGTACAATTCTTTTACATCAGGACACTCCCAGGTACATGTTCTGTCAGCATATGAAGTTTGGTGAGGATCAGTCCAGTACTTTTCGCGTGCATAGGTCACAGACAAACACACACACACAGACACACTTTCAAATATATATATATATATATATATATATATATATATATATATATATATATATATATATATATATATATATATATATAGAGAGAGAGAGAGAGAGAGAGAGAGAGAGAGAGAGAGAGAGAGAGAGAGAGAGAGAGAGAGAGAGAGAGAGAGAGAGAGAGAGAGAGAGAGAGAGAGAGAGAGAGAGAGAGAGAGAGAGAGAGAGAGAGAGAGAGAGAGAGAGAGAGAGAGAGAGAGAGAGAGAGAGAGAGAGAGAGAGAGAGAGAGAGAGAGAGAGAGAGAGAGAGAGAGAGAGAGAGAGAGAGAGAGAGAGAGAGAGAGAGAGAGAGAGAGAGAGAGAGAGAGAGAGAGAGAGAGAGAGAGAACAAAAAGAAGAGAAAAAAGTGAAGGGTGGAAGTGGGGTTAGTAAATAGAATGATATGTTATGCTTAATTACCGGAAACACACATACAAATACAAACTCATGTCAGAACAGCTGTACACACAACAACACAACAGAGTTCATAATATAGTCCTACTTGGCTGTTGAATTAATTCCAGCTGAGGTTGACTCTGCCTGTCATCCTTATGAGGTCGGCAAAATGAGTGCCAGCTTGCTGGTACACTGTCGGAGTGGCGACCCGTCCTGGATTCTGTCAAACAGCCAAGGAGACTGCTGAGGCAAGCACCTGGCACATATACCAAAAATTTGATGTCCCAGTTCCAGAAAATTTGTGGGAACATGAACCAAAAGTAATCACTGAAAACATGGAAGTACCTATTGCTCCCGGACGACCTAATGATCCTATCGAGCGTGAACATCGAAAACAAAGCCTTATGACCAGATATCATACTTAGGTATAAAAAAGGACCAGATATGTCATACTTAGGTACTTACCGAAATGAAGGTGGATGTTTTGAGCCTTCCCTGGGAGGACTCCATTCCACATTCTTAAATTTACATATGTAGATAACGCGCAAACACACACACACACACACACACACACACACACACACACACACACACACACACACACACACACACACACACACACACACGGCCGATATCACCAATTTTTCGGGAATCGGCAGGTTGGAGTCATTGTGCTTACCAAGTACAGTACGTACTGGAAACAACACAGAAACCTTGAGTAGCTTTCACCGAAAAAACGTTACATTTATATAAACGTTTCAGGGAGATGTTCATAAACATTATTCTACATAAACAGCTGCATATGACGGGTGGAAAAAATATTGGCTCGGCAATTTATAAAACATGTTAATACTGCAAACAGCTTGGAAATCAGGTGTTATCAAATATATTTTGGTTTGAAACTCACAAAGAGAAATATTGCAAATTTGATAACCAAATGCTTTATAAACAGACGCGAGGACAATGGAAAACCAGAAAGAACCACCATAAGATACGGGATGAAACTTTGCCACCACGACACCCATAACAGACATGGCATGTCCACACATCCACAGAGAGTCTGTACAGATCCAAATCTACCAATATGTACCACGTCCCTGTGTGCTGTATACGTTCCTCTATATTGTATTAACTGTCGACTGCACATCCCGATCAGGCCACAAACTGTACAGCTCGGTAAGTGGTTTAAGCACTCAAGCAATCCAACGGAATGCCTGGCTTGGCAAGCGATGATCAATTGCCCTCGATACAACTATGCACCCGGAACCGCCCGTGCAATGTCCGAATTGGACAAATCAACACTTTCAAATCTGGAGCTTGCATTTTGTAATTCGGCTTAGTTTAAGAGATTCTCTTGGTGATTCATATTCGCAAATTAAATAAGGCCATGAAAACTGGTGTCTCCAGGCGTTTATAAGCATTGCAATATACCCAGCGATTCATAGCGATGATGAACAGGCATTCGATAATCTGAGTGAGGAAAGTGAAAAAAAAAGTTTATCGCTAAGAAATCGTTGTGGCGTTGCAGCCAAAAACATGGTGGCGTCAGACCCCAGCGAGGTTACCCAGGAAATGCCTTAAGACCTCAGACAGCTAGGTAGCCGAGGATCGCCTGATGAAGGATGTAATTAAATAAGGCCGTTAATTATCTTCAAAAGGGGTGTTTTAAACAACCCAAACACCCAATTTTCACTCTTGCACTTCCTTAGAGTTTTCTTCGTATGCAAGCAAAGATCCAGGCTGCTGGGTTTGATAGTTTTGGATTTATGGAGGAGACACACTGACAAACACACACACAAACACACACACACACACACAATGACACACTCTGACACACATGCATTGCCTTTTATTAGTGTATGTATATATATATATATATATATATATATATATATATATATATATATATATATATATATATATATATATATATATATATATATATATATATATATATATATATATATATATATTGTTGCTTATTTGGAAAGCAATCGCACTCAACATTCAGGTCCTTTAGCTCAGTTATATCGGAAAGTACATGTTGCCAGTTAGGTTCCCGACCCTAGTCTAATGGGTAATTAAATGTTCCTGCACTGTGAAGTTGTTTTAATAGTCAGGTTTTCTTTCCGTTACTTGTACAAAACCGACTGCACCGCTGACGTCGCCGCGGACCACACCGCATCGCCTCCTTCACCTCGCCCTGGCCGATGTCAGGGGTGGGCGGAGCCCTGCAGAGACATGTTGCTCAGCTTCCTGTGCCAGGGGCGGGTCCAGGTGATGTCATCACGCCACCGTGGCCAATCGACGGGGAGCCGGCATCTTCCGCGCTCCGCCTCTGACCCAGCAGTGTCACCATAGACAGTGGCATCAGTCAGTCTGAGGTGAAGCCGTAGGCGGAGCCACAAACGCCCCCTCCCCCCACTGGAGACTTCGCTAAAGGGATGGAGTGCCCCGCCCACCGTGCGCTTGTCCAATCGGGAGCAGATGAGGAGTCACATGGGGCCTCCCGTCCAATGGGAGGGCGAGTGGGGAGGAGAGAAGTGTTCGTTGAGCGGGAGGGGGCCGATATAAGGTGTGTTCTGAGGAGATTTTGTGGTCGTTCGTTTCCTGCTTGTCTTCTCCTGCTTCTTCTCTGCCCAGCTCAGCACCTTGGCTTCTGCAACGACCTCGTCCTGGCTCCTGAGCTTTGTGTCGTTGCCTTCTGCCTGGCTGGTACGGTGACACCAGTCTCAAGACCAGGGGACGTCCAGCTGCGCGCTCGTGGCCAGGCAGCCAGCTACCCTGACTCTCAGCCCGACTGTCCTCCGGGCTGGAGGTCCCATTAAAGACCCAGGGGGTCCATTTCTGTCTGGGTGTGCGTGTGTCTGTTTGTGGCACCAGTCTGTTAAGTAGTGACTTGCATAAGTGTTTTTGCCTGTACATATGTGCATTGCTTGATATTCGGGATATGTGCTTCTTATGTGCTTCCCTCATTCCTTGCCTATTATAATAAATACCCCCAATTGTTTAAATATACTCAGCTCGTCGTGTCATTTCTGCATTGACTGGGTGTGTCGTGCGTGCAGGAAAGTGAGCAGTCATTGTCGCTGTAACGGAGTAACAGGATAATCGGGCCGGCGGAATTAGGCGATTATAAAACCGCTCGGCATCGCACACGGAACGGGCTCGCTTAAGCGGCTCGCTTCCGTACGAGTTCCGCCGAGGGTGAAGTACCCCGGAAGCTGGATCACGTGGGTACTGAAGTAAGTTGAAGTTGGCAATTAACCCTACCCCACGTGATCTACCCATTGGCGTATTTCGGTCCAAAATAACCAGGACCCGCCGACCTCGGACTTCTCCGGGCCGGCGATCTGTAATTCCGGGCGATCGAGCCGAGACGGCCCCACTGCTCCATCGAGGGTCGTGCTCGTGGCGATGCGCCGGCGAAAAGAATGCGCCTTATCTGTCGTAAAGAAAAAAAAAATCCCATAAGAGAGGGGATCTATTCTTTACCCTTCTCAACACATCACATTTAAAATCCCATGTATGTATGTGTATATATATATATATATATATCGGGAAGGAACTAAAGAGTCACATCCGTAGATTCTGGACGATCTTTATTGTGACAAGTTTTCGGCCGAATAAGCCTTGTTCTTGGTCTTCCTCAACACAAGAGCGAACGTTACATTCAAACTGGCAGTTACAGTCTGTGAAAAAAAACACCAAACTCCCCACCGCCTAATGCACACTCCTGCAGCACCAGTCAGCTGGCTTTGGAATATTTTGGCAGCATTGTCAGCCTTCCCCTTCGGGGAAAGGAATCAATTCCAAAAACATTTCTTTAGGGGAGTCAAAGCGAGAAGCAAAGTCAGGAAAGGTTTTATATGCAGTCCGCATTATATTAATGGAGGAACATAGTCTTCAGGCAGAATTATGGGGTGTTCATGGTGAGTTAAGAAATGTTTCAAGACGAGAACCAATTCTGAACAGACCACCGCTGTGTGTGTGTGTGTGTGTGTGTGTGTGTGTGTGTGTGTGTGTGTGTGTGTGTGTGTGTGTGTGTGTGTGTGTGTGTGTGTGTGTGTGTGTGTGTGTGTGTATAAATACACACACACACATATATATATATATATATATATATATATATATATATATATATATATATATATATATTGGGAGGGAAGGAATTAAAGAGTTACGTACGTCGCTTCTGGCAATATATATATATAAACCTTCTTCTTCTTCTTCTTCTTTCGTCAGCTCCCCTTCTGCCACAGCGGATCATCCGTATGATCCACATTGTGATTTGGCACAAGTTTTACGCCGGATGCCCTTCCTGACGCAACCCTGGTCGCCTCTTACGAGAAGATTACCTTCTCTTGTTGAAACGTTGTATTCACCAAACTTGCGAGTGAAGACTCGCCAAAACGACGTGAGTTAATTGTTGTTTGGTCTGTAGCCCCCGAAAGTCTGGGGGGGGGGGGTCATGACATTATAGATATGTGGTTTGTGTCATAAGACCATTCATATGAAACCAGTTCCCCACACTCATACCAAGAACAAAAAAAGTAGTGGCGGCGAAGGTACGCGCTCTATGAGTGCCCGTTCTACTTTTAATTGCTTTTTGGAAGAGAGGGCTGTGAAAATAATCATGTCTTTTGAGAAATAGCTCGATTCAAGAAGCATTAAATGTGTACTGTATATGTTTTTGCTTCCGCTCTGAATGTAAATGTAAAAGTTTTTGAATCAATGAAAAATCATCTTCCGGTTCGGGTTTTTTTGCAGATGTGATGAAATCTGAGCTCCTCGTTTCCACCTCACAAGTCATAAAGCTGGATTTTCCGAACAAGATTAGTCGTGTTTTTGTTGCTGTGACTTCGTTCATGTTGGGTCAATAGATGAGGTCGTTCATGTGAGCAGAGGTCAATAGATGTCTGGGTTGGGCCTGGTGAGTCATGGATTCACTGGATCTTGTGGTGTGGCACTGTCAGTACCTATGCAGGAGAACAAAAGTCCGAATCTTTAAGTCTTTGGTCCCACCAGTCTCGCTCTACCGATGTGAGACTTGGACTCTGAACAAGGATCTTAGATGGAGACTCAACTCCTTTGACACTAGGTCTCTTCAGAGAATCTTTAGCTATCACTGGTCAGACTTTGTGTCCCACAAGCAGTTGTGAAGAGAGACTCAGATGAGATTTGTTACCTGTATAGTCTATGAGCGTGAGCTGCCACTCTATGGACATGTGGCTCGTTTTCCTGATGCTGATCCTGCTCACTAGATTCTCTCAGCGAGGGAGCCTTGTGACTTGAGGAGACCAACCATGTGCCTCCTTGTTGCAGAAGGTTGATCGGCATCTCAAGGAGATGAAGAAGGGCCAAGCATCTGCCTGGGGAATGGCCAGACGGTGGCCCCTGGAATACCAGTGGAAAGTGGATGCAGCGACGCTCTGCTCTGGTGCATGTTCCCATACCTGACCTTACCTAATCCCTCGGATGGATGTTAAAGTAGGCATCTTATCTGCCAGCATTCGTTGTTGGATGTTAAAGATCTCACAGTCTCCTTCCTGAAGAGTAGGCAAGCTATCACCAGAACCATGGAGAATTCTAAATTGCTGCTCTAATGTACAGGGGTCACGCATAGCATCAGCGGCACAGCCGCACTTCCCTCTTCCCATCCCAATGCTCTCCTCAGCTAATGATGCTTCCGGAGTCATGTGCTGCAAACGAAAGAAGAAGAGGGAAGAAGCCATCTGGCTACAAATGGCAAATGTGATGATGATGATGATGATGATGATGATGATGATGATGATGATGATGATGATGATGATGATGATGACGAACTCGGGAGTCAAGGAATAAATAAATGAGGTCCATCACAATGGAACTTTAAGAAGTCTCATGCCCTAAACTGCTTTGAAAACAGGCAGTAATTCAAAATATTCTTGATACAGCTGCACAGTGAACCTATCACCTGTCACAATGGGAAAATTTGAATTAAGCTTAGCAAATAATATTCCAGATATATAATACAGTCCATATTTGTTTGAAATGTTTGACCTTTGCCTGATAGCCTGTTCAAATAATATAAAATTTCAGCATTGCAAGAATCAGTTAGTCACACAGGTGTAAGAACGTCCAAGCAAACACAAGTCGATTTTTCACAGATTTTAATGGAATGAGACATAACAGACCATGCTCTGCAGATCATAATGAAATACCAGGAATACTGTGATCATGTCATGCAGGTGCAAATGTGTATCGCCCCAAAACGTTAAAATTGCAATTTTCACAGACCTTTTATAATCACAACATTAAAAGTATTATTTAATAGATATTATCAAACACAACTTTGTTTTAAGCTGATGCCTGTGTACTTCCTTGAACAAAGAAAATGTAAGAGAATAAATTTTATGTTTATAGTTCTAAAGAAAACTAAATGTCAAAAATAGCAAGTTTTAGAAAATATCAAATATTTATTATTATTATTGCATCTTGTAACTTTTATGAGATTGATGATTGTGGCAAAAATAACTAGAGTTCATGGAACACCTTACCCCATGCAGTCTTGAGAAAAAGGACATGGGAAGGGTCTTTTAAACTTTGGCTTATTGTTTTTCCGAGCACAAACTATAATTCCTACGAGCTGCTATTTGCCTGAATCTCAATATTCCCCAATGCTGAAAAAGCAAGTGGCAAGTCTTTTGTTGCTCTCTCAAGAGAAAGCCTTTTTCATTTCTATTCCATTTAATATTATTTTTTAAGATCTGTAATAAAGTACTGCTGCATCTCCTGATGTCCTGGTGTATGTAACATACCTCAACTAGGAGGGCACTTGGTAGAGCACATACCCTCCATCCATTGGGATCATACTCTGTGCAGAGCGTTGGTGTTACCGAAGCAGTCTCCTTGGCTATTGGGCACAATCCTGGACAGGTCGTCACTCCGACACAGGATACAAGCATGCTGGCACTCATTTTGCCGACCTCAGAAGGAAGACAGGCAGAGTCAACCCCACCTGGTATTAATTCAACAGTAAGTGGGATTTGAACTCAGGTTCCGAGGATCCCAAGCCCACCACCCGAACCATTAAGCCAACACCAGGCATATAAAGCACATACCAACACCATGCAAATGCCTCATCCAATCACGAGAACATATCGGGCCCAATAAATTGTTGAAATATCATGCTATACATCGTTTTTGGCCCTATTTCTCAATGGTGAAGAATCACTTTAAAAATTAAACAAGTCTCGTATCCGGATATGGATTCGGATCTTCACCAACATTGAATCAATTCGGCCTTGTCACACACCCAACCTGTCCACCAAGTTTCATCCGAATCCGTCGACAACTTTTTGAGATATCCTGCACGCAGACAGGCAGACAAACAAACAGACAGAGAGCGGTGAAAATATAACCTCCTTCACCTTTGGTGGCAGAATTTAAAAAGGTTAGAGTTATCCACCATAAAATATCTCAAGGTCTTGATATTGCAAGCTTCACGCATAAGGAGAGAGAGAGCTGGAAAACTGGTTTTGCTCTGACGAAAAGTAAAGCCTGAATTGTCAGCACTTTGTGATATTTTACGGTGGGTAACTCTTTTTTTCTTATATTTTTCTTTTTTTGAGATGTATTTGTTGTAAATACTTATTTTTACCTGCCATAGCAGGTCAACGAGAGCTCGGTGTTGTTGTTGTTGGTGTTTTTGGTGTTGGGAGTTAATATTTGAAATGTGCACCCATTGGTCGGACAGCTGCCGGACCACACCTACATCTGTCGCTTGACTCCACCCACAATGGCACCCAGACGAAATGATATGTCCGCCATTTTGGTTTTCTCGTGGGCCGAACACATTAGGCCTGAAGGCCTCTGCTGATTATATACTGTCCGGCTTTGTTGTGTTCGATTTCCATTGGCTTTGTCTGGGTTGAGTGTTGATTATGATGAGGGACCACGAATAATCGAATCATATGTCAAATAAAAATTATTAGTAAGGTTTACTCAAGCCCGTACGTGCCTCCCTAAAAAATAGCGTTATGTAATTTTTCAACCGTTAAACAATCCGTGACTGTGTGATGAATTAGCTCATTCTGAATTAACTGGGACAAATCAACTCTTTTAAGAGTGCATCAAATGCACGTTTCTCAAATCCCAATCGGCCTGTTATCGGATTTTTAAGGCCAATTCACTTGCGCTTAATTGAGGTCGCGGCACCTTGAATGACTACGTACAGGTTTTTATGAACAAAAGATTTATTACCACAGAGAGAGTGGGGGAGTAGAAGAGAAGGAGACACACACACACACACACACACACACACACACACACACCAAAACTGAGGTAAAAAAAATCCCCTGTTTGGAATCACTCTGAATGTTATCTATCTAATCATATTTATTCACATGGGAACACGGGACAGACACAGCACAAGGTTAGGCCAAATAAAAAAGATACCAGTTGATCGTCCCCACCTGCTTCCTTTTTTGAAGCCGCCTCCTTTTTTTTGCAACTTGTTATTTTGTCAAACATCCTGAAAAAAAAAACTAGAACGGGCACTCATAGAGCGCGTACCTTCGCCGCCACTACTTTTTTTGTTCTTGGTATGAGTGTGGGGAACTGGTTTCATATGAATGGTCTTATGACACAAACCACATATCTATAATGTCATGACCCCCCCGACTTCCGGGGGCTACGGACTAAACAACAATCAACTCACGTCGTTTTGGCGAGTCTTCACTCGCAAGCTCGGTGAATACAACGTTTCAACAAGAGAAGGTAATCTCGTTTGATGCTGGTTTCATGCAAATCGAATAAGAATTGACTGAGTTATGCTGAAAACCGCATATTTTTCAAGGGCGTGACCCCCCCCGACATTTTACCCCAACCGGTGACATGTGTTATGACGTCATTGTGTCACAAGATTGGGCATTAAATTCTGAACATTTTGGTGCTGGGTTCATGTAAAGCGGACAAGAATTGACCGCGTTATGACAAAAACCGCATTTTTTCAAGGTCGTGACTCCCCTGACCTTTGACCCCTAACCGGTAACAAGAGTATGGGCGTCATTGTGTCATATTGCATATCACAAGATGAGGCGTTGAATTCTGAACATTTTGGCGTTAGTTGTATGCAAATTGAATAAAAATTGACCGTGTTATCGTAAAAAGACGATTTTGACCTTTTCGTGACCTTGACCTTGACCTTTAACCCGAACGATCCCAAAATCTAATCGAATGCTTCCTGGCTAATAACCAATCATCCCAACAAATTTCATGCAATTCGGTTTAATACTTTTTGAGTTATACGAATCACAAGATTACAAATAAATAAATAAATAAATAAATACACGCCGACCAAAACATAACCTTTCGCAGAATGCGAAGGTAAAAATCACTAAACAAGACAAAAAATCTAAACAATAAAAAAACTATTTATACCGAACGTATGGTGGGTTAGAAAGGTTCTTCTCCATTTCTTATGGGTTCATGGAAGGAAGGACACGCAATGCCTATAGAAAGTCTACACCCCCTTTCAAATTTTTCACCTTTTGTTGCCTTATAGCCTGGAATTATTTACATTAAATGAGACATTTTTACACCTTTATTTACACATTGTAACCCACAACTTCCAAATGAAAAACAAATCCCACAAAGTTCAAAAAATTAATGAAAAAAAAATATCGAGAATATCGTTGTTGGAAAAGTGTCCACCCCCCTGAGTTAATACTTGGTGTAAACACCTTTGACAGCAATTACAGCTGTGAATCTGTTAGGATAGGTCTCTACCAACTTTTCACACCTTGATTGGGCAATATTTTCCCGTTCTTCTGTACAAAATTGTTCAGGCTCAGTCAAGTTGCATGGGGAGCGTTGATGGACAGCAATCTTCAAGCCATGCCACAGATTTTCGATTGGATTTAGGTTGGGGCTCGAACTGAGCCACTCAAGGACATTTATATTTTTGTTCTTTAGCCACTCCAGTGCAGCTTTAGGACGGAAGTTCACCTTTCAGCATGACACCGACCCGAAGCACACAGCCAATTCCAGCTTTCTTGCAGAGGGCAGCAGTTTTTCCTCAAGGATTTTGCTCTATCCATTTTCCCTTCCATCCTGACAAGTTCTCCTATCCCTGCTGATGGAAAACATCCCCATAACATGATGCTGCCACCACCATGCTTCACAGTAGGGATGGTGTTCTTTGGGTGATGTGTTGTGTTCAGTTTGCACCAAACCTAACGTTTTGCATTTTGGCCAAAAAGTTCCATCTTGGTTTCATCAGACCACAAAACCTTTTGCCACACGGCTTGAGAATTTCCAGAGTGGTGTTTTGCATACCTCAACCAGGGTTCAAGGTGGGCTTTTTGAGTAATGGCTTCCTTCTTGCCACCCTGTGGTACAGGACAGACTTGTGGAGTGCTTGGAATATTATTGCCACATGCACACAGTGACCAGTCTTTGCCATAAGAACATGTAGCTCTTTCAAAGTTGACATTGGCATCTTGGTGGCCTCTCTGATCAGTCTCTTCCTTGTTTGGTCATCCAGTTTAGAGGGACAGCCTGATCTAGGCAGGGTCTTGGTGGTTCCATATGACTTCCACTTCTTAATGATTGTCTTTACTGTGCTCTGAGGGATATTCAAGGCCTTTGAAATATTTTTATACCCATTCCCTGATCTGTGCTGTTGTGGAATTTTGTTGTCTTAACCAACTCGGTGTAAATACTATCACTCAATTTGCAATACACAAATAATCCACTGTCCACAAGGAAAAGTACATTTCATCAAAGAACATTTATTGCACGGTACCACAGAGTCAAAAACACCGAGATGTAAACATCCGCAATGATTTCCACGAAACTAAGCTGACATTTCCTGATATATATATATATATATATATATATATATATATATATATATATATATGTATATATATATATATATATATATATATATATATATATATATATATATATATATATATATAGAAAAAGAAAAAGAAAAAGAAAAAGAAAAAGAAAAGAGAGAGAGAGAGAGAGAGAGAGAGAGAGAGAGAGAGAGAGAGAGAGAGAGAGAGAGAGAGAGAGAGAGAGAGAGAGAGAGAGAGAGAGAGAGAGAGAGAGAGAGAGAGAGAATGATGACCTACAGCTGGCCTTGGTGAGATTGGTTTCATGCGAGAAAGGCATCAAACAAAATTCTAAGAAGCAGACAGGAAGGGGAGAAGAGAAGAGGTGGGACATAAAACATTAGGTTATGGGTACTTTTTGAATACAAGGAAATGAATGTAAGGAATTGAGTATATAAAAAGGCAGTGAGTACATGGGTAAAAACCAGTGAGTACAGTAAAATAAAAGGCAATTTGTTTAAAAAGGAATATTCCCCATTAGTGCCTTTCAACAACTTTATCCTGGAGGTATTTTGAAAGCTCAATGGGTTCATGGGTGAGTCCTTGCTGTGAAATGTACTACCTAGCAGAAGAAACCTACAGGAACAGCTCATTTTTTTTCTGAAATAATCAGAATCACAACACTTTAACCCAGGTGGAAGCCAATTAACTTGGTGTGTGATTTTGAAGGTGATTGGTTACACCTGAGCTAATTTACAATTTGCTATTATTATATAAGGGGGTGGACACTTGTCCAACAAAGATATTCTAGTTTTGTATTATTCATGAATTTTCTGAATTTTGTAGAATTTGTTTTTCCCTTGGAAGTTGTGGATTACGAAGTGTAAATAAAGGTGGAAAAAGTCTGATTTTAATGCAATTTCATTCCAGGTTATGTGGCAACAAAAGGTGAAAATTTTGAAAGGGGGTGTTGACTTTCTATAGGCACTTTACCAAATATTGAAGCGATTTGCACCACTTAAAAATCCATATCCTCGTGTATGACTCTTGCACGATTCTTTGATTCGATCATTTTCCCAATGTCAATACTGAGTTTTTATAACTTCTACCGAGCCACAGCGACAAGAGCTGTACTGCTGCTTTCCATTCACTGCCACTTTCCGTTTCCATGCACGATATACAAGCATACTGATGTGTACATGTCTGCATAGCATATGTAAGTTCCATCACAGACACTGCAGTAAAATTGTGCATGCTTCGGATTAAAATGATGCAAAATTCGAGTGGTTTTAAAACTAACAAATTGTGTGACGTATGTAGAAAAATTGTGCGAATGCGACGAATCATTTTCATGATTTAAGCTTAATTTTTGAAGATGGTTTTCATCTGTTTGCAAATCCAGACAGGAACTTAGAGCCCTGAAGCCGTGGTATGTTGGAACAGTTCTTGATGGGCGATGCTCGCTTTGTGATGTTTTTTTTTCCCAATTTTGTGAGTGGGGAGTTGGACCAGGGAGCGCTGATGAGTCCAGATCCCACATACATAAATCTGTGTATTGAATGTTTGCTGTCGATCTATATAGAAAGATGGCATAGCCAATTATTTGAATATGCACAAAGTATGTAATTTTTTGTATTCCGCCATAAATGTATTATATACAGGGTGTCCCCAAAAAAATGTACTCACATTTTGGCTCCTCATAACTCGTTGAATTTTTCATTTATTTTCAGATCAAATTAACCCTAATAATGGCAGAAGTACGACTAGGTTTTGAAGAAAGAAAATTTATCATAAAGTGCTACTGGAAGCACGAAAACATCATGGAAGTGCAAAGACAATTTAGAAGACATTTTCACAAAGATCCACCAACACGACGCACCATTGCTCGCATCCGAGATAAGTTTGAAACAGATGGAACTGTGCATGACGTCCATAAGGAGCGTTCAGGAAGACCACGGTCATCAACCACCCCCGCAAAGGAAAATCAATTACTGGAAACCCTCCACCGATCCCCACAGAAATCTGTACGACAAATGGCTCATGAGACAGGAATCCCAAAATCAAGTGCCCATCGCATTTTGAAGCGAATTAATTGGAAAAGTTACATTCCAACATTAATCCATTGGTCCGCGTTATCGGCTGTGTTTGGAATGTGATGGTCGTCAGTTTGAACATTTGTAAACATGCATTTATCCATTTATACATTTAACCATTAATCTTGTTTCTAAGTCAATAAACAACGCATTTATTATCATTTAAAGAGTGAGTACATTTTTTGGGACACCCTGTAGTTGTTTAGAACTGTGGATTGTATTTTTAATTGGCTTTGTAAGTGTGTACACCACCTGTCAGGTATATAATCTATGTCATATGTGCTTTGGGGTAGAAAACTGACATATCTGGTATGTGACACATGTAATTTTTTTAAGGGGGGGGGTGGGGAGGTAAAAAATTGGCGTGGTAGGTACTAAAAGCCGGTGGCCATTTTGAAATAAATTTATAATAACAAATAAAAAGGGCCTCCTCCTTGTTTTTTATTTTTAATTTGGACAATCAACTGGTATATTTTTATTTGGC
Source organism: Eptatretus burgeri (assembly GCF_056783735.1). Taxonomy (NCBI): domain Eukaryota; kingdom Metazoa; phylum Chordata; class Myxini; order Myxiniformes; family Myxinidae; genus Eptatretus; species Eptatretus burgeri. The sequence goes on from NC_140967.1 coordinate 56,530,693, forward strand.
CTTAATGAGACAGAGTAGAGAATGTAATCTGAGCCATGCATCATAATTTTTGTTTTATTATTTTTTTCAGATTCAGCTTTTACAACATAGACACACGGGGCATGCACAAGGATGAGGGAGTTGAGTGGACTGAGAAGGCAAAGTATATATATATATATATATATATATATATATATATATATATATATATATATATATATATATGTGTGTGTGTGTGTGTGTGTGTGTGTGTGTGTGTGTGTGCGTTTATGTGTGTGTCTGTGTGTGTGTTGTGTCGTAGGTGTGTACACAGTGTGGTTATTCTTGTTTGTCTATGCACTTCCTTCAACCAAATGGTCATTTTATTCACTACTCTGCCACAAGTCCTTGTCAGTTAAGGTTCACAGTTCCACAACTTTCCCTCTCTGTTCCATGAAAGTACATGACCTATGTGTCAACACTTGACTCAACAAATGTCCCCACAGAAATCAATCCTATCGATTTATTTAAGGTGGAGCAACAAGAGTGCCACATCATTGCACATTGGTGTCTGTCCATAAACTTGAGATGGAGAAAGTCAAGGATGACTCTCACAATATGGGGAGTTGCATCATATTCGTTCATGAACCACTGTGTGCTCAAGCTCGTCTCAGCCCAAATTCCTTGACTATAGTAAAAGCTCTTTATGAGGCATTCCAAGTGACTGGGTCCTGATTAACTGTCCTTTCAGTGAATATGGGACCGTTAAGACAATGGCTTCAGACTGATCACCATGTCCAAAGATGCACAGGAGTGTTTTTCTTTCATAATTGATTGATTGTACAATATGACGTATGATGCGAACAATCACACTTTATAACGTGAAAAGAAAAGAAAACTGTAATCGTTTCTTGGGCCAACATTCAACCAGGTATGAAAAAATAAATAAACTTTTTCGTAAGCCTGGCTAAATGGACTCAGAAAGGCCTCTGTCCTTGTCGAGCATCACGAAAGCAGACACATCATGATGTTTTACAGTGTATCACAACACTGTCGAGCCCACCTCCTCTCTGGGACACAAAGGCCTGCTTTCTGAAAACTATCCTGAAGCAGAAGGAACAGCTGGTTTAATATCCATCCATCAGTGAAACAAGTTAACGATGTGTGAAGGCATTACATCTGAAAGCACCGTTTTGCTTCCAGATAGAAATTCTTTCACACAAAGATATCTTGGATAATTGGCACCGAGAAATTGAAAATCGTTCAACCAACGCCTCTTTTATGTAAATGTAAATGTACTTGAATATCAGCTGTAAACATGAATGACTTGCTTAACCCCATCACAAAATACAGCTAGATTTTGACATAACTTTACAGAAATGTTGTTTTTTGCAGTGCGATACAAAACAAAAACAAAACATGAGCCGGTTTGCTGGCTGCCATTATTTTGGCTGCTTCAGAATGATCTGCACAGCTGCAGCGTAATGCTATAATGTTGTTATGGCTACTCCATTAAAAATGTGGAAAATGGAGATCAAGTGATATGGAAACAGACTTCAGACACTCAAAATCTCCAATCCAATTTTTTCCCTTCCAACATGCCTTTCTGAAAGATTCATTGTGCGGCTAATACTTAATTACAGAATGTGCGTTGGTCAAAATAGTTGTGGGCGAGGATTGCAATAAAATTATTTTTGAGAAAAATCTGATATTTTTGGATGTTTTCTTCAAGCAGGATGGTTTATACTTTAGAGGTATGAGTACTCACCTTTGAGCTGTCTAGCCTGAGTTAGATGTCGACCCAGCTATAAATTGTCCCCCTGGTATTTTGCATGTCGGGTGATGCATCAATGTGTGTGCCATCCATCGGAATGCCGTTAAACCACAGGACCTATATCTGCCAGCATTGGTTGTTGCTGGACGTTAAACATCCCATGGTGTCTTTCACAAACAATAGGTAAATTGTCGGTGTCCTGGACAAGTTATAAATGACCATCCAAATTAACTTACGATTAACGTCTGGCTTCACAAGCCAGTTCACAAAACACTTGAGCCATAAAACGTTTCTCGCCAACCCTGCAAAAGGTGGGAATTAATTGGGGCCATCACAGTAGTAGTAGTTGTCATCATAGTAGCAGTAGTCGTAGTCGTCGTGCTTTTATTGGAAAGGCTTTAGACTTTAGAGGCTTGTGCTCATGGCACAGGAAAGCTCAGACAGATGTAAGTTTCCTGTTTCATGTCACTCGACTTCCTTATCTCTGCAAGTCCATGGTGAGAACCACAGTAAACAAGGTAGAGCCTTTTAAAGAGAAAGCACTACCAAGATCCATAAAAGGAGGGAGACTAAAACACTTTTTTTCTTCCTTTTACAAAAATAACAAGAAAAAGAGCAATCAGAGATTGCAGACCCTCACCAGGACTTCTTTTGAGTGGTGCATTTTTAGATCCTCGTTAGAGGATCTCTAAGTCTTAGTCACGTTGTTGTTCTTGTTCTTCTTCTTGTGGACTTTTTAGATCCTCGTGGAGGATCTCTAAGTCTGACTCATGTTGTTGTTCTTGTGGACTTTTTAGATCCTCGTGGAGGATCTCGAAGTCTTACTCACGTTGTTGTTCTTGTGGACTTTTTTGTTTCACAGCCTACAGTTTTCATCGAAACTTCCTGAAACTTGGCGTATATATGTAAAAATACCCTGCGCAGACAGGAACCATCTCCGATTTTGAAAATTCCTCCGAGAAAAAAAAGTTATGATGTTAAAATATCTCCGCTAATGGAAATCGCCTCAAAAATTATCTCCGAAACTAGGCAAGCTTTTTGAATTCTGTTTGCGGGAATCGAACAGGGCATTAGCAGAGATTAATTACCGCACCTATGATACATCACTATGATGTCATATCAATTTTTATGACGTCATTCCTATTTTTTGACATTTTTTGTTTCACAACCCAGAGTTTTCATCGGATCTTCGTGAAACTTACCATGCATATGCAGAAAGCCCACGTGCAGGCAGTAACCATCTCTGATTTTGGAAATTTTTCCTAGAAAAAAAGTTGACGTCATAATATCGCCACTAATGGAAATCGCCTACACCATCATCTCCGAAACTTGGCAAGCTGTTTGAATTGTGTTTGCGGGAATCAAGCCGGGCATTAGCGCAGATCATTTATCGCAAACCTGATACATCACAATGATGTCATATTAGTTTTTATGACGGCAACATGAAGAGGATGAGGATCTTGGTTCATTCGTGCTTGTTCATGGTACGGGCTAGGCCCTTTGTTCCAGTGAAGGGAAATCTTAATACCACAGAATACAATGACATTCTAGATGATTCTCTACTTCCAACTTTGTGCCAACACTTTGGGTAAGGCCCTTTTCTGTTTCACCATGACAATGGCCCCATGCACAAAGCGAGGTCCAGACAGAAATAGTTTGTTGAGATCGGTTCGGAAGAACTTGACTGGTCTGCACAAAACCCTTACCTCAACCCCATCGAACACCTTTGGGATGAATTGGAACACCCACTGTGAGCCAGACCTAATCGCCCAACATCAGTGCCCGACCTCACTTATGCTCTTGTAGCTGAATGGAAGCAAATTCCTGCAGCAATGTTCCAACATCCCGTGGAAAACCTTCCCAGAAGAGTGGAGGCTGTTGTAGCAGCAAAAGGGGGCACCAACTCCATAGTAATGCCCATGATTTTGGAATTAAGATGTTGGATGAGCAGGTGTCCACATACTTTTGCCTGTGTGGTGTGGCTTAGGGAACATCCCTCTTCGAAAAGTAACTGCAACCGTGAGCGCACATACACTCCCTGGGCCTTCACACTGCTGCACACTTTCAGGGTGTTGTTCTTTTCTTCATAAGAATGTAATTCAGGAGTGAGTGTTGTCAGGTGACGCTCAATAAGCAACAGCTTCTCTTCCAGCCTCTTGATCTCCATCCGCAGTGTTTTACTCATTCCATACGAGTACACCTGGTACAACAATTTCAACCGTACCTTCCCTCCACCCCACCAGAGTCCAAACGAGCAGAAATATCCTTTTCTGTTTCTCCAAGCTTGCCAAAAGTTGCGAAACACCGAAAGAAAAGCTTCATCCTGAATTAAGGCATTGCTGCAATGCCAGAGACCAGCACAGAGTCTTGTCTCAGCCAGAGAAAGCTTTATCCAGGCCAGATTATGATCGCTCACAATCCTACACCAACGGTGAGACGGATAGGGTCTGTCCAGTCGAGATTACGAGATATGGCCACTCCTGATAGTGGTGAATGTAAAAGTTGTGCCAGTGGGGGTACCGTATGTGCCAAATGTCTCCCAGGTTTAATTGCGTTATCATATCTTGTAACACTTTAGCGGAGGGACCGTATGACTCTTGACCCACTCGATCAAGTGAGGGATTGAGAGTACAGTTGAATTCCCCTCCAATCATTACATATTCTTCCTTAGGCAAGGTGAGCATAAATGTCCACATGTGGTCGAAGGAACGCACTCTCCCAGCTCCCTCACATGGCGCACAAGCATTCACAAGGTTGATAACACATCTATACACTGTATTTTCACGTGTAACAAACGGCCTAAACTGATCTCATTTATCAGAAGTGTATCAAGCTTAAACGATGATGAGAAGAGGATAGCCACCCCACAGGATGTATCCGTTAGGTGACTGAACTACGCCGATCCTCACCATTGGCTTCTCCATTGGAAAGCAGCGTCTTCAGTTGAGTGGGTTTCTTGTAGAAAGACGACTCCAACTTTCTCCATCAAACAGAGGGACAACACCTGATGCACCCGGAATGCATCTTTACATCCATTGACGTTCACTGATCCGAGACGAAGATCTATTGCCATTTTATAAATTAAAGTTCTTTGTTTTCATAAGGTAGAAAGACCTCAGGTAAGTCAGTCCATGATTAGACCCATAGATCAACAGCTTTCTCACTGACTTGTCCATCCGAGCCTGAAGTCTTGCTTTTGTGTCCTTCTCTTCTCAGTACATACAGAGAATGTACATGTAATTTACAGTCTTTCCACCGTTTTATGGCAGTTTCAACTTTCTTCCTGCTGTGTAAACTTTTTTCAAGGAACTCTAAAATTTCATTGCCAGGAATACAGGAAAGATTCCCTGAGGGCAGCTCCGACTCAAAGATCATCATCGCTCCTTGATCTACTTCCCATTCACCAATGCTTCCATCGTCTTCACTGTCTGGAATCATGGTCTCTCCCCTTTGTTATCTCTTCGCTATGTGCCAAATCATCTATCTTGTCGTTACTTAAAACAGGCTTAGCACAAGCTTCTGGCAACACAGATGAAACTTCAACTGGTACTACTGCTACAGTTATTGCTGCCTCACTAGGCAAGACTGTAGGAATTAAAGATACAACATCCAAGGGGATGCAGAGTTCATCTTCTTGAGGTGCTTTTGTTCTCTTGAGGTGCCTGTTTACTTCCCTCTCTGCTCATCCTGTGGATGCAGAAGAACCACCCAAGACCTCAATCAGGACAGGTGATGCATCAGACGCCATCTCAGTCTCCTTTGACTCTGCCAAGTCAGGAGATGCCACCGAGTCCGTCATCATTATCATACTGGAATTAGTTATGGATCCTTCATCACTGTTCACTCTTTGGCAGATCACTGGCTACATTTGGTCGCCGATCACATTCATGACCTGAGGAGCAGTGATCACAGCAGAATTTTTTCAGGTTGAGTTCTTCCACTTGTTTGACCAGCTCAAGAGACGGAAGAAGCTGCTAAGTGCCACATGAAGGATGAGGGATATCATGGCAGAGGGTTGACTGTTTAGATTACTACTGCAGCGCTGGGAATTGAATGTTTCACAGAAACGTTGTTTCTCATTCTTCCTTTGTTCTTCCATGAGCTTCACTTTGGGAAAGAAAAAAAAAAACATCAAAATGTGTCGGTTTGTCTACTTCTTGTTGGAGCAAGAGAGGGAAATTTAATAACGGTTTTTCTGGAAGGTAATAATAATATAACCATGAGGACATCTCTCTTACTCTGATGAAAGGTCGCCACCCAAAATGTCGCTTTGTGCCTTTTGCTCTTTCTTGGTATAAACGTTACTCCTTTTGTGGTTATTCTGTGCTACCAACGTGGCTTGCTCGTGTCTTAGCTGGAATTAGCCTTCTTTTGTCCAGATATGTGTTAAGTTTGGATGGACATGGAAAGACAGGTATCAAGAAGAGCAAAATACATCATGGGCACACGAGAAATTCAACAATAAATACCAGTAGGTGGATGGTTTGCATGTTTGTAAGGAAGAGGGATGGCAAAATGCAATTAGGTAGGTGGTTCCAGACAAGGGAAAAGAGAGCAACACAGGAATGAAAGTGAGCAGACAGCCTCGACCCACAGAGAGAGGGTGTTCATTGCACACATTCTGCATGGTTGGGATGGAGGGGAGGGGTTAACTGAGAATACAGGAGAGATTATGCCCAAGAGAAGAAGGAAAAAGACAGATATGAGTAAGACAAATGAACAGCCTATATTGGTTGAGCAGCAGGCTTTAAGTATCAGCTTCCTGGCCAGAGATGCCAATGATTCCCAAGGCCTTTTCCCCACAGCATTGAGGATAGGCAGGGGTAAGCGATTGCGCATAAATTTTACCAAGTACTTTGACCCCATAAGATTTCTGGGACCCTATCATTTTGAAATTTACTCATGCAAAATTTACTCTTGAAATCTTCTATAAAGTTCACAAGTGTATCTTCTAAAAAGTATAAAACTCCAGCAGAAATACATGGAAATGATTTGCTGTTATCTTCAGGGAAATTTCCTTTGGACGTTGTTGCTCACATTCCTTATTTTCAGGTGGGACTTCATGCCAATAAAACCACCATAAATGAAGGATGACAATTCGTGATAACTGTTATTCGACTGTAAAACATTGTCTCACCAAAAATTCCCTAAGTATATGTTGCAGAAAAAGAAAATACGGAACATCTTTCAGTTCATCACTTGTTATTCAAAAATTATGCTAAATGAAGGGATGCATCATCCTGTACAAATACAAACTTCCAAAATGGAGTCACTCATCATCTCGACTCACTGATTATCATGGTAGTTATCAACTATAATCGATCTATAATTCCAGCAATCTCTGTGTGTCTGTCTGTGTGTCTGTCTGCGACCGCCGTTTCTCGACGACCGCCAGTCCGATCTCATTGAAACTTGCCAGGAATATTGCCGGGGACCCGCGGATGTGCCTTTTCGAGGTTTGATATCAATCGGACGAGCGGTTCCCAAGTTCGGCCATTTATCTGTCGACCAATGACAAGACACGGTGCTATGACATCACGAATGACGTCACAATTTATGTTTATTTATTTATTTATTTATTTTGCACGATTGACGGTCCGATCTGATTGAAACTTGCCAGGAATATTGCTGGGGACCCGTGGATGTGTCTTTTAAAGCTTTGATATTAATCGGACGAGTGGTTCCCAAGTTACGGCCATTTATCTGTCGACCAATATCTGTGAGAGAGGGGGACGGGAGAGGGGGAGATGAGAGTGGTGGCGAGAGAGGAAGGGCGAGACAAGGGGGAGACATGGGGGAGAGAGAGAGGGGGTGGGAGTGGGGACGAGAGAGAGCGAGAGAGGGGGACGGGAGAGGGGGTGTGATGGGGGCGAGAGAGAGGGGCGAGAGAGGAGGGGGGAGAGAGGAGGGGGAAGTGAGGGGGGCAAGAGAGAGGGGGCGTCACAATTCTTCTTCATTTGATATGACGTCACAATTGACGCTGGGGACCTGAGTATGTTTCTCAGGTGTTTCCCAAGTTATGGCTATTTATGATACGGTTGGTCCAATCTAATTGAAATAATGCCCCAATCCAGTCGTCGTTTACACCCCTACGGGCCCGTACTAGTTGATATAAACACGATAAACCAGTCAATAACACACTCGACCCATTGAAGCATTTGTTTTGAGCACATGTTTAATACCAAGATGAAATTAAGTAGTTCCCATGGAATTTTTTATTATTATCACGATTTGACTCGATCATTACAAACATATGGCGCAAGCAAGGATAGCCACAAAAGCATTCTCCGGTGTTCACATCTTCAGTGTTTACACGCTTCCAAGGACAGCATTCTCCAGTGTTTACATTTTCTGTGTTCACAGGCTTATAAGGACAGCATTCTCTAGTGTTCACAGGTTTCCAAGGACAGCATTCTCTAGTGTTCACATCTGTGTTCATAGGTTTCCAAGGACAGTATTATCTTGTGTTCCCATCTTCTGTGTTCACATGCTTTTAAGGACAGCACTCTCCAGTGTACACATCTGTGTTTACAGACTTTCAAGGACAGCACTCTCCAGTGTTCATATCAGTGTTCACACTCTTCCAAGGACAGCACTCTCCAGTGTTCACATCTTCTGTGTTCACAGGCTTCCAAGGACAGAATTTTCCAGTGTTAACATCTTCAGTGTTAGACATCTACAAGGAAATTATGGACAGGAGGAGGCCATTCAGTCCATCATGCCTGCATCACCAACACCACATTTAATAAATCCATCAATACCCCTTCCCTTCATGTGCAGCCTTTTAGCTGCTACACTGGTACTCATTTCACCGACCTCAGAAGGATGACAGGCTGAGTCAACCCCCTGGTATTAATTCAGCAGCCAACAGAGCTTGAACACAGGACCCTAGGATCCCAAGCCACCACTATAACCACTAAGCCAACACCAGGTTACTAACAATAAAGATTGAAGTCGAAGAGTTGAAAACTAACAAACTAACAATAAAGTTGAAGATTAATTTCATTGAGCGCAGTCATAAGAAACCGTTTGGCCACTCACGAGATGAAAGGTCCCGGTGTCGATGGCCCATGTTAACGGAGGCTGTCCGATGTGACAATATACAACTCTGTACTATTCTCTCTCATAAATCTTTTTTGAAGAAATCCCAACATTCCAAATTGGCTCTTTGATGTGCCTCATGCTTAGATATGAGAGCATACATGTGCCGAATAAGAAAGTAATGCGTCCAGTCATTTCAGAGAGGAGGCTCGAGATGGACACAAAGACAGACAGGACATAAAATATAATCCTCCTTCACTCAGTCACACATACACTGTTTACAAGAGCCTTTCCTGGTGTTTTTGGGAATGTGCAAGGCTAAAATTGCAGGACTTGTGGAGCAATTCCATCAATAAAATGTTTCTAGAACAATGTGTCAACATCTTGTGTTGTAATAATACAAGAAAATTAACCCATCTGTCCTTCGGGACACATTTGGCGTTATTCGATACACATTTGCATCCAAATAATTTAGGTCCTCCCCCACTCTGAACTCCTGGAGCTATGAATTTTATTTGGCACCTAAAACGATCACGGGCACAGCCTGAGAACAACTACCAATTTCAACCCATTCCATCGACCAGTTTAGGTGTCCACAGAAATCAAACAAACACACAAACAAGCTGACAGTTCTCAAATTAGAAATACATATTGTCTCTTAAATAAGTAGCCATTTTTATTTTCCGATTATAACAAGCACACACAACTTTCCAGTTGAAACTTAACTGGAACAGTAAAGTAATGCTTCAAGTTTTGTTTAGGATTCAACATGGTCCACATTCACTTTCCTTGATTCAACGTTCCCCAACAAATGGATCGGCCATGGTAGATCCATTGCTTTCCCTCCAAGATACACGGACCTGACTTCCCTGTGATTTTTTTGTGGGTATGCTTGTTGTCTCAAGGCTGAACTCTCTAATCAGTCTCCTTCCTCTTATTCATGGTGCATCTTATCAAATCTGTCTCTGGTGTGGGCTCCCCTTCATCCAGCCCTTCATCTCAACCCGCATTACTGCAGACTCTGCCCAAGATAAGGAAGAATGCCGAAACCCTGTCTTTGCCTACAAATCTCATGTACCCAACCCAACCCATTCTGTACCCATCTTACCCCGACATACCCACTGTTTACTGGATACTGTCTCTCTCACCGGAGAATGTAGAGAAAATTCTGTCCCACCTTGACCCTGCTTCAGTAATGGGCCCAGATAACATAGGTACTCTACGTTTCCAAATACTGCTCTGTCCTTCTTGTTTCCCCTCTATCTGGCTTATTCAGGCTGTCCTAGGTTGATCCCCTCCCCATGCATGGAAGTCAACAAACATGACTCCAATCCACAAGAAGGGTGCAAAAACAGACCGTACCAACGATAGGCCAGTGAGCTTGATTCTAATTACAACCAAAGTCACGGAATCCATTATTGCTTCTCATGTAAAGTATTTCCTTTTTTTCCCAAACAGCCACCTCCATTCCTGGATTTCTGACTTTCTCCACTCATACAGTCAACATGATACCATCAATGGAACCTACTCCTCCTCGTCCTCTCTGAACAGAGGCCAGAGTTCCTCAAGGCAGTGCTTCAGGCCTCGTCTTGTTCCTACTTTATAGAAATTACTTCTCCGATGCTTTGAAAAAACCTTCTCTTCCTTTTTGCACATGACTTCACAGTGTCATACAGTATCCCATCCCTCAGCTAGGCAGACAGCAGCTGCATCACTTATCTGATGTGGAAAGTATTAGACACCGGTCGGACAAATGGAACTTGTCCTTCAATCCTGGAAAATCTCGCAATATAACCCTATGGCTCCAGAAGGACTGTCAAACAAAACCACCTATCAATTCCTTTGATCATTCAATGGAAGAAGTTCAGTCTCTTGAATATCTCGGCCTCACCATCAGCCAGGACCTTTCTTGGGCTGACCACTTTGCAAAGCTGGTCTCCAAAGTCAGTGGCAGACTGGGCATCCTCCCTCGATCAAAGTCTTTCCTTGGAAAATCAGAGCTGCTCACAGTCTACAAGGCCTCTGTTTGTAGCTCGACCGAATAATGTTTTCCATTATGGCCTGGAGCCCCAGCATCACATCCGTCTCTCATAGATTCTGTAGAACACCAGTAAGATTCCATACAATATCAGAAAGCTCTCATAATTATTGGGATCTCCTGTGATGAGGCTGGAGCACAAAGTCTGTTGCTTTCATATTGCAGGCAGGTTGGTCATCTCTGTTTTCGCATCTCCATTGTTTGATATTTCGCCTTCTGTTATTTTAGTCAAATGACCCTCCCTCTCCACTCCAGGATGCACACATGTTCTTCCAGTATAACAACCTCCTGGATACACTTCCAAAATCCAGGCTGACTGCACACCTCAACTCTTTTATTCCTTCCTCTCCAGTCTATGGAACCACATTCCAGAGGCTGTTCAGTCTCATGTTTCGCTCAAGGTTTTCAAGCAAGCAGTGAACCGCCATCTCTTGTCATCCCTAATTCTGACCCAGGATCTTTATTACCCCCATTAGCCTATCATAACCCAACCATCTTGCCAGTTTCAATGCTTCCTCCCTTCCTACCTCTCTTCTTTTCAAGCTTGTCAATTCCCCCGATGTTTGTACCACTGACAGTTCTATCCTTCCTCTTCCATGAACTTCACTCCTCGAAAGAAAAGAAAATCATTTTCTGCATTCCTTCATGAACACTCCCTGTAAAGATGCAAAATGAGATCAACTACTTCAATTGATGGTAAAAGCAAAATATCATTGTTCGAAAACAAATGTTCATGATGCATGAAATGAAAACCCTTCACTGCTTGGTTGTCTTGCATTCATTATAATGCATGAAAAGCATTCACAGGATATGAGAAATAGTCTGCATTCCATGAGACTTATTTCCCCAGCAGAATCTCACAGCTGTCTCTTTCTCACAAGGCCACGAACAACAGCCTGTAAATAGCAGATCCTGAGCACAATCCCCCCAGTTCTCATTACATCTCAAAATGTTTGCCTTTTAATTGGGTCCCAAAATAAGGCAGAGATGAATGGTATTTGGCCAAAGTCAAAGCCTGATGTTTTTTTGTCCATCAGGAAGACTCATCATCATCAATATACCACTCTTTATGAAGTGTCAGTACTGCTGAAGCAGTCTTTTGGCAAGGGTTATGCTGGTCGGTTCATCGTTTGCCTGCCCAGCAGTCAGCCAGCACTGGAATTTGTAATTTGTTCAGGGTGCCGGCTATTGCTCGCCGACTCCTCACGAAAGATACCATGGGGGATCTAATGTCCACAAAAGAGCTAGCAGACAGCTCTTCCGGATTAACGTCGATCCGATGGATGGCACCCAAATTGATGCCTCGCCCTGCAGGTGAAACACCAAGGTGACAGTTTATAGATGAAACTCGATTCGAACCCAGGCAAGAGAGATCAAAGGCAAGTGGGCATACCTCAAAGCCATCCTCCGAGCCGTGTTCCTTAAAGAAGACCAACATAATTTAGATTTATGAGACCAGGATCAAGTAAAGTACCGAACATTGTGTTTGACATAAAGTGTAAAGACTTATAGGATATTATAAATGTATTCATACAGTTATGAAAATTAAAATACCAAATGAATATTGAACTGAACATAAAAGAGACACAACTGACCGCTTTTATGGCAACCCACTGTAACATTTGATCACAATTAAAACCACATGGAAAATTAATAGTAACGAGAGAAAGAGAGAGAGAGAGAGAGAGAGAGAGAGAGAGAGAGAGAGAGAGAGAGAGAGAGAGAGAGAGAGAGAGAGAGAGAGAGAGAGAGAGAGAGAGAGAGAGAGATAGAGATAGAGATAGAGATAAAGATAGAGATAGAGATAGAGATAGAGATAGAGATAGAGATAGAGATAGAGATAGAGATAGAGATAGATAGAGATATGTGATCTATGTTAGAGGAAATAGAAGTGTATCGAGTGGGAAAACTACACAGACAAACAGAATATTTGAGGGTTACGAAAGTTAAACTTTATAGGCAACCTATAAAGACAGGAATGTTGAAGAAAGCAAATGGCAGAGAGTGAGAGTGATATATATATATATATATATATATATATATATATATATATATATATATATATATATATATATATATATATATATATATATATATATATATATATATATATATATATATACACGAGCCAAATAGAGACAACATCAGATGCTTGAGTTATGGTCAGCAAAATGATTGTCAAAATACGGTTGACGGAGTACTGCTCTCCCATCTGGGCTGTCTCCCCTGCCTCACATCTTGCTCAGCTTAATGCAGTGGAAACCAAGGTCTTCAAGATTATTGGAATCTCCCACAATGAAGCTGAATCTATGGGTCTACCACTTCACCATTGCAGACAGGTCTGTGGTCTCTCAGTCTTTCACCGCCTCCTTTATGGTCTTGCTCCCCCGCTTCTTTCCTTGCTTTGTCCCCCCCCCCACCTCCAGGTTTCTGGAGGACACACACGGTCTACCATCAACCCCCTTCTGGGGGAACCACCTAAATCTTCCCCAAAACAAAACTATGATCTTTTCTACCATCATTAACTGCCACCTCCCAACGCCACTCCAATCCCTTCTCCTTCTAAATTTCCAGTTTTTCCTGCTGAGAGTTTCCTTCTGAATCCATCTTGTTCACCTCATGCACCTTTTCCTGCCCCCTGTTCCTCCTCACACCCATTGGTTGTGCACCTCACTCTGTCTTTGCCTTCGGTTCTGCTGTTGGTGTTTCCCCCGTCTCCGCTGTTCCATTCTGATACATTCAGTGGACTATTACTCGCTCTTCCACGACTCTCGACTATGTATACAAAAAAAAAACTTTTTGAGATATCCTCCTCATAGACATACAGACAAACAGACAAACAAACAGACAGGTATGAAAACATTACCTCCGTCCATCTTCGGTGGCTGAGGTAATGAACTTAATCCAAAAATGACCAAAAAATGGCACGTTATGTGACCCAAAATGCAATATTCAAAGTGAGTTATCATTACTATGATTACTTAGTAATTAACAAATTGCTAATTTCAAAGATTATTTAATAATCAGCAATATTTAAAACACTAGTACGTGCCCATACGTGCGTGGCCGTACGTGCAAACCCCCCCAAAAAATAATTTAAAAAAACTTTCAAACCACAAGCCAGAAACAACCACACAGGCTGTTCCTTCGCTCTCGCGTGCCCGTACATGCAACCCCCCCAAAAAAAACTTTCAAACAACCACACAGGCCGTTCCTTCACTCTCGTAAACGACGACTGGATTGGGGCATTGGGTTTATCTATAAATGCACATAAGAAATCGAGAAATTATTAGAATACATTGTCATCACTATCTGAAAGTAGTGCGTGCCCGTATGGAATGTTCACATGCATTCCATGAATTATCACTTGTATTGAAGTAACAACTGCTGTGATAATTCCACACACAGAGTTAATTAAAATCTAAATTAAAATCAAGTTTACCTCCCTGTCTTTGCTTGCCATGACATTCGCTGCCATGTCACCGGCACGGCCCGTGACGTCATCGTCGGCCAGCCGCGCACTGGCCTATGCAGCAACGTGTCATGTCATTGGTTGGTAAATAAATGGCCGCAGCAACGTGTCCTGTCATTGGTTGGTAAATAAATGGCCATAACTTGGGAAGCACTTGGCCAATTAATATCAAACCTTGAAAAGGCACAAACTCAGGTCCCCAGCAATATATCTGGCAAGTTTCAATTAGATCGGACCAGTGGTTGTCAAGAAACAGCGGTGACACACACACACACACACACACACACACACACACACACACACACACACACATTGCTGGAATTATAGCTAGATATTGTTACACAAAAGAAAGGACCTCAACACACAGTGGAAGTGCAGTCCATTTGTCTTTATTTCCACTTGCAACATCAACGAAACCCCCGACATTCAAGCCTCGAGGACAAGGCCCTGGACCCGACCTCCCCCGGCCAAGTACATCGCACAGCACATCCACAAGTCTAAAACGTAGGTTGTGAGATCTGTTCAGTTACGTCCTGTTGGCTGAAGCGATTTATGCAGAACCATCCGATCGCTCTCTCACACGGGAACCCACAATGTCCTCTCTTGTGGACTCTTACATTCCTCTTCATTTGGGAGGAATGGACTGGTGCGAGTTGAGAGAAAACAACTAGAACTACCATTGACTTAATGAAGCAGTAAAACTGCTGTCACATGCATCCCTGCTTGTGGGTTGATGTCCCATCAACCAGGGTCGGATTTGGAGAAGGACCAACAAGATCCGTGGGATCAAAAGGTTGGGGACCACTGAGCTAGAGGTACGCACACTTGTTTCTATGCCGTCTAGCCTGAGTTTGAATCCCAACCGAGCTGTAATTCAACTGTCATCCTGATGTTTCACATCCAGGTCCAGGGTCCAAATTCCAGGGGACCCACAAAAAACATACGAATGATACGATACATACAGGGGGCATTGGGGTGTAGATGCTATCACTCGTTCAAGGTTCAGGCTTATGATCAGCTGATATTCCTTCCAATCTGGCAGAAGTAGGTTCTCCTCCATGTTAAGTCTTTCGGATGAGGACATCAGCATTTTCATTGATTTTACCCGGCCGGTAACCGATCATAAACTTGAACTGAGATACTTCCACTGCCGATCTTGTTTCCGTGGCTCCAAGCTTAGCCGTTGCCTGTCGATAACTGAGAGGGTTTTTGTTTGTGAATACCTCAAACTCTGTTCCAATCAGTAAGTGTCTGGATTTTTGGGAGATTGCCCATGTCAAAGCCAGCAGTTTGAGTTTCATGCTTAAGTAATTCTACATATTCTGCTCACTAGGCTTGAGACTCCTGCTGGAATGGGCAATGACCACTTTCCCCTGTCCTTGTGCCTGTGACAGTACACCTCTGAGACTGTGGAAACTGGCATCAGTCTTCAATGTGAAAGGGAAGTTGAAGTCTGGGTAACCGAGGGTAGGTGGCACAATTAGTTTTTGTTTGAGGATGCAAAAGATGCCTTCACATGCTCCAGTCCAACTTTCTTTGAGGTTCCATGACATGGCATGCCTACTGCACTTGTCCCCAGCCTCTTTACCCTCTTCCGGCTTCTGTAGTAGGCTGTGTAGAGATGAAGCCACTTGTGCATAGCCCTGCACAAATCTTCAGTGATAACTCGCCAGATCAAGAAACCCGCAAAGCACCCTTTCTGTCTGAAGTAGGGGGCCATCCCTGTACAGCACAGATCTTCTCCCCATCTGAACTTGTACCCTCGCTGGTCACGACATGCCCCAGGTTATGTACCTTGGTCCAAAAAAGCTGGGACTTTGCTGGCTTCACTTTCAGATTGAGATTTCAGAATCAGGCTCGAACATTATCCAGTCTCCCCAGTGTTTCTTTGAATGTAGTACCAAATATGAGGATGCCATTAAGGTAAACAAGAAGAGACTGGAAATTGAGATCGCCAAATGCCTTATCCATGACCCGCATGAAGGTGGCTGGGACAATGAAGAGTCTAAACGGAATCCCGGTGTATTTGTAGAGTCCCTCAGTTCCTGCATGAAATGCCGTTTTCTCAATATCCACTTCTGCAACTGGTAGTTGATTAAACCCATGGGCTAGATCGAGACTGCAAAAGTATCTTTCACCCTTCAGAATCTGCAATGCCTCTTCAACCCTTGGTAGAGGATAGGCATCCTTACAGGTTCTGACATTGAGTGAACAATAATCTACACAAATTTGAAATTTCCCATCTTTCTTCCTGACAATAACAAGGGTGAAGCATATGGACTTGATGACTCCTGAACAATACCTCGATCTCGGGACTTCTGCAGGTACTCCCTCACTTTGTTCTAGTGATGCGGTGGTATTCCATTGTATTGGATCTTCACAGGATGGTCGTCCACTGTCCCAATTCTGTGACTCACAAGATCACAATACCCAAGATCATCTTCATCCTTACTGAATGCTGAATGATACTTTGAAAGGGTCGAGAGAAGTTGCTGTTTCTATGTCTCTTCCAGTTCACCAATATCCATCTTGGAGACAAGTTCCTGGATGTCTTCTTCATTCGGTCAGTTTTCAACAATGGTGGCAGATTTAAGGATGCCGATGGGGGTTCTAGGTTGGATGTAGGCATCTTGATCACTAAAATTGGCAACTTGCATTGGTATCCTAACCGTCCCACCAATGGTGACTAGAGCTGCTCCCAGCGTTACACCACTAGGTTGCTCAGCTACATAGGAGACATGACGCTCAAAGAGGGCATAGCGTTGACCGACTGATGAACATTGGCAAAATGAATGACATGATCCCCCTCCATGACAGTGATTGTGTAAGCATGTAACAGAATGGTTTTGTTCCCTGCTACTCGCATGGTTTAGAAGTTGGGTACAGTTTGGTATAACTTCATAGCATGAAGTAAGGATGAAAGTCCATGGCCCACCATAACCAAGCTGTTGACCTTTTCCATGTACTCATTACCATACATGTCCTCCATTGGTGGCTGAATGTCTCATATTACGTTTGATCCAAATACAACAGGTACTCTAAAATTCCTTACTTCCACTGAGGTATTTGTTGTGTTCTGAACTACTAGGAACCCCAGACTGTGCAAAATATGATTAAGGACAGTGATGGAGAGCTCAACGTACCAACGGTAAGGAATTTCTGATCCCTGTGAATGAAGATTTGGATGAGTGAAGACACGTCTACCAGCTCACCGTCTTCAGCTAAATAATCCCTGAAGAATTGATTCATAATCGTTGAAATTTCTGCTGCTGTGGTCAATAAAGCAAATAGCATCTACTTGTACCAAATCTCATGTCAATATGTGGACAATCTTCCATAGCTTTCCTCAAAACTGAGCCTTCTCCTGAAATAAGCCTCGCCCACCACCTGGCTCTCGGTAGAAGGCATGACGAGTTTGACTCCTTGAAAGAAAGGGGGAATACAGTGGTGCTGGATGGGGCTGCTGTTTCTGCTGAGTGTGCGGTATGTCGTGATTATGGACAGTTTCGTCTGTAGTGTCCAGTACCATTGCAATTCCAGCACCTCCTTGTGTTGTCCCTTGTGTTGTCAAGCGGTTCAAAAAAAAATAATTTATCACACTCGATACTGCCCATCTCCTCCGCAGACTCATTCCGCAAACTTAACCAGCTTTTATCTACAATTTTTCACACTTTGTTACCTCCTGTACAGTTGTCATCCATTCTTTCAAGCTATTGATAACAATCCTGAAGTGTGCCATTCCTGTTCTTTTTTTCCTTCAGCAAAGACTACCCTGTGTCATCACTATCTCTGAAACTGCCGATATCAAACATTTGTCGTATTGTTTATAATCTTCCTCTATTCTCCCCTCTTGACTCGCTGTCGAACTCATTTCCCATCCATCTTCTCACGACCTTTCTGGCTAAATATAAAATAAAACGGACGACTCGAACGAGATGCTAAAACAAGTAGGCCTTCACCCATTAACGTCATACTTTTTTATGTAAACTTTTCAAAAGGAATGTAGTATTCGTGGGTTGAGGATCATAGTAGATATAAAATGAGAATTTTTTTTTATGCATTTTTTTTATGCAAAAAAAAGAAATCTCGTGAGAAAAAGGCCATCCTATTTTTAGGAAGCAAAATTATTTACTTGATAATATTTACCTAATTGAAGTGCAAATTTTATTGATGGTATATGGGAACAAATCCTGAGACAACCAAGAAAACACGTGCCCTCTCAACAGCCAACACGTGATGACGAAGTAGTCCCCTGAAAAATGTTGCCATAGGAAGAAGTTAAAATTTTCCTTTTTCAAAGGTTTCATATTAACAAACAAAACAAAACACAAATTATCAATATAAGTTTATTAGACCAGTTTATCTTTATGAATATTGAAAGTTGAAAAAAAAATGACTGTTTTTATTTTTAAAGTTATGGTATTCTAAAAAGATGTTCAAAAATTGGGACGTTGTCCCTTAATGGATTAAAGTATACACTTCAAAATAAAACAATACTCTTACATGTACCCATTCACTTTTCATTTTCTGCTTACACTCCTGCAACAAGTGCAATATCAATTACACTACAACTTGCACAAAATCACAATAACAAATATGAAAACTACAAGGGCACTCTTTGATGTTGCGACATTGCCAAATATGCCTCCGCCCACATTATTACATCATTATACATACTTGTACCAAGTTTGATTTAAATCCCTGAACTCAGATTTAAAATATTAAATAATTCTGGTCACTCGACCATGCGTTCTATCAAGTGGAAATTTAAAAAACATATTCCCCACGACTACTTGATCATAATTGTTACATTTCACGTCGATTTATGAAGCGGTTCAAAATACATATTTTAAAAAAGATTTTTGATCAATCCAATAAGGCCGCCAGACCATGTGACTTATTAATTATTTGTGAACACCCTGGTATCCCCAAGGCTTAGGGAACATGTGGCTAAAGTTTACTCTCGATCTGTCAAGCCGGTCTGGAGAAGGAGATTTTTAAAGGTTTATTCTTTAAAAAAAATTATAGCTTCTAAACCATGTCACATACGATGTCATAGGTGGAGAATATTTTGTTCCTCGTGGATAGGCGATTATACCTGTAAAGTTTCGCCTCGATCTGTTCAGCCATTTTGGAGAAGAATATTTTTGAAGGTTTTTACATTAAAAAAAAAGGCTGCTGAACCACCTGATCGATGAGTCGATGACGTCATCAAATTTTTTCCCCCCAAGACTTTAGCCCGAGATGACCCTCAAAAATTTTCATACTGATCGGATAAAGCATTCAACGTATGCAATTATGACGTATAAAGAAGCAAGCTCTGACGTCATCAAAAAAAAATCATACTTATTTCCCATGGGCAGTACTTGCCATGTGCCAACTTTCAATTTTTTCCTTGCTGCAGTTTCAGAGATACAGTGGTCCGAAGTTTTCCCTTTTTTCCAACATGGCTGCCACAATACGTGACCTATGACATCACAATTATCGTTCTAACATTTTACTTGATGTCGCAGCTATGGTGAAATTTTTTTGTCAATCGGATAAGCTGATGCAGAGAAAATTAGCACAGACGGACGAACGTCACACGTACAGACGGATGAACAAACTGAAAACATCATGCCTCTGGTGACTTCGTCAGTGGGGGGCAAAATAAATATCACATTCTGCCCTAAGAAGCATTGAATCCATCAACTGAATATTCAAAAACAGAAACAAGAATTCTGCCAGACAAAGGTGGGAGGGAATTCTTCATTATTTTACAGCAAAAATAAATAATTCAAGCTAATTAATATTTCCTTCTTTTTGTCTGTTTGAATTGGTATTAAGGTTAAGGATTATCTAAAGAGCCATGTATGGATTGCAAGTTGAAGAAGAGGGTTTCAGCACTTGTACAGGCTGAGTATGCCTGGTGTTGGCTTAATGGTTAGGGTGGTGGGCTTGGGATCCCAGGGTCCTGAGTTCAAACCCCGCTCAGCTGTTGAATTAATACCAGGTGGGGTTAACTCAACCTGTCATCCTTCCGAGATTGGCAAAATGAGTGCCAGCTTGCTGGTATACTCTGTTGGAGTGGCGACCCGTCCAGGATTGTGCCCAATAGCCAAGGAGACTGCTTCGGCGGCACTAACGCTCTGCACAGAGTATGGTCCTGATGGATGGATGGATGGATGGACAGGCTGAGTATTTCTGGTATAAGAGAACCTATCAACAAAACAGATATATAATATTTGTTAACAGCCCTTATAGAGTGGTGCAATCGTTGTTTGAAGAGTGGAGAAGAGGTTTGCATGGGCGGGTATCAATGAAAGCGTTTAGGATGCATCTGGAGTGCACGAATATATTCTCGGATTTTCACACTGTATACGAGTGGAGTACACACTGCTATGGAATAACGTGCAGGAGGCCAGACCGAACAAAAACAATCTACGAGTTAACTAGTTGTGCAACTGGATGTAGCTGTTGAGTTTGGGTCACTCTCACAAAAGTGCAATGAAGCCACACCGGATTTATTATGAGTTTCCAGTGACGTGTTAACTGATGCCTCAGTTTAAGGCCTTTATGGATGACTAGTATGACTCGAATGACTGGGAATGTTTTGGGAATCCTTTCAGGGAAGACTTTTCCGTGTACTCGGAGAATTGCGGTTAAAGCAAAGAAAAGTAGTCAATGCATTGTGCTGTCCAAAGGAGAAACGAGTAAGTTGATTGATGTATTTCCTTGATTAACAGATAATTCCAACTGGAAAGGAGCAGGATGTTAAGAGCTTAAGCAGATGGTATGGAGAGCCATTGTCAGCCGAGCAACATCACTTGGAAATGCATCTAGCATCATAGAAGGGGGTTTGAGGGCAATCAATCAAAGCGA
Organism: Eptatretus burgeri; assembly: GCF_056783735.1. Taxonomy (NCBI): domain Eukaryota; kingdom Metazoa; phylum Chordata; class Myxini; order Myxiniformes; family Myxinidae; genus Eptatretus; species Eptatretus burgeri. The sequence goes on from NC_140967.1 coordinate 56,551,837, forward strand.
GCTATAAGTTGAATTCAAGTTGTGCTGTTGCCAGCTTGGGTTGTTACAAAGGTTTTTGTGACCTGATGGTTTACATTGTAGCCCTGAACAGGGTAGACTGTATTGAAAGAAAGATTGATGGATGGCTGAGAAGGACGACTTCATGTGCCCTCCCTCATTCACATTAGCCTTTAAAGAGTGAAAGCACAGAGTTGTCTCTCCCATTGAAGGAATTATCAGAAGGTTATACACATTCTACGATGAGTCTTTACTCCTTGTTTGAGAATCACCTTGACTGTAAGTGTGAGGGAAATGAAGATGAAGATGCAGGGCAGACCTGGTAAGGAAGGGAATGCCATGGATACAAGTTGCTGAGACAGGGTTGACAGAATGAGCTAGAGCATTGGTCCCCAACCTGCGGCCCATGGAGCCCTACACTGCGGCCCGCGAGGACTTTCCAATCAAAACACATTTCCATGTGGTAATTTTAAAGGGGGTTACACAATGCCACTGCCGCTTACCGCCGGGAGGAATCAAATCAATTTGCATCAATAAAACTCAATAAAATGCATCAATTTTTTCTGGCTCCCAACATCCTTGGGAGTAGTGAATGCGGCCCGTGGGATCAAAAGGTTGGGCACCACTGAGCTAGAGGTACGCACACTTGTTTCTACGCCATCTCGCCTGGGTTTAAATCCCAACCGAGCTGTAATTCAACTGTCATCCTGGTGTTTCACATCCAGGGTCATCCATCAGTGTGCGTGCCGTCCCTTGGGCGGATGAGAAACGGGAATTTTATTATTCAACATATTAATAGTACTTGACATGTGCCAAGTTTCAATTTTTTCCATGGAGCAGTTTCAGAGATACAGACGTCTAAAGTTTTTCCTTTTTTCCAACATGGCTGCCAAACAGCGTGACCGATGACGTCATAATTATCTTGAAAACATTCCACATGAGTATTCACACCGATGGTGAAAAATATTTGTCAATCAGATAAACGGTCTGCCGGCATTCGTTGATGGATGTTAAAAAGATCCCACGGTGTCCTTCGCAAAGAGTTGGCGAGCTATCGCCGGCATGCTGAACGAATTACAAATTCCTGCCCGAACCAGCAGAGGGCATTGCATCAGTGGTACAGGTGCGCCCTCAGCCAATGATGCTACCCCACAGCCCTGTGCTGTGTGCAAACGAAAAGGAAGTTTCTGGAGGCAGGGAAACTATGGGAAAATGCAAATAGTAATTGGGCTTTGATGGTGTATAATGAGCATACAGAAGGTATTGGGGAGGAGGGGGATAAGGGGGGGTAGGGGGATAAGGTGGGGGCGGGGTGGGGGGCTAGATGGCTGCTACCAACAAAACCCCTATTTTTTGCATTTGTAATATGCAGATGTCCTTTCATGAAGTTTCAAGTTCATCCTCGTAAGGTGGTATGCATATGTAAGCTTTCTGCTTGTATGTGGGGAAAAAGGATCATTAAAAAATAATAATTATAATCTCTATTGTTTAATTCTCAAGTTTTGAAAATATTACAGGGAATCCATGTGAGTGTGCTTCTGAGATAAGTTACCAAAATGTAGATAACAAAGGATACCATTACTATCAAAGAACTCGACGCAAACATTGCTCCTCTGTATTATTGAGGTGATATGTAGACATGTTTGATAAAATAAATTTTCCACTCACCATCAAGAACGTCCGTCATTGTGGTGAAACATCTGCATGGGCTGGGGAACAGAAGGGATCCAAACAACGCAGTGATGATTGGAAGATACACTAAATGGCCAAAAGTGTGTGGACACCCCTTCTAATAATTGGATTCGGCTACTTCAGCTTCACCCATTGCTGACAGGTGTATAAAATCAAGTACACAGCCATGCAATCTCCACAGACAAACATTGGCAGTAGAATGGGCCGTACTGAAGAGCTCAGTGACTTTCAACGTGGCACCGTCATAGAATGCTACCTTTTAAACAAGTCAGTTCATAAAATTTCTGCCCTGCTAGAGCTGCCCCAGTCAGCCGGAAGTGCTGTTATTGTGAAGTGGAAACGTCTTGGAGTAACAACTCAGTCCGCGAAGTGGTAGGCCACACAAGCTCACACAACGGGACCACCGAGTGCTGAAGCACGTAGCACGGAAAAATATTTTGTCGTCGGCTGCAACACTCACTAACGAGTTCCAAACTGACTCTGGAAGCAACGTCAGCACAAGCACTGTTTTTCGAGAGCTTCATGAAATGGGTTTCCATGTCCGAGCAGCTGCACACAAGCCTAAGATCACCATGTGTAATGCCAAGCGCCGGCTGGAGTGGTGTGAAGCTCACCACCATTGGACTCTGGAGCTGTAGAAACACATTCTCTGGAGTGAAGAATCACGCTTCACCATCTGGCAGTCAAACGGATGAATCTGGTTTGGTGGATGCCAGGAGAACGCTACCTGCCCGAATGCATAGTGCCAACTATAAAGTTTGGTGGTGGAGGAATAATGGTCTGGGGCTGTTTTTCATGGTTCAGGCTCGACCCCTGAGTTCCAGTGAAGGGAAATCTTAATGCTACAACATACAATGACATTCTAGATGGTTCTGTGCTTCCAACTTTATGGCAATAATTTGAGGAAGGCCCTTTCTTGTTTCAGCATGACAATACCTCCATGCATAAAGCGAGGTCCATACAGAAATGGTTTTTCGAGATCGGTGTGGAAGAAGTTGACTGGCCAGCACGGAGCTCTGACCTCAACCCCATCCAACACTTTTACGATGAATTGAAACGCCGACTGTTAGCCAGACCTAATCACCCAACATCAGCGTCCGCCCTCACTAATACTCTTGTAGCTGAATGGAAGCAAATCCCTGCAGCAATGTTCCAACATCTTGTGGAAAGCCTTCCCATAAGAGTGGAGGCTGTTTTAGCAACAAAGAGGGAACCAACTCCATATTAATGCCAATAATTTTGGAATGAAATGTTGGATGAGCAGGTGTCCACATACTTTTGGCCATGTAGTATATAAATCCCTTGAATGATAATTATTGCAGTCCATGTGGAATTGCTCGTCCTTTCCATTTTCTTAACTCTGACCTTGCCAGGGAGTGAATATCGAGTGGTTATTGAAATCATCATAAGGCAGATATAGTTCAACACAGTAACTGAAAAAGCATTTCAAACTAGTTCTGAGGTCTTACACAGCACACCACACAAATGAATGTCCTCTGGAAACCGGGCGACCAGGATCCCAACTCATTGGCTTCCTTGCCCATGGAGAATCTATATTAAAGATAACTCAGCATGTAATGGTGTTTGTAGGAAAAACAGACCCCTAGGGAAAGTCAGTATTAACAGATAAAAAGTGAAGCTACATCAAAGAGAGCTGCCAGTTCTCTGGGGACTATGTTTTGTTTTTTTTTTTAACTTCAGAGTCCAAAGCATTTTTGAAACATATCAGATTTCCCTAACAGCACTGATTCAACACAGCATTACTTTCTTTCTCCCAAAACACAAGTGTATATTATTTTACAAAGCCTTTCTTTTCATTAATTAAATAATGTGGTCAGGCCTGGCAAACTCAGCAGTGGCAATCAATAGGTTTTGTGCTTGACCCAAAAGGAAGCATCTGTGGGAAAAAAATATTGTTTTTTCAAATGGTCTTCAAGTCCTCAACAGTGAGTTCCTTTGATCGGGTGATGTTGCTGCCTTGTAAAGTTACTTGATCTGATAATTTTCACATTTTCAGCCTCACCCATCCTTGCCCGCAATATAATGCAACAGACGATTTGTAATGTGTGTATGTGTGTGTGTGTGTGTGTGTATGTGTGTGTGTGTGTGTGTGTGTGTGTGTGTGTGTGTGTGTGTCTGTGTGTGTGTGTGTGTGTGTATGTGTGTGTGTGTGTGTGTGTGTGTGTGTGTGTGTGTGTGTGTGCGTGTGTGTGTGTGTGTGTGTGTGTGTGTGTGTGTGTGTGTGTGTGTGTGTTTGTCCTGGCCTGTCTGCACACAGATCTACTTTGATATAGATCTTTCATTCCCTGAACTACTGCATCTACATGTCACTATTTAAATATCCTGTATCACATATTCTGTGTTCATAGGAGGCAATAATTGCAAACTATTTGTTGTTGTATTATGCATAGGGGGTATATCAAGTACAAGTATAAGGTTTATCAACATAGGGGGTATACCATGTATAAGGTTTATCAACAATGGGGTTGTACCTAGTACACGTATATGGTTTACCAAACGAGAGGGTATACCAAGTATAAGGTATATCAACATAGGGGGTATACCAAGTATAAGCAGCCATTCTTGCCTTCAGGTGGTCCCTAGGGGACTGTTAAAAGCATATGTGATCCATCAGTCAGAAAGCTACCAAATTTGGGTTGAAACATGAGGTCAGGGTCGGGATGTTAATTAAATGGTTGAAGTCATGCTAATCACGTGACTGGAAGTGTGTCAAAATGGCCGCCTTTGTCAACTTTTTGGAAAATCACATTCATTCCTTCAAAAGCCTTCTTCTCCAGACCCACCAGTCAGAATGCTACCAAATTTGGGTTACAACATTATGCTAGGGCCCAGAGAAGCTACGGGTCCAGTGGTCCTGTTTTTTCATTCTGCAATGGGAAAGAAAGCGCCATTTTGAATCATTGAGCTGGTGATCTGTGCGGCCTCGTAATAATTGTATAATTGGCTCTACTCTCATTTGAACTTGTGGATGTTATTCGGTGGTCCCACTGCACCCCAAACCAGTTGTATCTCGTCGGCGTGCTATGCGACTTGGGGAATTAATTAATGTATGGATTCATTCATGCCAATAAACTACACAGAGAGAACCTCAAGCTCAACCTCATATTCCTTGTTGTTTATGACCAACCTATGGAGGAGTACTGATGGGGGAGGAAGGGGTGGGTGGTTCCCTGCCATCTACATGGTGTCAGAAGTGAGATGTGTGGAGTATTTCCCTCAGTGGAAGGACTGTCCCAAGCCATCTCTGATCGTTGATTGATGTCTTCCACACAGATGTGTGGATGACAAGATTCTGTGTTTTGCAGATGACGTATCGAACTGTGACAGGCGAGACATAACTGGAACTTTAATTCTGCCAATTTTTGTTCTGATTTTCTTGCTGTTGTACTGTTATGATACTTAATTGTTGACACTCGTCAGTAGTTACCATGGCAACTGAAGAGGAGAAAGCTGTGTTGGCAGCTGAGTTACAACAACTCTGAGATCAGATGAAAGAGCAGTATGAGTTTATTAAGGCAAAAGCATCTGCAGATGCTCAGGCCACATCTGAGTAAAAGCCTGTTGTTGTATTTCCGAGTAGGAAATTAGATCAGTGTCGAGAGAAGCCTCAAAAAGTTGGTGACCCTACCATTAGAGAGTGGGTGGCTGATGTTAGAAGTCATATGGAAACACATCATCACCATCATCCATGTTCACCATCATCTCAGATCGTCCCCAAACCAAAACCATAATCTTTTCTACCCTAATGACCCCCCCCCTGCCCATACTCCCTCCTCACCCAACCTCCAGCCCTCCTCCTTCCAAATTTCTATTTTTCCTTCTGTATCAATATTGTCCACCCCATGCATTATCTCCTACCCACCATTCACCCCCACACCCATTGTTTGTCCAAGTCTGACTCTATCTTGGCCTTCAACTCTGCTGATTAATGTTTCCCCCCTCTCTCTGTTGTTCCTTTTGTCCTGTTACATCCTGATCCATTCACTGTCCTCATACTAGCTCGTCCACGAGCCTCGACTATGTATCCAAAAATAATAAAACTGCAGAGAATTGCTTTCCCGTTTGAAGCTCGAGATTGAGCCTCATGTGTCTGACGTGGCCTCACAGGTTCTATCCGTTAATAACAGTTCTATCAAGTCTAGGCAGTTAACCATAGACTTGCCAAACAAGAAAGCTTGAGTAATTTACTATGGAGATGAAAACGATATTATTTTGTGAAAGATACCATGGGATATTAAACATTGACATTTCCGACAGGTTTCATAGCAGATGACAGTTTAGGTTGGATCGCATCCACTTGGAATTGAACCCAAGATTGGACAGCTCATAACAGAATACCCTGCAGCGAGGCTGCGCTACCACTCAAAAACATTGCAATAAATAGATAAGAAGAGGGGATAAGGAAGTTGAGTAATTTAATTCCTCATCTCGGACAGTAGTAAATATTGAAATTACAAGGACATGTAACAGACAACATGAAAGTACATGGTAAAAAGAAACATGACAAATATAGGACCATCATGACTCGTCGGTGATTAAACAATCCGCTTGGAGCCTCCAAATGGGCTTTGTTGGCTCAATGAGGCAGGAAGGTGAGAAGGTTGCACAAACAATGGGCAAAAAGCTGCATCCTGTGACTTCTCCCAGCACCTTTGGGGGCCATTGAAAAGGGATGCACCAGGTCTGCAGGATACATCGTCTTACTGCTGTAACAGCAGTCCGCTGATCTATCCTTGCATCGGTTCGGCCTCAGTCCTATTTCCGGCGATTTGAACATTTTTTGTGAGTGTAGTGAGTAAACTTTTACCTTTGTTCTGAAGTTTTGATAGCTGGTACAACAGAGCACACAGAGCACGTATGCTGTTGAAGTTCACAAAGGGCTGCTAATGTCGCCGGATTTCCTTGCCACGTTGGCAGCAATGAAACAGCTGGTCAGTGATTCAACTCTGTGCGACCACGACTGTCAAGAATGAATATTACTCCATGATACAAAGTGCTGTGTTTTGTTATTAATTAAAGTGCAAGTAAACTGTGGAGTTGCTCACATATACCACGGCATCAAAACAGTAACACATTAAGTTAAACGATGGAATCATGAGACACCTTCAACTTCACAATTTTTGAAAATGTCAGAGTATAAAAAGCTGGTTTTGTGTCTAAATAGGCATTTGTGACTTGGTTGCTATGGGAACCTTCTTACACTTGTGGAGGATGGATTTACCAGATAGATACACGTGTTTCGATCCTATAACATCAGGTATGTATATAAATATATATATATATATATATATATATATATATATATATATGTATATAATTATATATATATATATATATATATATATATATATATATATATACATATATACACACAAATGTACATATATATATATATATATATATATATATATATATATATATATATATATATATATATATATATACTGAATTAAATTTTAAATAAACAGAGATAAATTCCTGCATGGGACGACTGTGAAAAAAACTTCTGACAACCCAGGACTCAACACAGGTCTTGACTCAACACAGAACCCAAACCCAAGGACCTCATCACTTCCGTGGTGACAGCCCACTGAGCCATTGAGTCCGGATATCCTCAGAAGTTTCTCAAACCAACACTGCAAGCAATATATTTTGTGTGTTTATATATATATATATATATATATATATATATATATATATATATATATATATATATATATATATATATATGTATATATATCTACAGGATGTCCCAAAAAATATACAACTTTTCATCTGCAAAGAGGATGGTCATAACATATATATTTTAAAAATGATATATGGCTGGATGGAAAGCTGAAAGGTTGAAGTTTATTGTACCAATGTCAAAATTGCCACCAAATTTTAAATTTTGGGATAGAATCGTCGTTTTCTTTTCGACCACATGTTCGACGAAGGCTCCACCTTATCCTATCACTGCCTGCAAAAGTGTTGTCATGTTCTCCATCACTTTGGGAAACGTTTCCTGAGGAATGTTCTGGATTTCTCAGTGGATGTTTTCCTTCAGCTGATCAAGTGTCTGAGGCCTAGGGTTTCCATAGATCCTGTCCTTGAGATACCCCCACAAGAGTGGGGCAGATAACAGCAATTTTTGAGAGGAATCGTGCAAATGATGATACAAGCATCAAATTTGGCACATTTCTACTCCAGGGGATTCTAATCAAATCTGCCTGATTGTCCATTTGAAAATCCAAATTTTGAAAAAAAAAAACAAAAAAAAAACTCAATGTTGGATCAATGTTGGATGCTGGCTGAGATTGGTGAATGTTTCAGAAACATCATCAAAGACATTCCAAGTCTGCCATGCAGTTTTCTTCCCTTTACCGCGGAAGGCAGACACGACGTCACATCCAGTGAACGCATGGAAGTATGGGATCCCTCCAGCTTTCTCAGGCCCTATTGCAGAAACTACCTCATGGACGGGAATCCATCGCGCCTTGGCTCCTTGGCCAAAGGCAATCCACATGTTCTCAAGACCTAGTTCCTGTAAGGATGGCAGTACAGATATTGATATGACGAGTACATCCATGTCATTAGCCTTAATGATAATGGACTTGCTACCATCCGTCGTTGCATCCCTGGCGTGTACAAATATTCGAGTGTCAGCGTCTTCATGACAACATGGAGATACAGCATCCAGTGACTTCCTTGTGTTGCTAATAACATCTTCTCCTTTTGTGACAATGACTGTGCTTGTCGTCTGTGCTTCACACATCTTTTCTGCAAGGAAGTGAAACAGCTCAGCTTGTTGCTGTCATCTCGAAGAAAGCTTCTCCAGTTACCTTGGGTCTTACTGGTTCCTGTCACTCTTCTTCTGATTCCTTGCCCCCTTTTCGACCGTGCCTCGGACTTCAGACTTGACTTCTTGTACACATCAAACACTACGTCCACCCTCTTGTACCTCTTGCACTATAGGATTCCACCTTTGGGATGATGTCTTCTTTAGCATAGTCATCAAATATCTTTGAAGTGCGTGGAGGTTGGGCATTGATAAGTGCTGAGCCATCAATGATGACTGCATCTCCCCTTGGTTCTCTCTCTGGGATGTTCACTTGCGCTTCACGAATTTCAGCCAGCTGTGACTTCAAAGTTTTTTCAAGTTTTTTTTTTTCTTCAAATTTTACAAAATTTGGATTTTCAAATGGCCAATCAGGCAGATTTGTTCAGAAAGCCCTGCAGAACAGAAATGCCAAATTTGATGCTTGTATCATAATTTGCACGATTTTTCTACTATCTACTACACTACAATAAGAAGTCTGGAGGAGTAAGGTCAGGGGAATACGGTGGCCACTCAACGTCTTCGTAGAGGGAGATAAAGCGGCCCTCAAAATGTTGGTTGAGAAAACGCCTTGTTTCCCTGGCTGTATGGGGCGGTGCCCCATCCTGCTGGAACCACTGGGTTCTCATCTGGATCAGGTTGTTTCTCCTACGGGCCTGAGTACGTAGCTCAGGCAGACAGAATTCCTGAATCATTTCGTGATAGTTCCTCTGGTTTACCGTGCAAGTGCGTCCCTGGTCATCTTCAAAGAAGTATGGACCAATTATCCCATACCAACCAACCGCCACCCACATGGTGACTTTGAGAACAGATCGAGGCATCAGTTCAGTTGATGCATTCCCAGGATTTTCAGTTCCCCAGTACCGAAATTTTTGCGAGTTTACCTCCCCGGACAAGTGAGCATGGCATTTATCCATCATGTGAAGTTTTTTTGAGGGAGTCTGCATCTTCCTCCAACTTTCCTGAGAACCAATTTGCAAAGTCTAGTCGTTTGCGTTTCTGTTGATCAGTAAGCACCGTTTCCGTTTGAATTTTGTATGGAAAGGCATGAATGTCTTGGCAAAGGATCCTCTGAATGGTGCTCTGATGAATGTTTGTCTCGGCAGAAAGTCGTCGAATCGATTTTGTTGGACTCTGAATGACCGCCTGTCTCACCATTTCCACATTTTCTTCACTACCACCTGTCCTCTTCCGACCACTGCGACCCTTGTGAAGGTCACAGATGGTTCCCACATTGGTAAACTTTGTGATGGTGCACTTTATTGTCCGAAAGTTTGGTGCATGGCGCAAGTGGATTCCGAAATGTATCGAGTAAAGACGTTGCACCTGTATGACACTTTTCGTCTGGTGCCAAAGTTCAACAATTTTCGTCCGTTGTTGTACGGTCAGTCTTGGCATTTTTCTGGCGCTTGCTTGGTATCAAAATAAACTTCAGGGTCTCTGCAACAAGAAATGAAGCATTAGTGACAAAATTATAGCTTTTTTAGGATCAAACAAAGCATTTTAAAAATGTATATTTTTTTTGGGAAACCCTATATATTAGACACGACCGGTCAGAAGTTTTAGAACACCCCCATTTTTCAAGTTTTTACTGAAATTTAAGCAGTTCAAGTCCATTGAATAACCTAAAATGGTACAAAGTGAAGCGGTAAACTGCCAGAGGTTAAAAAAAAAGTTTATGTCACCAAAAACTGAAAAATAATGTAAATTTCAGAGTTGTTAAAAAAGGCCCTTTTCAGGGAACAAGTAATGGGTTAGCAACTGCAGCTGTTTTGCAGAAAGGAAGTAAATTAAGCCTTGAAAGTGGATGCAAAAAATTCCTACAGGTGTCCCAACTTTTGTTGATTAGTTACAAACCCTCTGTCTGAAAAAAGCAGTGTTGGAACAGACTGTGTTGCTGCACCCTCTGAAGCATTATTTGGACAATATTTCACTGCAGGAAGTAGTGTAATGCTATCATAATGGCGAGAAAAAGACAATTAAATAAGGAAGACAGACAGACCATTATAACCATTAAAAGTGTTGGTCTTTCCTTGAGAGAAATTGCAAAGCAAGCCAAGTTGTCAGTGAGTACAGTTTCCTACATCATCAAAAGGCATTTGGAAACTGGAGGAAATTCTGACAGGAAGAGGTCTGGCAGACCCAAAGCCACAACACAATCAGAATACGAGTTTCTGAGAGTCAACAGCTTGTGTGATAGGCGGCTCACAGGACAGCAGCTTCAAGCACAGCTTAACACTGCTCGAAGTAAGGAAGTCTCAGCTTCAACCGTGAAGAGAAGACTTCGGGCTACAGGTTTGACAGGTCGAGTGGCAGTAAGAAAGCCATTGCTAAGATGGCAAAAAAAGAAAAAGAGGCTTGCCTGGGCCATGAATCACCGCCAGTGGACAACTGAAAAACTGGAAGAAGGTCTTATGGACCGATGAATCAAAATGTGAAATCTTCGGTTCATCACACAGGGTTTTTGTACTCCATCCAGTAGGCAAAATAATGATTCCTCAGTGTGTGACACCAAATGTCAAACATGGAGGAGGAAGTGTGATGATCTGGGGCTCTTTTGCTGGATCCAGAGTCGGCGACTTGCACAGAGTAACTCGCACCCTGAACCAAAAGGGCTTCCACAGCATTTTCCAACGCCATGCAATACCCTCTGGTCGATGCCAAGTTGGTCAGGGGTTCATCCTGCAGCAAGATAACGACCCAAAACATACCTCCAGGCTGTGCCAGAACTACTTTAGAGGAAAAGAACAAGATGGCGGGCTTCAAATCATGGAATGGCCAGCACAGTCTCCAGACATAAACCCTATCGAGCTGGTTTGGGATGAACTGGACAGAAGGGTGAAAGCAAAGCAACCTACAATTGAAACACATTTGTGAGAACTTCTGCAACAGTGCTGGGAAGAACTTTCCGAACAATATTTGATTTCCATTGTAGAAAGAATGCCACGAGTTTGTTCGGCTGTTTTTTTCTGCAAAAGGTGGCTACTTTGATGAGTCAAAAAATTAGATTAAATTTTGTTCAACAAAACGATTCCATGATTTCTTTTTTACCTGCAGTTGTTTATTTGTTCTATGCTTTAATTTCAAAGTATAGCACATTGAAACATTAAACTGCTTAAATTTCAGTAAAAACTGGAAAAATGAGTGTGTTCTCAAACTTTTGACTGGTTGTATACATATATATATATATATACATATATATATATATATATATATATATATATATATATATACATATATATATATATATACATATACATATATATATACATATACATATACATATACATATATATATGTATACATATACATATATATATATATATATATATATATATATATATATATATATATATATATATATATATATATATATATATATATATATATATATATATATATATACATATATATATATATATATATATATATATATATATATATATATATATATATATATATATATATATATATATATATATATATATATATATATATATATATATATATATATATATATATATATATATATATATATATATATATATATATATATATATATATATATATATATATATATATATATATATATATATATATATATATATATATATATATATATATATATATATATATATATATATATATATATATATATATATATATATATATATATATATATATATATATATATATATATATATATATATATATATATATATATATATATATATATATATATATATATATATATATATATATATATATATATATATATATATATATATATATATATATATATATATATATATATATATATATATATATATATATATATATATATATATATATATATATATATATATATATATATATATATATATATATATATATATATATATATATATATATATATATATATATATATATATATATATATATATATATATATATATATATATATATATATATATATATATATATATATATATATATATATATATATATATATATATATATATATATATATATATATATATATATATATATATATATATATATATATATATATATATATATATATATATATATATATATATATATATATATATATATATATATATATATATATATATATATATATATATATATATATATATATATATATATATATATATATATATATATATATATATATATATATATATATATATATATATATATATATATATATATATATATATATATATATATATATATATATATATATATATATATATATATATATATATATATATATATATATATATATATATATATATATATATATATATATATATATATATATATATATATATATATATATATATATATATATATATATATATATATATATATATATATATATATATATATATATATATATATATATATATATATATATATATATATATATATATACATATATATATATATATATATACATATATATATATATATATATATATATATAAATATATATACATATATATACATATATATATATATATATAAATATATATATATACATATATATATAAATATATATACATATATATAAATATATATACATATATATAAATATATATATATATATATATATATATATATATATATATATATATATATATATATATATATATATATATATATATATATACATATATATATATATATATATATATATATATATATATATATATATATATATATATATATATATATATATATATATATATATATATATATATATATATATATATATATATATATATATATATATATATATATATATATATATATATATATATATATATATATATATATATATATATATATATATATATATATATATATATATATATATATATATATATATATATATATATATATATATATATATATATATATATATATATATATATATATATATATATATATATATATATATATATATATATATATATATATATATATATATATATATATATATATATATATATATATATATATATATATATATATATATATATATATATATATATATATATATATATATATATATATATATATACATATATATATATATATATATATATATATATATATATAAATATATATATATATATATATATATATATATATATATATATATATATATATATATATATATATATATATATATATATATATATATATATATATATATATATATATATATATATATATATATATATATATATATATATATATATATATATATATATATATATATATATATATATATATATATATATATATATATATATATATATATATATATATATATATATATATATATATATATATATATATATATATATATATATATATATATATATATATATATATATATATATATATATATATATATATATATATATATATATATATATATATATATATATATACATAGATATATATGTATATGTATAACACATATATATATATATATATATATATATATATATATATATATATATATATATATATATATGTATAACACAAACTCGCTGTTCAAATCTCTTTTAAATATTGAAACCTGGTGCAAGTCCTTTCATGTCGTTTTCAGTTTTAGGCATAGATTATGTCATCGACACCCACGGCGATTTTGCTGCTTGGTTGCATCCTTTTTGTAGAGGTGCAGCTGTGCCACTGATGCAGTGCCACATGTTACCTCGAAGTTGGTACTCGTTTTTGCTGACCTCAGAAGGATGACAGGCTGAGTCAACTCACCTGGTGTTCATCCAATGGGATGACAGGGGCATTAACTCAAGACCCTAATATCTTAAGCCAACCACTTTAACTGTTAAGCCAACACCAGACTTTCCCACCACGATAGTTACAGTAGTTAGGAGGTATCAATCTTGAAAAACTTTTGGTCAATGGGCCTTTTCATGCCGACGGTCTGACAACTCTTACTCTTTAAAAATTGTTTTTAATAAATAACTCCAAATACATTCTGTAGAGTACCTTTGACTGGTGAAATTTAAAATTTCCACCTTGTTTACATGAGGACTTGATATTGATCATTCATAAATGTGCTCTGGAACCGGCTTACCAGCATTCATTGTCGCTATGAACCCACGAGGCCCTCTTGTGGAGCAAAGATAACGTTCGATATGAACATTTAGCAAAACTGCTGATGAAAGTTATCTGCATTTTACGACACGGTTCCAACGTGCCAAGATTGGCCGGATTGTTTCAGGCTGTGCACTCGCAAGGTGTGCCGTGAGCCGTGGTGATTATATAACGTCCACCTCCCATAATGCCAGAATTACAGATCACACATCATCCAAAAGGGACGTTAATCTGGCTGTCCCTTCTGCTCGTACTCCCTTGTGACTGTAATAAATTGCGGTGAATTATGAAATCAGTGTTATATGTCTTTGGATTCTTGCCTATCTGGACAAATTCTAAACTCCATGTCTATGTTTCGCACGGCAGCGTGGGTGGGGGACGCGGGACGGGGAAGTTGAGGGACACAGACAGAATCGAAGGCTAAGCCTCGCTCAACAATTGTAACAACAAGCAAAAATAAAAGGGTGTTCAAATTTGCTATCTTACTTTCCACCCTCTTGATTTTCAGCACAATTAGTATAGCAGGGTACGCGTCATTGTCTCCATCTCCATATACACATTTCTCTGCCTTTTTGAAGTCCATGTTTGGTATGAACCACCTTCATATTATTAATAAGTGATGCAATGGTCAGGATCGCTGCTTTATTTTATTTTTGCTACCTCTCCTTCCATTGAGGTGTCTCTGTCTCTGTCTCTCCACACACACACACACACACACACACACACACACACACACACACACACACACACACACACACACACACACACACACACACACACACACACACACACACACACACACACACACACACACACACACACACACACACACACACACACACACACACACACACACACGACCCTCCCCTGCTCCTTCAGGATGTACGTGTTCTTCCAGGAAGCCCTCCTGGTTAAACTCCCAAAATCCAGGCTCACTGCAAAGACAGCACATCTCCACTCTTTTCTTCTCTCTCGTCTTTTATCCTGTGAGTGGAACTGCTTTCCTGAGACTGTTCAATCGCTCTCTTTCGGTCTTACCTCCAAGACTTCAAGCAAGCGGTGCATTGCCATCTCATGTCATCGGCCATCCCTACCTGCAGTCTTTTCTAACCTCATCAGCAGTTCATAACTCAAACCTCATACTTTCAGCCTCACAGGTTCACAAGAAAATTTGATACAGGAGTAGATCATTCGGCCCATCTTGCTTGTGCTACACCAACATCAGATTAAATATATTCATCAAACTAAAGACTTCATTTGGAGGAATGGGGATGAGAAAAGTGTGGCAAGCTCAGAGACATCTCCAAGATGTTAAATTAAAAATGAAAAGAAAAAACATTTGTGTGTTTGGTCATTATTTGTAGATTTTCTTTTTTGGGGGGGGGTTGAAGGAGGTGGGTGAGCGAAGGTGGCTTTTTGGAGTTTTAGGGTGAATTTCAGGAGTCCCACATCATGCCAATTAATCATTAATGTGCTGTGGGACTAAACAAAAACATCCTGCACAGAAAGGATACCTTGCTGAGTTAAAAACATCTCTTTATCCCTCACGTCCATTGGGTGTCAAGGACTCCACGGATCGGTCTTATGAATTGGTCCATTAGCTAATGTAAAATAAAAATTTAACGAGTCACTAGACTCACGACACTAGCTTTCCCTTAGATTGATGACCAAAGAGAGACGACCGATATAATCATTGCGACTT
Organism: Eptatretus burgeri; assembly: GCF_056783735.1. Taxonomy (NCBI): domain Eukaryota; kingdom Metazoa; phylum Chordata; class Myxini; order Myxiniformes; family Myxinidae; genus Eptatretus; species Eptatretus burgeri. The sequence continues at coordinate 56,568,225 of NC_140967.1, forward strand.
CAACCCGAATTCAATGCCTGCACAAATCTCTTTGGCCAAGGACGTGTCTGATGTAGTTGGTGGTGGAAAAGGGGTTCATGCAGATGCCGATTGGACTGAAGTTGGTGCTGTCGTCTGAAGGCTCACGGGAACAGTGGGAGTCGATGTAGTTGGAGTTTGTTCTGCCATGGCAGTAGGATGAGTTGGATCAGACTCTCTTACCATGTAGTTGACCTTGAGTCTGTCTAAACCAACACTTTCAGGCTTCCCATTGAAATCTAGGATGAAGTTCTTATCCTCTCCGGTAATGATTCGGAAGTGGCCCTGGTAGGGAGGTTGCAGAGAAGCCCTGAGAGTGTCGCCATGTACAAAAGCATGCGTCCAAGACAAAAGATCTTTGTGCAGCTGTGTGGAATTCTGCTGAACTCTAGTAGGGGTGTGATGTAACTCATTCATTTTCCTTCGCAGTCTGTCCACATAATTACTTGGGTCCAAACTAGCATGAATGTGAGTTGGGGTAACAAATTGTCCAGCAAGGCAAAGTGTTGATCCAAAAAGGCAAGGCAAAGTGACTAGCTCGGCTGCGCTGCAACCTAGATCAGTTTTCACCGTGGCACAAATGCCCACAAGCACTTCCGGTAAGTTTTCCATTCCGTGATGTGTGTCTGCTTGTGCTACGAGTGAGGACATAAGTTGTCCATGGAAGCGTCCGAAAAGCCCATTTGCAGGAGAGTGGTAAGAAGTAGTTCTGCTGCATTCACTTCCAACTAACTCAGTAGTGTTTTGAAAAGTGTGGAATAAAACTTCCATCCTCCATCAGTAATAATGCATGGGGTACCAAACACTGTAACCCATCTAGAAACGAAAGCTTCTGCTATAGTCTCTCCTGCTAGGTCGCTTCGGTAAGGGAATCGCTTCAAGCCACCGAGGAAAAAAAAAAATCAATGTTTATATATTAAAAATGGGCATCAGGAGATGCAAAGGAACCTACTGGTGTCACCCTGTGCCGATGCACTTTCGCTTGTTGACACCCTAGATAGGCTCTAGACCAGTTTCTCACGTTCTGGTTCATTCCACATCAGACAAAACGTTGAGTCACAAGGTGCAATGTTGCTTTGATACCAGAGTGAGAAAGATTGTGCAAAGCATCAAACACAGCGCATCTGAACTTAGCAGGAACATAAGGACGATAAGAGTCAGTAGATAGGTCCCAACCAATCGTACCTTCAGAAGTCGAGAGAAGCATTTCATGGAAGTTGAGAGATGTGGAGCTGGCTCTGAGCTGCTGCAGGTCCTCGTTTACCTGCTGCACCTTAGAAATTCTGTTGAAATTGATGGAGGTTGTTGTGTTGAGGGTGTTGATGTTGAGCCATGTGAGAGCATCAGTGACATTATTCTTCTTAGAGCTCACATGATGTATATCGGTCTTAAATTGAGGAACATTGTCAACGTGTCAGACTTCTGTCGGTGAACGGAGATCAGGCTTTGCCTGCAAAACATGCGTTAACAGCTTATGGTCAGTGTAAATACAGAACTGCATGTGCATGATGAAAATTGTGGCTTGAGAAGTAAACTGCCAGCAACTCACAAGTAAAGATGCTGTACCTTGTCTCTGCTGGCTGCAACTTTTTGGAAACAAAGGAAATGGGCTCCCACTTCCCTTCCACGCGCTGTTGGAATACTCCACCCACTGCCACATCTGACACGTCAACCATGATGCATAGTGGTGCATCTGACGAAAGATGGAAAAACATTTTAGCCTCTGCTAGTGCAGACTTCAGTGCGGTCAAAGCAGCAGCAGATTCATCGGTCCAAACCAAAAGCCATTTAAGCTCCTTCCCATGCCGTGTATGGTCAGTTAGTGGACAAAGGGTGTCTGTGCAGTTTGGGATTAAAGCTCCAAAAGAAATTCACCATGACGAGAAACTCCCAGAGCTTACACTGTGATGCTGGCTGCAAGTAGTCCCGGATCGCATTGACCTTGTCAGCCAGTGGATGGATGCCATGTCCGTCGATTAAGTGATCGAAAAACTATAATGAGGGCATCCAAACTGTCATTTGGCAAGATTTCTGATGACGCCATACTTTGATACGCGAATGAACATGAGCTGTAAATGCTGTTCTTGTTCCTTGATCAACTCTCTGGCTGTTAGGAGATCAGCAATGTGAGTGTAAATGAAAGGCAAACTCTGGATCACCCGATCGATGAAACGATCAAAAGTTTGTACCACATTGCATAGCTCAAAGGGAATGTAATGTGCACAACCACAAATAGGCCAAAAGGAGTGGTAATGGCTGTCTTATGTATACCAGCCCGTTCTGTCAGAATCTGATGATATGCTCTGACTAAGTCAAGCTTGCAGAAAACTTGCTTTCCTCATAGTCAAAAAGTGAAATAATGGAGGTGTGCTCCTGGGTAACAGTCTGGTGCTGTATTCCAGTGCAATGTCACAGTAGTCACCTTAGGGTTTCCAATCACCAGACGTCTTCAGCTGGACCATATGTAAGGGCAAGGATCCGTTGCTGCTTTTCAAGGTCTAATGATACCCAGCTCAATCATGTGGTCAAACTCTGCTTACAACCAGCCAATGATACCAATATGTGTCTGTTGCATGTTGCTATGTGCCAGGACGATGAGATTTCTGTGCACCAGTCTCCTGCACATGACTCGTGCCCTTGGTTGTTCCTGTGGGTCCAACTACCAGGGTGTTTCAAAAAGATTGATTCAACTTTGACTTCCTGCCATGTCTTTGTTTTTTTAACCTTTACTGTTTTCTGTTTTAGGGTTTGGTGGTGTGATGGTGTTATTTGGTTCCTGGGATTTCTAGCTCCGAAGCTCAACTATGCCATTGGCAATGAAGCAGAAGACAAAAGTGGTGGCTCTGTGGTATGAGATTAAATCATGTGTAGACACCTGCCGGAGGTTCTGCCAGGAATACAACCTCAGAACAGGTGATGGATCCACAAATTGTGCCATTCAACGTATTGTGAAATATTTTGAGCACAAGGGTACAACGCATAACCAGAGCAAGGGCAACTGTGGCAGGCCAGCATCAGTAACCAAGAGCCAAGCCAACATCAATCAAGTCGGTGGAATGTCATGGATTCTGCAGTGGACAGTCCCAAGAAGTCCCACCAATGGCGCTCCCGGGAGCTAGGCATCAAACCAACATCAGTCTGGTGTATCCTCACTTTGGCCGAGGTCACATTTGCCACGGCGGCCGTGGGTCTCCAAAATCTGCGGCCACGAGCAATCATACAGTGGCCGCAGTATTTCCACGGTCACACAATGTAGCAGTCACATATGTTTTTATTTTTCGGGGAGCCGCACGGGGTATTTAGAAATTGTGGAGACCGAAAACGTGGGGGTGCCGTACGGACTTTGATTTGATGTCGCACGGCAACCTTAGGGCGTTGCTGCGGCGGCCATAGAATTTTGAAGGCAGACGCAAGGTAGCCTCAAGGTGCTCGCAAGGCGACCGCAGGGGGGCCCTAAGGCGAACGTGCGCCCAGACGGACGGTAATGAGTGGGTATATAGACCAGTTCTTTTTTTACTGAAATAAAAATATACCAGTATATATAACTGAATATACTATAGCTATAATATACCTTGGTGCCCCCAGAACCCGAACGCCCCATTGTTTGAACAAATTGGAATCCGAACAATTTTTTCGAGAAAATTTTGCCCTAAAGACCTAATACATTTTAAAAAACCGAACACAACGTGGCGTTCATGTTTGTTCACGTGTCTCCCCCACCTGTTCGAGCCGCATCTTCGCGCTTTGTTCATTCAGTTCGTCGGTGGAAGTCCTCGTGAAAGCATCTCTCGTGTGTCGATCGATACTTTAGGCCTCAGTCACATTTGCTCTACGGCGAGGATACGGCGGCCGTACGCCCTCTGAATTGACAGAAACGTGCGGCGGCCGCAGAGAAACTGAGGTGGCCTCAGGGTGGCCCTACGCCATATGGCTATCTTTTACAGGCCGTAAGGTCGCCGTGGAATTATAACGCGGAGTTATAACTTTTTTCATTTCTACGTTCGCCGTAGAAATTCAACAAGCCGAAAAAAAAACTGGTTAAAAAAAATAATAATTTAACCCATTCGTTACCGTCCGTCTGACCGCATGTTCGGCTTAGGGCCCCCCTGCGGCTCCCTGCGGTCCCCCTGCGGTCGCCTTGTGGGCACCTTGCGTCTGCCTTCAAAATTCTATGGCCGCCGCAGCAACGCCCTAAGGTCACCATGCGACATCAAATCAAAGACCGTACGGCACCCCCACGTTTTCGGTCTCCACAATTTATAAATACCCCGTGCGTCTACCCAAAAAATAAAAACATGTGACCGTGGAAATACTGTGTAAATACTGCGGCCGCTTTATAATTGCTAGTGCCCGTACATTTTGTCGACCCTCCGGCCGCTTAGCCAAATGTGACAGGCCTTACCTCGTGCCTTCACCCTCATTTGTCATGTTTGTTTTTTTAATCATCTTGTGTTTTAATTAATAACAAAAAAAGCAATCCGATCACGTGGGGTGACGGACTGTCGGGCAAGGATTGAATTTCACAACAAAACCAGTTGTAATTTGTAATATCCATGATTACGTCAGCCTGATGCGTTTGATGAAAGTGATTGTGGTTCTGCGGGCATCATGTTTGATGAGCTGCCCTGGGGGCAACGCTCTCGCAGAGTGTGCAAGCGATCGGAACCCAGGCCGGAGCACGAGCCTGTGTGGACCTTTGGATGTGGTGATTGTACCAGTTTACATACAATACACCGCCACCGAAGGTCATTTACTCATCTTATTTTATCTTAAACATGGGGAATTTCAGTTTAAAGTGTCTTGAAAGTGTGATTTCTTTGGGTCCACGAACGGATTAATTCACTTTCCATTATTTCTTATTAGGAAAATATTTTTGGAATCCGAACTTTTTGCAATCCGAAGAGCCTCCTGGAACGAATTAAATTGGGATTCTGGGGGCACCACTGTATAGGCAAACACCTATACTCCGATCCCTAGCGGTAGCGCACGGTGGACGCACGGTCGACACAGACTGCCACGGAGGCCGTACGTAGGTGCACGGCGGGCGTAGGGGAACCGTGCGTCGACCCTGCGTTGCCCGCAGGTAGTCACACAGACCGCAAGGCCACCGTACGGCGACCGTGGAAATAGTGCGGCTGCCGTAATTTTTTTGGGGTTGGGAAAATTCATTTTTCATTGAGAAGAGCTTACGGCAGCCGCACGAATAACGCAAACCCACCGTACGCCCTACGTACGGTCGACGTGGAACACATCTACGTCATAGCTTGGCTTGTCGAATTGCTACGGCAAACGTAGAAATGAAAAAAAGTTATAACTCCGCGCTATAATTCCACGGCGCCCCTACGGCCTGTAAAAGATAGCCAAATGGTGTAGGGCCTCCCTGAGGCCACCTCAGTTTCTCTGCGGCCGCCGCACATTTCTGTCAATTCAGAGGGCATACGGCCGCCGTATCCTCGCCGTAGAGCAAATGTGACCTAGGCCTTATGAACTGAAGCTTTTCCCATGCATCATCTCTATTAGGCATAAACTGAGTCAAGATGACATGAGAAGGAACCTTCTGAAGGCTCAATCACAGGAAGGAGCAGTACCCAAACTGGATCAACCTGATCTGGTTCAGTAATGAAGCTCATTTCCACTTGAATGGTGCCATCAACAACCACAACAACATTTTCTGGGAGGGGGGGGCAGAACCACCTGAGGAGATCACTGAGAGGTACCAGAAAGGGCCAAAGATCATATGCTTCTGTGCCTTCAATGCCAGATAGGGAGCTCAAGGGCCTTACTGGTTTGTGAATGATAACAGCAGGATGGTGATGATCAATGGTGAGTGCTACTGGGCCATGCTCCAGAAATTCCAGAATGATCTCACCCAAAAGGTCACCCCAAACCAGCTCGGCATGACCTGGATAATGCAGTATGGTGCACCCCTGCATACAGCTGGTGAATCCATCACTTTCCTGTGGCAGCTCTTCAGAAAACGCCTCGCTCTCGGTACTGCTCATGACTGGGCACCCCATAGCCCGGACTTGAACCTTCTGGACGACTGGGTCTGGGGGGCTGCCAAAGGCCCTGTCCACACCAACTGCCCTGCCTCACTCGATGATCTGAAGCAGGAGGTGTCAGACTACCTCCAGACATTGCCACATGAGAGCTACAGGAAAGTTAGACAGAATTTTGGAGTCAGGATCAATGTCTGTCTGAACATCAATTATCAGGATTTTGCATCAATACCAATTTCAGACCTTGGGCTCTCACTTACTCCAGCAGTGACTTACTGCAATAGCAATCAGTGATATAAAATTCCATGTCAAAGGCTTTCAAGAAATGTTTGGTTCACGTTCCTGAGGTTTCTGTTCCTTAGTAAATAAACATTTAAAGTTGCATCACTCTTTTTGAAACACCCTGTATGATCATGCTCCTCCTTTAGATGAAATGTAAGAGCCTGCATTGGGCAGTTAACCAATCCACTTTGGTTTCAAGTCATTGCATGTCACATGTATCTGGTGCAGACACGTCACCGACTAACTGGGATGCCTCTACACCGATGGAGGAAGTAGCTGGAGTAACGACTTTGTCGATCTTGTTGGTCATATCGGTGAGTTGCTTGACATTAACTGAATCGCTGGTTGTAGGCAGGATGAGCTGAACATTGTTTGGTAATCATTGTAGAAAAAGCTGCTCGAGTATGTTATCCTCTAGGTTATTCTTACCCAACAAATGTCGCATCCTTTGTAGCAGTTGAGAAAGCTTACAATCATCCAGATCTTCCAAAATAAGGAGTTAATGCAAAAGTTTTTGCTCTGAGGCGAATGTGCGGTGAACGAGCGTTGCCTCGAGGGAGTCGTAAGGCCTTTCTGTGGGTGGCTCAATGAGAATGTCCCTCACGTCTTGTGCTATCTCTGGCTGAATTGAAAACACGACACACGCAAATTTTGCCTCCTGCGCTGTGATGCCTTGCGTTAGAAAAACTGGGCATCAACTTGAGTGAACCACATGGTCTCAGGGTCATTCGGCCAAAAGGAAGGTAGCTTCAGACAAACAGCTGCGAAGAGAGGCGCGATGAAAAAAGGACTTTCATTTGACTTGATGTAACATGTAATGAATGACTGCCATTGAATCACGTCAGATGATCACATCACGCTCATTTTTAAGATCAGGATGACATCGGGGTCACCAATTGTGGTGACGTTCCCTTTCCGTGTCATGGTTATGAAATGGTGTATGAATCAGGCCAAAAAGAAAACTCACAGTTAAAACGCAATGTTCTTCAAATGAAGTCCGACTGATAAAAAAAAATCCTTCCCATGGTCTCTCCAGCTATCTCCAAAAAAAAAGATGGATGATTCCTTGATGTTCAGGCACCAAGGCCTCAGGATGGTGTGGGATGGAAACAAAGAAAGTGCTCAAGCATCGTCGTCGTGGTTGCTCAGCAAAGGAAACGAAATCCACTTCACACATCGGTCATGATGGTGTGGAATGAAAGCCACGATTAAATATTGACGTGGTGTGTGACTCCTGAAATTAAAGAGAAGGTCCTGTATGGAAAGGGTTCCTCGTTGAGCTAAAAACGTGCTGTGAGGCACACTCAGGGACCTTGATATCCACAATGTCCATCTCAAGGACTCAACGGATTGGCCAACAATATTCACACGAGTTTCTTTCTTATCACGACCTGATTATTTATAGCACAACATGAGTCGCTGTAGCCAGACCAGCATCGATCAATAAAGGAGACACATTCTTCAGTGTGTGTGTGTGTGTGTGTGTGTGTGTGTGTGTGTGTGTGTGTGTGTGTGTGTGTGTGTGTGTGTGTGTGGTGTGTGTGGTGTGTGTTATGCAAATAATAAGAAGCTCAACCTCGAGCTTCACGGTTTCTGCTGTCGTAGAATCATAAAAATTGTACAGTTGGGCTTATTTGGTTGGAAAGCTAATATAATCGATTTACTTGGAACAAAAATTTGTGTCCGTTCAATCTTAAGGATACCCGATTTAAAAACCCTCTTTCTGACATTGAATAAGAAGCGGTATTGCGTTTCAAATGGTATCATGAATTATTCTATGACAGCAGGAAAGGAAGCGCACGGAGGGAGCACACAAAATTATATATAGCAATACTCCGTGAAACAATAGAAAACTAGTAGTCCAGTAAAACTATGCTGAATATGGCCGAACCTAGAACAAATTGCTTCAGAAGGTTTTTTTTGTTTTAAATAGTTCCCAATAGCCCCCTCTACATCATATCAAAAGTTATCTCAAAGTTACCCCCCCCACCCCCCAAGGGCCCTAATTTGCATAGATTAAAGATGGCCACCATGTCAGAATTCAAAGTACAGCAAACTTTTTTCTGGGTGGTTTTAGGGCCCATAAATGTATTACCAACAGATAGGAATGTGATGTCAATCTATCGAATACGGCTACTTCCGTTATGATATGACGTCACTATGACGTAGTCCCTGATTTTACTGAAAATAGACATTTTGTACCTCGTTATTGTAATTCCCTGTAGGATATGGTTTTGATTGCGGTTTCTTGAGCCCAAGAAGACTCTTTGGGACCAAATCCTACCTACTTACATGTAGTCCAATAAACCAGCTGCACTACTTAGTCCAATGACGTTGGTTACATTTTCAGATAATAACTGAAAATTCGTTTTACTTCTGGAATTGTAATTATTGTTACATCATGTTCACACCACAATTATGTTTCTTTATTACATCTGATGTGATACATTCAGCACTTTCACTTTCAATGTCACTAAAACATTACATTTGACTTCAGATGGACCATCGACAGCAGGAGCTGGCCAGCGGTGATTCGGATGAGATCTGTTTCCTCTGCCGTAAAAGCCTTAGGGATGGACAGCCAACAGTCAAGGTCCAACAGGCTCGCGCTGTGAGGACTTTCAATGAAGCCAGTGAAGCCCGTAGAACTCCCTCTCTCCAAGTTAAGGAAGGGCAAGAACTTCACACGTAATGCAGGCAGATTCACATCGATAGACGCAAAATAGCCACCGCTAAGAGAAAGGCATCAGGGGAGAATATGCCTGCAGAGCCACCTCGCCTTCGCTCTCGAACGCCAGAATTTTCAATTAAAGACCACTGCTTCCTTTGTGGTACAAAGATTCTTACAACAGAAAGAAAGAACCGACTGTTTTCTAGTAAGGACATACGACTTTCAGAAATCTATCATTCAGGCATGCGATGAGCAGGGTGATGATGATAGCTGGGCTGGAGATGTAACGCATAGAATAAGTAACGCAATAGACTTACCGGATGCGGACGCTCTCGATCATCATGTCTGCAGTGTTAATTTTCACTCTAAAAACCGATCTATTCCTCTGCGGTACCAACAAACTGATGGAAGGGAACGCAGTGTATCAAAACCAGGCCGGAAGTCCGATGTGTCATGGGAAGAAGCCTTCTTCAAAGTGGTTGATGACCTTAGACAAGATGATGATGAGTAAACTACCGTTACAGACCTTGTGAGAAAAATGTCCCAGATTACCCCAGATGCATATAGCCCAAAATATATGCGTCAGAAACTTGAGCAGCACTTAGGTGATTCTGTTGTAAAGACCAATATAAACGGGCGCACAGATGTGGTCACATTCCGAACAAAAGCTGCCAAAATACTGCAGACATTTTATGACACCCCGTCGACAGATGAAAATCAAATAAAACAGCAAATTGTAAATGCTGCAGCAGACCTCGTTCGCAATGAAATCAAGTGCATTCAAACTTCAAAGGAGACTTATCCTGAAAGTAACAAATTAAGCTCACTTGAAGATAACCTGGATTATGTCCCAGGTTTGTTGCGCACATTTCTGGACCGTGTTCTAACAGGAAAGACTGAGGATCTCAAAGTTGCTACCCTTGGACAATGCATTGTTCAGATGACCAGACCAAGGATTGTTCTGGCTCCTCTTCCCTTCGGTCTTGCTGTTCAAATGCACCACCAGTACGGATCGCGGTTCTTAATTGATAGTTTGAATAATCATGGGCTATGCGTGTAATATTCAGAGGTACTGAACTTTGAATCAAGTGCGGCTTGTTTTAAGGGCACAGATATTTCAGTAGCTGGACACTTTGGTCAGTACATAGCAGAAAATGTTGACCATAATCTGAGGACTTTAGATGGACGTGGTACAGTCCATGCAATGGGCATCATAATGACAATGACCCCTGGTATGCCAAAAAGACAAGGTGCTATTCCGCGACTAACCCACCTCTCAACTGCAGACTCAACTGTGGACTGGAGGATACCAAAATTGCAATTCACCACTATAGATACCTTAAAGGGAAGAGCCTTCCATTGGTATTCAGGAAATTGCCCCTGGTTGAAATAGCCGATGAACAGAATGGAAAACTGGACACTTTGTGGAAAGTATCATGGTCCCTTCGACCACGTTCTCCAGGCTGGAGTGGAATGATGCAGGCATTGCGCAAGGGTGACCATCCAGGAAAGGCTAGTGTTCACTTTCTTCCTATGTTGAATCTTGACCCAACTGATATGACCTGCATTTATTCTACACTCCACTTCGTTGCGACTGAAAACAAGTGCCAAGGCACAGTTCCAGTGGTAACATTCGACCAGCCTCTCTGGTGGAAATATAGAACAATCATTCCGAATGAAGACGCAGCCAGCATTCTCAAGCCAATCATAATGATACTTGGGGGTTTTCACACCGCAATGAGTTACCTTGGCAGTATCGGTCACATAATGGAAGGATCGGGCCTGAAGGAAATGCTGGAGCTAGTTTATGCTGGCAATGCTGTGGCGCACATGTTAGGTGGAAAGGCATATGCAAGGGCTGTAAGAGGACACTTGCTGGTAGACGCTGCTTTAAATGCGATCCTCTTAACACGATGCTATGATGTACCAGTTTTTTCAGAAGAGGAAGACGTCCCAGATACCTCAGATGACCTTCGGGAGGCCCTGAAATGCTGTGATGCTTTCCTGGCAGAGGAGATAACTGACGAAGTGGTTTGCCAGCAGGATGTGTTTGACCGGATAAAGGAGAAAATGGGAGCAGAGAAAGAACGATTGTCTGAGTTCCCAACAGGAATCCTTTGGATCCAGTACATGGGAATGGTGGATTTGCTGAAGATGTTTCTGAGATCTCAAAGAACGGGTGACTTCCAGTTGTACCTGAGGTGTCTCCAGGACATGCATCCCTATCTTGCCGCCTCTGGACACAACCACGACGTGAAATCAGTGCAGATCCATCTTCAGGATATGCTGGAATTGAAAGAAACAAGCCCTGATGTCTACAACAGGTTCAGTTCTGGTCTTTTTGTCATCCGGCACAGTGACCGCTTCTGGGCTGGGTTGCCTCGTGACCTAGTCATCGAACAGGTTCTTATGCGGACAATCAAAACCACAGGGGGTTTGGCAAGAGGCCGGGGTATGGAAGAGAAGCAGCGGATACGCTGGCTTCTTGCAATGCCCGCCTGTGCTGACATCAATGAATCGATGCAGAAACTTACAGGTGCAACATACAGTACTAGTGATCAGCATAAGGACCTTTTTGTTGCACGGAAGGAACGCGATCATAAAGACACTTATGAGATCCTCCAGTACCTCAATGACTACAACCCATTCGTGTCAGAAGAAGGAGGATTACACAGCGTAGCCACTGGGGTGACTGCAAGTGCCTCGTGTAACCCACATGAAGCAAGGAAAGTCGGAGAAGCTGTCTTGGACAAAATGGAGGGACAAAACGCATTTGACTTTGTCTTCAGAAGGAAGGAACAAATAGAAAGAATGGGAATGAAACAGCTGATTGTGGATGGCGAAAAACTGAAAGTTGACCCTCAGTTTCTCTTTCAGAAGCTGCTAATTCTAGCTAACAACAGTGAATATAGCTTGGATGATCTATCGAAATATGAACTTTCTGCGCAACCGACAACATTGTTCGATAAACACGGTTTTCTCCGCCAGGCAAACAAGCCACAACTGGCTGATGCGCTAACGTCCACTTCATCAAATGAAGGCCAGCAGACACGTGACAGCAAATCAGTGTACAATGTCCTCGATGGAGGTTCTCCTCTACAGAGATTTCCCTGGAAAAGGGGTGAAACGTTTAACTCCATAGCTTCTACATACGTCAAGTATGTGAACACGTTTGCAAATCCACTTGTCGTTTTCGATGGATATGAAACGGACAGCGACACAAAATATATGACTCATCTCAGGCGATCAAAGGGTGCAGTTGGTCCAAAGGTGTTCTTCACTGGCAGCATGGCACTAAAGTCGAAAAAGGAACACTTTTTGGCAAACGTCGAAAATAAGCAGAAATTCATCAATTTCCTGTCTGAAAAACTCCAAACCCAGGGTATCAAAACATTGCACTCCAAAGGTGACGCTGATCTTTTGATTGCATTGACTGGGGTGAAGTGCGCAAAAATTGGTGCAACGCATGTTATCGGAGAAGACATCAACCTTCTGGTGTTACTTTGTCACCACGCTGAAGAGGACATGAATGAGTTGACATTTCGATCGGACAAAGCAGTGAAACCAGATAAAAACACTAAAATTAGAGAGTGGCAGATCAATACTTTGCAGACTTCTCTGGGTGAAAAGCTTTGCTACCTGTTACCCATCATCCATGCCATTGGAGGTTGTGACACAACTTCGAGATTGTACGGGATTGGCAAGGGACTACCTCTCAAAAAGGCGATGTCAAACTCTTCGTTTGCAAAGCAGCTGGAGCAAGTGTTGGATTGTTCGACTCGTGAGGAGATGAAAACCTCGGGGGAGAAGGTCCTAGTAGAATTAAACGGAGGCAAGAACACAGAGTCCTTAGATTCACTGAGGATAAGGAAGTTGAAGGACAAAGTAGTGAGGTGTGCTTCCAGCGTAGAGATACAAAATCTTCCACCCTCACTGGATGCCGGACAGTACCACATATAGCGAGCCTTTTACCAAGCTAAATGTTGGATGTCAAAGGATGAGGAATGTGCATTGAGGGCAGTAGATTGGGGATGGCAGGATCTGCAGGGCAAACTTATACCTAAAACAATGAACTGTCAGCCTGCCCCTCACAATATTCTAAAGTTGATAAGGTGCCAGTGTGAAGGGGACTGCTCCACAAACAGATGCAGCTGCAGAAAGCAAGGCCTGAAATGTATAAATGCCTGTAGTGAATGTCGTGGTGATGACTGTTCCAAAAGTACAGCTATTGACGTGACCGAGGACGACACGGACTTGTAACTCACGGGGGGGGGGGGGGCTGAGCTATGTAGTGCAGCTGGTTTATTGGACTACATGTAAGTAGGCAGTATTTGGTCCCAAAGAGCCTTCTTGGGCTAAAGAAACAGCAATCAAAACCAAATTCTACAGGGAATTACAATAACAAGGTACAAAATGTGTATTTTCAGTAAAATCAGGGACTACGTCATGACATGACGTAATACTACGTCAGTGACGTCATATCATAACGGAAGTATCCTTATTCGATAAATTGATATCACATTCCTATCTGTTGGTAATACATTTATGGGCCCTAAAACCAGGCAGAAAAAAAGTTTGCTGTACATTGAATTCTGACATGGCGGTCATCTTTAATTTATGCAAATTAGGGCCCTTGGGGGGTGGGGGGGGTAACTTTGAGATAACTTTCGATATGACGTTCAGTGGGGTCCAATGAACCAGTCAAAGCAAAAAAACCTTCTGAAGCAATTTGTTCGAGGTGTTTTATAATTTTACTGGACTATTGAGAGTTCATAGAACGCCGTACCCTGTGCGGTCTTGAGAAACAAGGACATGTGTGGGCGAGCAGCAATTTGATTGGTCGTGATCATGTAAAATGCCGCAGTAATATTTTGTCCAAGTACTGCTAAACGAAAGGGTTTTGAAAGGATCAAAAAAGGCCATTTGTGTTCTTCAATGAAGTACGTAATTCAAATGAAGTAAAATAAAGATTCTGAAGGTTGGAGAAATTTTTTTCCCAGAAATTTTCCACCGTTGATGATGCAGAGTCTGTTACACCACCTTAGTTAACTCAACACCTTGCATGAGTTTTCCGTGCCTGGTGTTCGTGTCCTTAAAAACAGTACGTTTCCTGTTTGGAATGATTTTCATTTTTGTTTGGCCGCTCGGCAGGAAGACAGAGTGAAAAATGGATCTCACTCCTCTCTGCGCATGCACGGTCAGGACAAATTCTGAGCTAAATGACTGCTAAACTACAGGTTGGTTTTTCAATTCATGTTCCAATTCGTGTTCAAAATATATAATTCATATGAAATCAAGTGGTTCCTCGATTATTAATTGATGTTTTTACACAGACAAAGTGAACCAATGTCTTAACCTTGCATTTCGCTTCACTTGAACAGGACAAATCCTGTATATAACTCGCAGGAGGGCACTCAGAGGAGCGCGTACATCCGCCCGGATCCCAGATTGACATATCGCGCTATATATCATTTTTGGCCCTATCTCTCAATGGTGAAGAATCACTTAAGAAATTCGAGTCACCAGATCTGGATCTTCACCAAAATAGAATCAATTCATCCTCGTCACACACCCAAGTTTCATCCGAATCCGTCCGTCACTTTGTGAGATAAGACAGCCTGTACACAAACAAACAAACAAGCAAACAGACAGACAGACAGACAGACAGGGGTGAAAAAAAACAACTGTTATTAAAAAGATAAAAAGAAGTAAAAAATACACACGAGCACACAAACAACGACAGTAACATCAACAACAACGACAACAACTACATATTATGGTTTTTTTGTAATCATTTTTTGCTTGTTTTACCTCTTTTTTTTTTTTAAATCTGCATTGAGACTCATGGAAAAACATGCAATATGTTTGTGAACTACAACGTGCTGTCTTTTGTTTAAATGCCTCGCATCTGTTGTCGAGGTTAACACCGCCACGTCCTATATCTTCGGGACACTTAAGAAGGAAAGTCTCCATCCTGGGATGTAAAAGTTGTTTGACCACTGAATCAAGTTCATCGAAGAGGATCTATATCAGGTAGAACGTGATATTAACAGTGTGCCAGTGGTAACGAAGTCTCCGAGTATGTATTGAGGTTATTATGTTACGATTCCATCCTTCGTTCAAGGATAACAAAAGAAATCTGAATCACGACATCTTTTTAAAATCATCCATAACTCCAGCAAAGACATTAAAAAAAATTCATGCGTTAATATACACAAACTCAATCCGGTCGTCCATCCCACCCAAGCTTACTGCCAACCACCATCCGTCCTTCCTTCCCAAACTCCTTCCTCCTCCTTTCTCGATAGGATTTAAAATTCCAATTGGCTGCATGTAGTGAAAGAACAAAGGAAATTCATGTGAGCGGTAAGAACAAAATCCCAGTTTCAATGCATCTGCTATTTTCTCCACACATTTGGTTAAACGGACAGGTCTTCAACGGACAAAGAGCGTCGGTTCTGCCGAAACAGTCTCCCAGGCTGTTGGGCACAATCCTGGATGGGTCACCACTCTGACACAGGATACTCAAATGGCTCAATCATCCCAGCAAGCTGGTACTCATTTCACTAACCTCAGAAGAATGACAAGCAGAGTCGACCCCACCTGGTATTGATTCAACAGAGAAGCAATATATACATATATATATATATATATATATATATATATATATATATATATATATATATATATATATATATATATACATACATATATATATATATATATATATATATATATATATATATATATATATACATATATATATACATATATATATATATATATATATATATATATATATATATACATATATATATACTCTCTCTCTCTCTCTCTCTCTCTCTCTCTCTCTCTCTCTCTCTCTCTCTCTCTCTCTCTCTCTCTCTCTCTCTCTCTCTCTCTCTCTCTCTCTCTCCACTCTCTCCCTCTCTCTCTCCCTCTCTCTCTCTCTCTCTCTCTCTCTCTCTCTCTCTCTCTCTCTCTCTCTCTCTCTCTCTCTCTCTCTCTCTCTCTCTCTCTCTCTCTCTCTCTCTCTCTCTCTCTCTCTCTCTCTCTCTCTCTCTCTCTCACTCTCCCTCCCACTCTCTCCCTCTCTCTCTCTCTCTCTCTCTCTCTCTCTCTCTCTCTCTCTCTCTCTCTCTCTCTCTCTCTCTCTCTCTCTCTCTCTCTCTCTCTCTCTCTCTCTCTCTCTCTCTCTCTCTCTCTCTCTCTCTCTCTCTCTCTCTCTCTCTCTCTCTCTCTCTCTCTCTCTCTCCCCCCCCATGCAAACTCATTCACGGAGCTCGTCATTTTCAGTTTCGCCAATTACCACATGTGTAAAAATTTGCTGGTTTAGTAATATCTCCATACAATTGAGATTTCGTGTTTCCTCCCGTACGACGCCGATCTTTGTCTGCATGCAAACACATCCGCAGCTTCGGCAATTTCTCAATACAAGTTAGATTCTCAACTTCCACCCATCAGATACCACAATTTTTTACTCACATTCACGGATTCTGCATTTGCAGTTTCTCCATTTACCGTGGAAAGAAACATTATATACACACCTACTGGTGGCATCAGCTGCAGTAAGTGGTTTTTTGCTCAAGTGCTTCATGAACCGCCTGTCTATGCCTGATGTTCAATTTACTTGTTCGTGATTTGGCATTCAGTGTTTCCGCATTGTCGGTTTGCCTTTGAGTTCCCGCCCGTGTATAGCACGGGTACCTCACTAGTAAATTATGAAGTAAGAGGAGGATGAGGCACTTGTTCCAGTATAAGCTCCATTGTCTTGGGTCATGTGACCTTCAGTGAGCAGACAAAATCTGCCCCAACCAATTCTTATTCGTGGATATTTTAGCTTCGAGCATTTTCCCAAATGTTTTGTGATTGTCCCCGGAATACTGACTTCGAATTGCATCAGGATGCAAAATTTCAGCTTTCTACATACACCACCTCGAAGGTACTAAACATTAATATGAGTGAGTGAGAAAGATACTGTGTACACACACACACACACACACACACACACACACACACACACACACACACACACACACACACACACACACACACACACACACACACACACACACACACACATCAGAAAAAAAGAAAGAAAAAACAAGTCGGGATGGAATGGCCAACAACCAACCAAACGAGGTAGGAAGGAATGTCACCACAATACACCACCACAATCTTTTTACGGATTGCCATCACTTGACATTGTTGTCACAGATAGCAATAGTTACAATTGGATGAAGACGTCTATGTCAGAGGTAGTTAGTTGGAAGCACACAACTTCTGCTTTTAGCTATGGATGTAAGCATATAGTATAATGGGGAAGGAGTTGGGGGTTGACTTCCAATCACCTTCTGGTACATCTCGCTACTACATGAATATTAGCTGGCACAAGGTTTCTGTGTTTTCACATCGTGAAGATGTCCTTTGTCGAAGAGTCGGTAACCTTTAATCTATTGTTAATGATGCACAGTATCATCTTTCCAAATAATTACCAAGCCTGCCATGACCACAGGAGGCACTCTTGCAAGGTTCAAAACCCATTCACTGGTTGCATGATCTGTGGGGGGGGGGGGGTTGGGGGTTGGCGGAACGTGCCCATCCACGATCCTTAAGGCCTTTCCATGGCCCACGTCATCCCGATTTTGCAGTGCAGAAAGCTGCAAGAACTCTGTCCTTTTGGCGAACAAAAAAGTTCTCCAACACTTAGTTTACAGAGGCACAGCCTATTCTCTTCGGTACTTTTCCAAGTATTTTTGGCTTGTTTTAGAAGCTTTGTTTGACATTTAAGGTAACAAACCTTATCTCGTATGCACGATATGTGGAAACACCATTTAAGAGGTGTTTCCATTCATCAAAAAAAAATACCATTTTTGATGCCACCTCACCATCCAAGTGCAAGTCCAACCAAACCTGTGCATACATAATAAATAGATTCCTCCTTCCCCTCCAACAGGATGTGTGGAAAGTATGCAAGGGGATGGAGACGATAACAAACATCCAAGCATTTATGCATACTTTTTATGTGGACAACCCATTTGCAAAACCAGTGTTTGCTGTAATGCTAATTGGTCAAACTTCATTTCCTCCCTACCCCTCCTCCCACCACCCTTCCCCCCAAAAAACAAACAACAAAGTCAACAGAGAATAAAATGTCTGAATACTAGTTTATTGCTTGAAAGATGAACAAACATGCTGCAAATAATGACAATAAAAACCAGCTGTAACAAAACTTTACAACCTTTAAATATCAAGGTTTTAGGCATGTCTTAACTTTCCAATCAGATAAAGTATACTTTACAAAACAATTACTCCTTCCAAGTGCCATTATATATTTTAATATCTTCGTGGAAAACAATTGCTTTTGTCTTGTAAAAGTGCATTTCCCTTTCTCAGTGCTGGACAGTGATCGACTCGTAAAGGCCTATTGGACATGTGGTGCCGCACAAGCTGAGTACGCCAGTCCCCAGAGAAGTGCCCACTCTTAAAGGAGTCAAGAACACAGTGCATAGAATAAAACAACATCAAAAATGCCTCGCAAAAAACAACGTGACCTATTCTCTGATATTAAACTGCATTTTGTGTAGGTTGTGAACAGCTGGTAATAAATACGTGAAATATTTATACGGTTTCAAGAGGAACATCAACTGTGATAAGTTCTGAGAAACAAGATCAATCGCTTGGTTCTCCACTGGGTTGGCCCATTTGGTGCACTCCACTGAGCATGTAATCGATGGTGCTGGGATTGCACATTTGAATCCAATATATACCATGTTTGTTTGTCCATTAAAATCAATGTGAATGTGTACTTATCTCTCCTAATGTCCTTGTCTGCGTGTGATATATGTACAAGCTCCTCCACAAGCTTTAGATCCTTTCAAAAGATCATTTTTGGAATCCCACTTATGATGCTGTCATGACTTCTCACTGGAGCGATCGATGTACTCTACAGGTGTTGAATGTAGGAAATTACAGAAGACATTAAAAACAAATAATGATCAACAGAACGTACCGATTGCGCACAGTACGAGGAGAACATAGCGAGGTTGATTTAGGTTGGAGGTTGACCGTTGGGGTAATGAAGCATTGGATGCAAAGAATAAGCGAAGTTATTCCTAAGGCCACAACTGAAGTCTGTTTCATCGACAGGTACCAAGCAGAATAACCAAAACAGGAGAAGCAAGAGCAATAGGTATAGGGGTAGCGTGGCACACAGCACGCGCTTCAACAGAGAGCGCTGGCAGGGTCGCGCTCTCGTCTGCTCCCTGGTTGTGTCGCTTCCTACTGCCATTGGTGAGTCTTCCTGCTCCCTTGCAGTGTGTAAACCGTAAGTGGTTGAAAATCTTTGCTCAAGGAGGCTGAAGATAGGCAGGGACAGAAGAAAGAGGCTGTTTTATGT